>NC_141157.1:75681137-76006137 GCF_053477565.2 Lygodium microphyllum | reverse complement strand
AGAGCTATGGATATGAGAACTAAGAGTTCATTTAAATCAATTCATTAAGTCCATTTTTCATTTTAGTGACAATATAATTCTTGAGATGACTGAGAAAACCCCATTACAACAATAATTAGCTTCAATTCCAGTAAAGCAGTGTCTCTCTCTCTCTCTCTCTCTCTCTCTCTCTCTCTCTCTCTCTCTTACAGAGTGTAGAGTCACCAAAATAGCTGGTATGATGATGAGTGTAGAGTCACCCAAGCTCACTTACAGAGAGAAGTGGAGCTAGGCACTCGGACACATTGCCAAGCAAAGGTGTTCTTCAAACGCCTTGTGGGGAAGAAGAAATGAGACTACTTAGCGAAAGCAGAAGCAGAGATATATCAGTTATTTTTGGGGCAGGATAGCAAGAGCGCAAGGAAGATGTTTCATGAAAGACAGCCCCCCATACAGATTACATCACTAGATGCTTGGCTTGACTATAGGAGACAGCTGTATGACCTGCTAGGACAGCCACCTATGCAGCCTCCACAAGCTTGTAGGCCAACACAGTGGTCTTTCTTCACATGGAAAATGGTTAGAGATGCAATTTATAGATTACAACATGGGAGAGCACAGGATGAGGATGGACTAGTAGCAGAACATTTCTCACATGCTTGTGACATATTAGTACCCATATTAGCACATATGTTCAATAGAGCAGTATATGAAGGATTCCCTATGAGTTGGTCAAATAATACTATAATCCCGCTATTTAAAAGTGGTGATCCCCTGATACCTAGCAACTACAGGACTATCATGATCGGTCATACTTTAGCCAAGATATATGGATCTATATTGGAGCATGAACTCAGTGAGTGGGCTGAAATGCAAGGCAAGAGAGCACAAGGACAGGCAAGTTTCAGACGAGGATATACCACGCTGGACCATATTCTCACACTTAGAGCCATTATTGAGGAGGGTCGAGCTCGAGACAAGAGGATCTATTGTTGCTTTGTAGACTTTCGCAAAGCTTTTGATACAGTGCCTCGTACACGCATCATGCAGAGATTGCAGGACATTGGAGTACCAGAGGGTATACGATGGGGTGTCTATGCATTATATGAGGCAGTGACAGGTCATGCACGAGCACCTGGGGGGCTATCAGAGAGGATTGACAGTACCATAGGAGTGAAACAAGGATGTCCAATTTCACCCACATTGTTTGGTCTATACATAGATGAAGTGTCTGATTGCATAGACCGAGGAGGAGGAGATGGAGCCAGCCTGGCAGGGGTGCTGATACCAATATTACTGTATGCAGATGATATTGTTCTCATTTTAGATTCACCGGAGGGATTGCAATGCCATTTAGACGCTTTGCATATCTTCTATAGAGATAAAGACCTCACAGTGATCCTTGGGAAGACCAAAACCATGGATTTCAGTACTTCAGCAGCATGGGTGACTAGATCTATGTACCAGTTCACATTTGGGGGAGACATATTGAAGCATGTGAGGAAATATGTCTATTTGGAAGTCAACTTCTCTGGCCCACGATGAAACAACACTATACATGGTCCAACCCTAGTATAGTCCCATCGTATAGTTATTTTCAGTATTGTTTCATAGGCCACCCACTTATTTGTAATGTTATCTTTACCTTACTGATGAGATGACATTAGACATGGATGTACTCTGGATTTTGTCTCATAGGCCACATTGGCCTTATGCAGACGTTAATATATCTTTCTTTCTCTCTTTCTCTCATCACATCAACTGATGATTGAGACAAGTCGATAGAGCCATGTTGCAGCAAATAAGAGGATGTGTCAACTTTGTGGATGGGAGGTAGAGATGGAAAAGCACTACATTTATAGATGCATTGTATACTATGATATCCGAGGCTGCTACCATTGCCTCTTTAAGGAGGGCTTTGGACCATTGACACGCGTGATGGATTGTGAGGATAAGAGATGTTTGGGCCTGTTCTCATTGGAGCTCCAATAGTACAAAGCAGTATTGTTACGGGATCAGAGGCAACCCTAGTCACATCCACCCCTCCAAAGAGCAGTTACAAACTTTTTCAGTATAGCTAACCTCTCGGCTGCTGCCACCTTAGACACTACATCTACTAATAGGTGCCATCGAGGGACATCAACAGGTGGCATCACAGTTGATAGAGCTAAAGCGTTATGCAGAGCACCACGCCCTAGGCTTCTTGCTCGGCAACTAAGACATGCTCATATGTGACACATTCGCGTCATGATTGCTCATTACAAACGAAGATTATCACGTCGAGTCTGGCGAGGGTAGCTTGCAAAGTCTTGGTGGATTCCATACACTGAGAGAGAGATATTCTATACTCTTTTCAGTTTCTCAATTTTTCATATTCTTCATTTTCCATATTCTTCACTTTCCATTTCAAATTATCATGTAGACTTAGACATAATTTTGTTTTCTTCTCTAATGAGAGATAATGATGCCAGTTGTATTAGTTATGGTCCCATAGGCCATTCTGGCCTTCTGGAGACGTTAATAGATCTCTCTCTCTCTCTCTTTTTTTTCGTAAAAGGTAATTGTATTAATTACGAAGAAAGTACAAGATTACATGATTACACGAGTACAAGAGGCACGAGGGCCATAGGCCAACGTGCGGGAAATCCCCGGACTAGGGTACTAAAAAGTTACACCAATCATGGCAAGGACCCAGAGGCAATTGCCAAATGCCAGGAATACAAATCCTCCCGAGGGAGCAAGTCAGAGTGCCTGATGAGATCTAGCTGCCAATGCAAGAGCCCTTTAAGCCTTGCAATATGTCGCGGTACATTAGAAGCCGAATCAAAGAGAAAAGCATTTCGGGTGGTCCAAATGTGCCAGCATCCCCAGTATCTGAAAAAATGGAATAAGATCTTCATATGTAACGGTGGTGGTGTGGGATACTTCGGGCGCACAAAAACCCAATCGAAGGGAGTCAGTGAAGACCCCACCACCGCGTGCCAGATTCGTGACAAGAGTGACCAGATATTCTTGGCGAGCGGGCAAGAAAGAAAACGATGTCGGGCCGATTCCGCCGAAGTGGTGCAGAAGAAGCAAGTGCCATTCGAGATTCGACGCTTGGAAAGGGCCGAGACAAGAGGAAGACCACCAATCATTACCTGCCACAGAAAGACCTTGCATTTGAAAGGTGTCTTGTTCTGCCATCCCTCCATCAGCGCTGCCTGCCTCCATGACAGTGATTTCCGCAGGCCCCAAACAGCATTAACTTTCACGCCCAACCATTGGTGATCTTTAATGAGAAGATGATACACCTGATTAGTAGAGGCATTTTCCAGACTCAACCGGCCTGCAAGGTCCCAGTCCTGCCAAGGGCGATCCATAGCCAGGGCAGGAAAGGGTTGCCTACCCTGAAGTTCCGAGGAAAGCTTCCCCCACAAATCACGGTATCCGCGCGGGATCCTGAAAAGTCTCCTAGCAGTCCGAAATGATGCAAGGACATTGCGAGTGGCAAGGGTAGCATCCGCAATCGAAGTCACACCCAAACGGGCCATGCGGTTAAATCTTGGTCTGAGCTGATGTTTATCTTCCCATGAAAGTAATGTGGATACCGCCAACAATTCCAGCTGAAAAGAATTTGTCTGCACGCGGTCCCCTACAGGATGCCAACGGGCCTTTTGGAGCACCACTTTCCAAGAGCCGACCAAATGCACTAACAAAGAGGAAGAGGGACTGGAGAAACGAGCGTCAGCATTAAGGACATGCCACCATGAGGCTCGAAGCTGTGTGTTACCCTGGCGGAGGCCGCTGTCCTCAAGAAAATAACGGGCTATGATGGTCCACGGGTGATGATCCACACACATGGCACGAAACAGAGACCAACGAAGAGCCAGCATATGAGTTTCTGCATCCAAAATAGCTCCACCACCCATGCGCTTAGGGGTACATGCATGTGACCATGAAATCCAGGAAATGCCTGCCTGCAGTGAATCTTTCTTCCATAGCATGAAACGAATGGGATGAGTAAGAGCCTTCAAAGTACTGGGCGTCCATGGCAGTAATGGCAGGAAATACATCAGCATTGGTAGCATAATTGTCTGAGCCACTTTGAGGCGGACATGGAACGGCCAGGCTTGCGACTTCCAATACATAAACTTCACGGCCAGTTTGCGTGAAATCCACTCCAGCAGGGCCTTTGGCCGTACATCCACCCCCAATGGGTATCCAAGATGCCTGACAATCGCGCCACGAGAAACCACCTGGCCCTGCCAGTCTAATGACTCTAAATCAGGCTCCGTGCAACTGAGAATGGCTGACTTGAAGGCATTGATGCGAAGACCAGAAGCTTGACCAAAGAGCGTCCAAACATCTAATGCCTTGCGAATGTTATCCCTGTCCGCCTGCAAAATCATAAAGGAGTCATCAGCCAAGGATTGGCTAATGAAGTGCTGCCCCAAAGGAAGAGATAACCCTGCCAGCTGGGCAGAAGCCGCCATGGAGGATAACATTGAAAGGACCGGGTGAGTTGCCAAGGCAAAGAAGAGAGGACTCAAAGGGCAGCCTTGTCTGAGCGAGCGTGCAAGGAGAAATGGCTCGGTGACCCCACCATTAAGCATAACTCTTGAAGAAGCCTCAGTACTAATGGTGTAGATCAATCGGGACATGCGGATCCCAAAGCCCATAGCAGACATAAGCTCTGCAAGGAAAGACCAGTCCACACAGTCAAACGCCTTTTCCAGGTCCAGTTGAATCAAGACCACTTGCTGATTGGAGTGCCTCGCATAATCAATAGCCATTTGCACATTCAAGATATTGTGCAAAATGTTGCGTCCCTTAATGAAACCATATTGGAGGGGGTGCACAAGAGCTGGAAGGTGCTTGTGAAGCCGATTTGCCAGCACTTTGGAAAAGATTTTATACATCACGCCCATCAACGAAATTGGTCTCCAGTGTTGCAGCTTTGACGGCGAAGGGACCTTGGGGATCAGTTTGATGAGGCCTTCTTTCCATGAAGAAGGCATGACCCCTGTTTCCCAAACCTGCTGGAACATGACCACCAAAGGCTTTACCAACTGCGTGACTGAGTGCTCAAAAAATTCATTAGTGAGACCATCCCAACCAGGACTTTTATCCTTAGGCAGGTGCAACAACACATCCATAACCTCATCTTCGCAAATATCCGCCTCCAAAGAGGCTTGCATATCAAGCGGAACCTGCTGGTGGACCAGCTGATAGAAGACCGAGCGGGCATGCGTAACCTGGCTAGACAGCAAGGATGAAGAACCAAAAAGATCCATAAAATAATTTCTGCACATATTGATAATGGTCTGCGGATCAGTGACCATGCGACCTTCCGAGTCCTGAAGTCGAGTCATATTTTCGCGAGCCGGAGAAGCATGCAAGGCGCGAAAGAACTTATGAGACTGGCAGGCATTATCTTGCAATGTGTCAGTCAAGTTATGCAGCTTGGCCTGCTGATAAGATTTCAAGCTAAAGACTTGAATAAGATGGGCCAAACGCCGCTCCAGTGACAGCAGAAAATCATCATCTGGGGAATCCAGGAGCAAGGAACGGACCAAGGCCAATAAGTCCTCTGCTGCAAGTCGACGGCGGCGACAAAGAGAGGCAGTGTGAATCCCATACTGCCGAGCAACCCGCTGCACATTAGAGAGCAGGCGTGCAAACGAAGCCAAGCCCTCAGAGGCGAAGTCCAATAAGAACCTCTCAATCAGTTGCTGCATATAATCCTGAAAAATTGGATGCTTCAAATAAGAGGAGTTGAAGCGTAAAGGGAGCTTATCCAGGAACTGCATAAAAGGTGCAACAGATTGTGCCCGCATCTCAAGCTGGAGGGGAAAATGATCCGACAACGCATATTGCTGCAAGACCTTCATCTCCAGCATCTCGGGAAGAAAATCATCCCCCTGCATGATATACATTCTGTCCAATCGCGACCAAGTGGTTGCATATTGCGCAGAATGAAAAGTAAAACCTGAAACAGAAGGGTGAAGCCACGACCAAAGATCTTGCTTAAGTATGTGCAAAGCAAAGGAGTTCCACACCCGGCTTTCTGGCGTGTCCATTACCGAATGCCCTGAGGTGGACTGCGAAGAGTCAACACACATATTGAAATCTCCCATCAAAAACCCTCTGCGGCCAAGTGCCATGGAGCCCTGCAAAGTCAACCATAGATCCCGTCGGGATGTGGGATCATTGGGAGCATAAAGTCCCAGCAGCCATAAAATCTCACCTTCAAATAGGACCTCGATTACCAGAAAGCGGCCGTGCACATCATTTTTAACAAGAACAGGCTGGTATTTCTCATGAACAATCATCAGCACGCCCGAATAATGCTTAGCATGTGTCCCTGCATAAAACAGACGAAATCCACGACAATCCACAACCTTTCCTGCCTCACCATGACTTTTGTGCTCCACTGCACATAATACATCCCACTGATTTTCATGCAAGACAGACCACATGGTATGCTGCTTATGGCGAGAGCAAATGCCTCGCACGTTCCACGTGGCAATCTTCATATAATTTCAAACAAAGGAAGTCAGGAACGAGGCGCCTGTTGCCTCGATTGCATCTTTTCCGCGAGGGCATCCAGGACACCCTCATCCAGAAAATCAGCCAATACTGCAAATGAATTCGGGCGACCTGCTTTAGAGGTAGAAGGGAAATCCACTACCTTGGGAGCAGGGCGGGGATAACGCCTATCCCAAGGAGTAATCACGTTGCCTTTCGCATCAAACGCCAGCTTAGCAGGTGGGCCCTTGGGGCCCTCGGAATAGACTTTCCTTGAAGACGGATTGCGGGGGGCTGACGGGGCCATGGTACGCACAACCTGCTGTGGGGTGATCATGTCTTTCCTGCGCGTGTACGTGCGCACGGAATCCGGGGAAACATGAGGCCCAGGATCTGCCAGGCCTGCGTCCAACTTTTTACCTTTTTTTTGTCGTGCCTCAATCCAATCAGAGCTAGGAGAATCCAAAGCTCGGACCTGTTGTTTACCTTTTTCCATGACAGTAGGGGGCTGAAGGGTCTCCTGTGTCTGGGCATCAAGCACCATGTCATCCTTGGGCTGCACAACCTGCGCCTCCTCAGAAGACAGTTGCCGTTCCGGGCATTCAGCTACAAAATGCCCTAATTTACCACATGAAAAGCAGTGTCCGGCAAAATTGCCCCATTTCAGGCGAAAATGCAAAGGATGCATGCCAGCGCAATTGAGGCGAAGCCACGCAGGCCGTTTCCTGGCCGTATCCCATAACATGCATAGACGGTTTCGGTTCATAGCCCTGAGGCTGGGGGGAACCAGCACTGTGCCCACAACCGCCATCGCGTCTTTCAACAATGGCCAATATACCGCTGGACAATTTTCCACTTCCACCCACACCGGGCATTCGCGTTGAAGCAGACGCTGGAAGTCAGCCATAGGGCGCCATGGTACCACATGGACCAAGCGGCGGTCAAAGAATAGTGGCAACTTGGACAGTAGCTCAGCTCAATGCGATTCAGATTTCAACAGCACCTCATAAAAGCCGCGAGGGCCAAGGAAGATCTCCTCAACATACTCCCCTTGCAATAAGTGGTGCATCCACTGGCGAATATGTGAGAGCACTGGGATCCTGCCGGTGAAAAAAAGTATAACTGCACGGTCATAGAACACCGAGAAGGACCGCAAGACTGATTTTGGGTCCACTGTCGCTTCCAGCACATCATCCGCAGCCGCAGCAGAGAAAGTTTCATTATTATGCTGGACATAATCGCCAAGCAGAGTATTGGCAAAGTCCAGCAAATGCTCCCAATCTATTTCCTGCGAATCCACAGGTTCGGAGGCAACCTGCGCATAGGAACGGTCCTGAGGACCCATTGGCTCGTCTGAAGTGTGCTTAGAGCGTTTGCCTGCCGGCGGCAGTTCAGAACCCGGAGGCGGCTCCTCCGTGCATGGCACCATATCCTCCGGCTCCTCGGTATCGGAATCAGGGCCAAGGGCTGCCACCGTCCGGTCGAGAAAATCCATATCCAGGCCAGCCATACCGCTGTCTTCTCTCTTTCGCTCGCTCCCTCACTGCAGCAGCAGGATGCACTGCCTACAGTCTCTGCTCTTCAATAATCTGCTGCCTCCTCAGCACAGATCTGTCCTTGTAAAATGTCTATCTGCCTGTCCCTTCCTCTCTCTCTCTCTCTCTCGCTCTCTGTCTCTCTCTCTTGCTCGCTCCGCAAGTCCCGCAGACCGGCACAATCAGGGAACCGCCTGGCTGCAGCAACAGGATTGCAACGGGGCACCTGTGCAGAACAGGACAGACGCGTGCCGGTGAACCCCTGACGAATAGGGCGTGTGAAGGCAGGCGAGCAGCTGTGAAGTGCGGGTGTCGTCGGCGGGTGGGACTTCAGGCAGGTCGTCAGGCGGCGCGCAGGTCGTCAGGCATCAGGCAGGTCGTCAGGCGGCACGCAGGTCGTCAGGTCGCCAGGCGGCGCGCAGGTCGTCAGGCGGCGCGCAGGCAGGTCGTCAAGCAGGTCGTCAGGCAGGTCGTCAAGTCGTCGCGCGGGCAGTCAGGCGTCAGGCGGCAGTCAGGCGTCAGACGACAGGACGGGGCGCACCGACGGCAGCATCTCTCTCTCTCTCTCTCTCTCTCTCTCTCTCTCTCTCTCTCTCTCTCGCGTTTCGTCTGCACGTTGGGCCAAACAGAACTTGCGCAGCCCTGAGGGAAGATCTCAGGTTGCTGCGCACAGAGCAAGGAAGCGTGCCCGCTGTACAGGGCAAGTCGCCAGGGCCAGACCGCAATATTCAGCCGTCGGTTGTCAGTCCTCCATCTCTCTCTCTCTCTCTCTCTCTCTCTCTCTCTCTCTCTGAAATTCGATTAGTAATCACATGAGGAGTACAAGAGTCATGGCAATTGAACAAAAGAGACTGTCGTATGCTAAGGGTTTCTTTGTGTGTGTGTGTGTGTGTGTGTGTGTGTGTGTCGCGTGTGCACATATGTGCTTGTGTGTGAGCGTGCATGGGCGCCCGCCATGTCACCACAGCCAACCAATTGCTATCTCTTAAGTCCCTACCATTGCACCCACCTTTAACCACATCCACATCCTCATCTCGTATTCCATGTTGCTATGTCTCATATAAGTCTTAACAACAAGTGTGGTGCTTGCAACTCAAGCAATGATTCGGTGAACATTGCGGGTACATGAGACTTGGGAGTCTATATCTTCGAACTCCATATAGAGGCCCTTAAAGATGTCCTCTTGCTCCTTATCATGCTCTTTGTTTAAACTTTACACCCTTTAGAGCTACAACTGCTAGCAAATGTCTCATCCTTAGACAATTAGAGGTATTGTTGGTGACTACTTGTACCATGTTGGTCACATCAATCTACATATCACATGTGAAAAAGGAGATAGGCAACATAAATGAAGTAGATGAAGTAGAATGGGTAGATATTTTAGATTAAGGTAGATGACACATTGAGGTTACAAGTATATTGAGGTAACTGAGGTAGATGAAAAATATAAGGTAGATGAATCATGAGATAGAGGAAGTAGAATTTAGATTCTACATTGGCGAGTACTATAAAAATTGAAATATGAAATGAGCTCGAAGTCTTGACTCTTACCTCAATAATCACTTACTTTAGTTTTTGTAGATGAAGGCCAGAGTTGTTCTTTTTCCCCTTTAAATGGAACCCTCAGCCCATTAGAAGAATGTACTAAGAGAAGAAGAAACGAGAATGTTGATGATGCCTCATTTCTTCCTTTCACTCCATTCATCGAAAAGAATGGATCATCTATACCATATCCATTCGACGGGCATGAGCTTAAGAGAATTGATTCTCTTTCTTTGCACGTCAAGCTTTTTGGTTCACATGTCGTTGTAGGTGATCCCATACCACCCCTCACATGGGCCAACCGCAGTCATGGCTTTGACTATCTTTGGCCATTAATCTACTCAAAACAAATGAAATGAGAGATTGCACTGAATCATAATGCATGCAAACTTATTTCCATATTATTTTGTCTCTCTTTGAGAAAAAACAAAGAACTAGAAATGTCTTCCAAAGCTTCTTGTAGAGTGGATTGCATCTTGGGCCCCTTGCTTCCAAGTGTGGGCAAAGAAGGTCAAGACCGCTGAGGCAAGATTAGGAAATTCAGAAGCATCTATTCCCATATCGAGGGTAACAGCCTCCTCTTGAGCTTTGGCCATGCTTGAAGAAACATTGCCACTTTGATTGGAGATAGGAGAGTATTTCTTTATTACCTTATCAGCTAAGGCTTGAGGAATTTAAGGATATGGGCCAAACTGTCCACTCATCTTGGACAAGTGATGAAAAGCTAGTCACGCCGCTTGTTTAGGACTTTCCACAAAAGTTGCAAGTCTATCAATGGCAATAAGACTTACAAGCAGCCTTCTCAAGATTTGTGGTGTACAATACAAATGCTTTATGAAGATGCTTAGGTATCGTGGTAGAGAGAGTGAGTGTGAGTATTACATAAAGATAAAAATTAGACACACATAGAGGTATACACACAAGAGAAAGAGAGAGAGAAACAAATGGAGGTAGAGATTCGAGATAGATGAAGGAAGAAGAAAGGAGGACAAGAAAAAGGTGAGGAAAGCTCAAAAGTAGAACAAAGTGAAAGAGGAAGAGAGCTGTAACCTTTGGTTATTTGACTATAGCTGTTAAGATATACCACTTGGACTTGGTATCAAGTTTCCCTCTCTTTTTCTTATCAAATTGTACATAGACATTGCATCCAAATATATGGAAGTGGGTAACAGAAGGTTTCTTGCTAAAGAAGGCCTAATAGAAGATCAAATCATTGAAGGCAACAATCGGTCACTTGTTGTGGATATAAATCACAATATAAACAACTTTAGCCCAAAGGGTGTGAGAAATTCATCTCGATGCTCAGGCATAGAATGTCCTAAAACAAACTAGTCAAGGGAATCGCTTCCAGGCACTAGCCATATCTTGGGAGCCTACGAACAATGAGCGTCTTTGGCATTTCCGCCTAGGGCATATTGGCTATGACTCTCTTTATGAGTTGACTCACTGTGAGATGGTTGAGGGCCTTCCTCGCTTGAAGCTAGCTCGAGATGTTTGTAAAGCATGTTAGCTCGGGAAGCAGCACCGCACCCCATTCCCTCAGCAATCTACACATAGAGCTAAGGTGCCTCTTAGATTGATTCACATTGATCTTTGTGGGCCAACATCCACTGCCACCTTGAACAGCACAATATACTTCTTTTTTATAGTGGATAATCATTCAAGATACATGTGGGTGTACTTCCTTAAACATAAGTCCAATGCTTTCATATATTTCTCTGCTTGGGTGTTGCTGGTTCATAACCAAATACGCCATCATATTGGTTACATAAGGAGTGATAGCGGTGGTGAGTTCATCTCCCACGAGTTTTCCAAGTTTCTACAACAACATGGCATCTCTCGTCAGCTCACCTCTACCAACTCCCCTTCTCAAAATGGAATCGTAGAGCGTAGGAACCGGACAGTCATGGAAATGGCACGCTCTATGCTGTTCACAGCAGAGCTCCCTAAGCGCCTTTGGATTGAGGCTGCTAACACTGCAATGTACATCCTCAACCAGTGCCTGACTACAGCTCTTCCTCAGAAGACCTCGTACGAGGCATTCTTTGACTCTTGGCCTATCATATCCCACTTCAGAGTCTTCGTGTCATGCATACACACACATACCTGATGATAAAATAAGAAAGCTCACTCCCCGAGCTGCTCTCCTATCTTTTTCGGATATTCCTTCAAAGCAAAAGCCTACCATTTGTTTGATCCTCAGACAAACAAGGTGATCATTAGGAGGGATGTCATCTTTGATGAGAGGGATATCATACAGTCCTCTACACCGGATTTTGATCCAATTCCTTCTTCCACATCACTGAAGATCGTGCCTACTGAGCCCGGTCTACTACTTGCTCCTGCCCTACCTATGGATTTTTCAGCTCCTAAGCCTCCTCCGCAAGACCCATTATCTCGCTGGTACCAACAGACCATGCGGGATTCGGGGATCTTACCACCAAATTCCACTCCGGAGAGGGACCTAGAAGATCTATCCAGCTTGCACCTTGGGCATCATTTGTGTTGCTATTTACAGCTGATTACATAGCGCATTATGAGCCGGATACATGGCAAGAGACTCTTCAGCACTCTCAATGGCAAGAGGCCATGGAAAAGGAGCTAGAGAGTATTGACTGAAATGAGACTTGGACATTGGTGGATCATCCGAGCCACAAGAAAGTCATCAGGACAAAGTGGATTTTTAGGACCAAGCTAAAGGCTAATGGGACTTTAGACGAGTACAAGGCTCGCCTTGTCGTGAAAAGGTTTCAACAAAAGCAAGGTATTGATTATGAAGAGACCTTCACACCTACTGCACGATTGACATCTTTTCGGTTACTACTCATACTAGCCGCTCACCGGGGTTGGCCAATATATCATATGGATGTCAAGAGTGCCTTCTTGAATGGTTACCTAGAGGAGAAAGTCTATATGGAGCAGCCACCAAGATTTCCTTCTATGAACCCGAGAGTTCTTACATACTCATGATTCATGAATACCATTCTACCCCTTATGACCCGAACTTATATGTTCGATCTACTGCAAAGGGGGCCACCTACATCCTGTTGTACATTGATGTCTTACTCCTCACAGGTTCAAATTCTGTTGCCATAGCGAAAATCAAGACACAACTTAGTGCTACATTTGAGATGACAGACCTCGGTTTGTTGTCTTACTTCTTGGGAATGGAGATCGTTCAATCTAGGGGTTGTATTTTTGTGTCACAGCAGAAGTATGCACTTTAGCTCATGGAACAATTCACAAAGAATCAAACATGGCCAATGCCCACGCCTCTCGATCCTATTGTCCACTTATCGAAGGATATCCTAGGTCAACCATTCAATGTGTATATCTATAGGTCTCTTGTAGAGAAACATCTTTGGTTAATTATACTAGACCAGACTTAGCTTACTTAGTCAGCATTCTCAGTCAATATTTCACAACACCTAGGGTGTCACATTGGATTGCATGTCTTCGTATGTTGCGTTATTTACAGTGTACTTATTCTTTGGTGCCTTCATTAGACAATTTTACAAACATTTTGACCAAAGCAGTCAACCGGTTGGTTCTTCAATACCTTCTAACTAGTACTTTCTAACTAGGATCAGCTTGGGTATGCCCTTCCCTACTTTAGATTGATGGGGAGAGGGCGCTTCCCTCTTGCTTTCCCTTCTAGTTTGAGAGGGGACGACTACTTCTCTTGATAGTAATAGTGATTATGCTTACAGTTTTTAGACATTCATTCATTCTTTTGTGTTGTACTTATGGACATTTGTAACTTCATCTGCATTATCAGGATGACATGATTGTAAAAGGGTACTTAGGCAAGTGAACAATTCTCCTACTAGGGCACTGTCCAAGTGGCACATTGCATTGCATTTTGCGTGAGCATGACATCTTGCATCTCTCTTTGCATTACCCCATGCATTGGCATTCTATTCATGTAAACATGCATCTATGTGCATTTATCCATTTTCGGTCTTTTGGAGTGGTCGACTCTGGATCCACCAACTCCCACCCTACAGATTTGCTCTCTCCTCCAACTGTCATTATCATCTCCTCAACCTCTCACTGCTGTTTTCTCTCTCTTGCAGCCTGTGTTTGCTATTTTCTCTACTCCCAGCTTGCGTTTGCTGTTTTCTCTCTCCTCCCAAATGCACTCATTGTTTTCTCTCTCCTTAGTCTTTCTCTCTCCTCACATGCATTTTTAGTCTCTCTCTCTCTCCTACATTGCCGTCTACATTAGATCCAACCTTCCTTGGCTACGTTTGTTGGTGTTTGATATCCAAGGCTACCTTGTTGCGATTTGGGATCCGTTCGGAGTATAACACACTCTCCAGCTCATTACCCCTGTCCTAATCCTTGAGATATAAGAGTTCGAGATATAGTATTCATTCACTGCATAGTGTGTTTGCTGCATGAGCATTGTATATTCAATAGTCATATCACTTCATTCATTTTCTGTGTTCATTGTCTCTAAGTTACCCTAACCCTTACTGTGTTCTTCTATTAGTCTTTGCTTTGTCGTACAGTGTTATTTGTGTTTCTTTGCTAGGGTATTTTCTTCACTTAATAGGTCTCCATCTATGGAAGTCCATGAACTAAAAGTAGGTTGAAGCTCAAAATTGGAACATAGTGTTGTAGATCCTTGTCTATCAAGATAAGTGGGATCATGTAGACCCACACCAACCTTGAACACATATTGATGAATTGTCACCAATGGTGATGTTGCCCCCTTTGTCATGGAGATCTTGGATCCAATCACAACAGTAAGTCGCATGAGATGACATGCTACTTTCCACAAGCCAAGGCTTCTTTGAAGAAGAAGCTAATGCAATGTCTTCCACCTCATAGAGATGGAAAAATATGGGCTCTTTAGTCATGCCAATGTAGCCTTTAAGTCTTTTGTGCCATCCTCCACTCCAAGCTAGAGATGGGGGTATTTCCTCCAACAGTTCTCTTTTGAATGGGTTGGCTTTCCATAGTGCAGATACTTGGGATAACCCTTGGACTTCTTGTCCTTCTTCTCTTACTCTTTCTTCTATTTCTTGCCTTGCTTTTGCTTCTAAGTGTCACCCTTTCTATAGCTTCCAACCGCAAAGATGCGATTGACATTTTTGACTCTATCGGTACATGTTTTTATGGAGTGCATCTTGCTCCAAGATCATGGACACAAGCTCCTTCCATGTGATGGTACCCCGAACTATAGAGGTTAGGAGATTGACATAGAAAATATGATATTTCAAAGATAAAAATGTTGAGCTAACATAAGTATTACATGCTAAACTAGCCACTTAAACAGCCCCAAAAATGCTTAATTAATGAAAACCCTAAAATGGTGCATGGTTTGAGAGAGTTTTAAAATGGTGCGCATTACAAGGTCCCGAAACTTTCTATAAAAAGGCATGCTGCCCTCCATTCAGCCCAATCTCGTTTCTGTAGGTTTCACGCCCTCTAGCTTCGCTGCCCACACCCCATTCGCAGAGGACATCTCAGCCGAAGCTGCTTGTTGTTGTTTGTATCCAACCATCAAAGACCTGTTTCCAGCCTTCATTGCACAGTTTTCATCGCCCACTGCTGCTGTCCAGCCCTGACACTTGCTGCAGATCACTGTCCTACTGCCACCAACTGCCACGTGGCATCCATCTGCTGCGTTTTCCACTGCTGGCTGCCGTCCTGCTGTAGGCGACTGCAGATCAGCCTGCGTTTTGCACAGCTGGCTGCCGTACAAGCTGCCATGTCATCACTTGCAGCTGCGTTTACAGATTCTCTCTCTCCTCATTGCCTATCTACCACCAGATTCGACATATACTATTGCATTTGCTGGTGTCTGACACTTGGAGGCTGCTTTGCTATGTTTAAAGATCTGTCAAGAGTGCAACACTCCCCCGCTCAGCATCTCTGCCTTGGTCCTCCAGACATGAGAATTCGGAATACAGTTTTCATTCCTGCACAGTTTGTTTGCTGCATGAGCATTGTATGTTCAGCATTCAATCATTGATTCAAATTTCCACAATGCTCATTGCCTTTGAGTTACCCTAACCCTAAATGTGTTCTTTTGAGTTTATGCTTTGTTATGCGCTTTCATTCATGTTTCTATGTTAGGGTATTTCTTCACATGGTAGGTTCTCTTCCACAAAACCTTGACCTTTCATTTGAAAGCCCTTCACAAGAAGCAGGAACAACAAGAAGGGCAAAACGACTTTGCTTGAAGCTGTCATGGGATGTCTGTAAAGTTTGTCAACTTAGGAAGCAATATTGCACCCCATTCCCTTAACAATCTACACATAGAGCCGAGGCGTCTCTGGGATTGATTCATGTTGATCTTTGTAGGCCAACATCCATCGTCGCCTTGAATGACACACTATACTTATTTTTTATCGTGGATGATCATTCCCATGTGAATGTACTTTCTCAAGCATAATTCTAATGCCTTCACATATTTTTTTGCTTGGATGCTACTAGTACATAGCCAAACTAGTCATCTTGCAAGATGCATGAGGAGTGACAGTGGGGGCGAGTTTACCTCCCACAAGTTTTCCGAGTTTCTACAAGAGCATGGTATTTCACGTCAGCTTGCCTCTACCAACTCCCCTTCCCAAAATGGAGTCATAGAGCATAGAAACCAAACCATTAGGAATATGGCACCCTCTATGTTATTCACAGCAAAGCTCCCTAAGCACCTTTCAATCAAGGCTGTTAATACTTTAGTATACATCCTCAACCGATGCCCGATTGTGGCTGTTCCTCAAGGGACTCCATATGAGGCATTCTTTGGCTCTCAACCTATCCTTTCCCACTTTAGAGTCTTTGGAAGTTGTGCTTACATGTACATCTAATGATAAGATAGGCAAATTCACTCCCCGAGTTGATCTCTTGATTTTACTGCTCCAAAGAAAAAGCCTATCATTTGTCCAATCCTCGAACAAATAAGGGGATTGTTAGAAGAGATGTAGTGTTTGATGAGAGGGACATTGTGTCAAAGTGCAGCGATGCGGAAGTGTGGGACCAAGACTGAGAGAGAGTGAACATAAAGAGAAGAGAGAGAGAGAGAGAGGAGACAGTGAAACGCAGAAAATCTGCAGTGTAGAATGCTGTATAAGAATGCAGAAATATACACAGGTGCAAAGAGAATATCTGTGTATGTCTCCGCCTTGAGGACCTCAATCTCTGTCAATCCACATGCTATCTGTCACCAGCAGGCTGTCTGTGTTAGATACAAGTGATCACAATGTGCTAAAGGATTGCTATAAATAGCAGAAAAGAAAAGGCCAAAAATGACCAGGTCAGCTGCAGTAAATGCAGCCGATTGACATAAATCTGTCCGACTGCAGGCCGCTGCCACGTGGCACCTGTGCTGACTGCTGACGTGTCCTGCTAACGTGGTGATGACGTGTCTTGCCTACTGCACTATCCAGGGAATGACATCTCTACCACCCCCTCTCAGATCCTGGACAGATCAAAAGACTGAGGGTCTGACATGTCTCCTAAGAAGAGCCTGGGGAAGCGCCTTTGTGAACAAATCTGCAAGATTATCCTCCGTCTTGCAACACGCCACATCAATGGTCCCATCCAGAAGCTTCTCCTGAATGAAGAGGTACTAGATCTCAATGTGCTTCGGCTGAGCATGGAATACAAGATTCCGTACCAAGGCAATGTAGCTTTCATTGTCGCACCGTAGAAGAGTAGGACGAGTCTCGGGGCAGCCAAGCTCCTCCAACAATCTCCGAAGCCACACAACCTGACATGTAGTGGAAGACACGGCCTGATACTTTGCCTCAATAGAAGAAAGAGCTACCGAGGGCTGCTTCTTCCTACTCCATGAGTTAACACCTGAACCCAAGGTAAAACAATAGCCTGTAGTAGACCGCAGGTGGTCCACATCTCCAGCCCAATCCGAGTCGCTCCAACCTGCAAGAACAAGATCTAAAACATCTATATCTGTGGGATAAGAAATCCCGAAGTCAGAGGTCCCCCGCAAATACCAAAGAATCCTCAAGGCAGCCTGCCAATGCACCTGTTGGGATTCACTCATGAACCCTACCAAAAGACCCACAGCAAAACAAAGATCAACATGAGTGTTGAGTAGCCAAATCAAGGAGCCAATCAACTGACGGTAGCAAGAAGCATCCGTCAAGGGAGAAGCTGAGTGTGAAGTGGCCTCCCAGTTCGGAGTAGAAATGGACAAACAAATCTCCATTTCAAAAGTCATCCAGAGCTCCTAAATGTATCTCTACTAAGAGATGAAAACCCCCCTCTAAGACTAATAAATCTCATGACTCAAGAAGAAATGAAGAAGCCCCAAGTCCGTCATCTCGAACGTCTGATGTAAAGGTGTCTTGGTCTCGTGGACCTTCTATACATGGTCACCTGTAAGAATCAAATCAACATACAACACAAACAATACACGACCAGCCTCGGAAGTGTGCACATAAAGCTGCAGATCGGCCTTGGAGCGCCAATATCCCAACTTTGACTGAAGGAATGAGTTAATCTTCTCGTTCCATGCACGCGGAGCTTGCTTAAGGCCATACAAGGCTTTCCTCAACCTGTATACTTTCCCATCCGAGGATCCAAAGCCAGGAGGTTGCTCTACATAGATCTCCTCTTGCAAGTCACCATTGAGAAAGGCTGACTTCACATCCAACTGATATACACACCATCTCTTATGGCCAGCCAAGGCAAGAACAGCTCAAATAGTCCCCATACAAGCAGTGGGAGCAAAAGTATCATGGAAGTCAATGCCTAGGCACTGAGCAAAACCTTTAGTAACAAGGCGAGCCTTGTGCTTGTCCAAAGAACCATCGCTAAGGTAGTAGGTCTTGAAGACCCACTTGACGCCAATCACCTTCTTGTGAGAGGGACGAGGCACAAGGTACCAAGTGCCATTCCTCTCAATAGCCTCCAACTCAGCTTCCATAGCTTTCCACCAATGGTCAGACTACAAAGCCTCCTTCACGGAATTGGGCTCTCGATCCTGCATAATATGGGTCATCAAACAATAGTTAGAGCAAACAAGCTCTGTAGAATGGACCTGATTCCTATGTGACCTCCACGGTCCATCTTGCGGTTCCCACTCCTCAAGGACCCCCTCGATCCGTGAATCTCAAAGCGTGTTACGAGACCAACGAGGAGGAGGCCGGATCTCTCCTCGTCACTCTCCATCTGCTAAAGACTTGAGTACATCCACAGGCGGAAGCTCCACAAGGGTGGCCGCTGGAAGGGAAGACTCTGAATCAGAAGAAGAATCTCCATCAAGAGGCTATGGCTCCTAAGGAACTGTCTCAGGAGCCGGACTCCCCCCCTGGATCTCCAAGGACGGGGTGCTCCTCACCCCCCTTTGTGGCTGGAACTTCCACGAATTGCTAAGGATGTGTTCACACCCGAGCACATTTAAAAGGCTCCAGGCCTTTATTCCCAACAACCTTCCACCTAAAGGCAATGTGCCTAAGGAGGAGAAAAGAATCAGCTAAGTCTAGGTATGTACAAAGCTGAAATACATATATCTATCCAACTCCCATCATCTATCGGCAATGAGCAGACCACTCTGCTAGAAGACCCTTCATGAGAAGGTCCACAAGATTATCATCTGTATACACTTTGATAAGCTCAATGCTCTTACTGTCAAGTACATCTCTAATGAAGTGGTACTTCACCTCTATGTGCTTTGTCTTTGCATAAAAGACGAGATTCCGTACTAGCATGATAGCACTCTGACTATCACAATGGAGAACAGATAACTCTAAGATGCCAAGCTCTCCCACCAGACATGAAAGCCATAAAGCCTCCTTGCATGCCTCAGTGGCAGCCACATACTCTATCTCTGTAGTAGACAATGCAACACACTTTTATAGCTTAGAGATCCAAGAGACTGCTTCTCCTGTGAAAGTAAACAAATACCCAAAAGTAGACTTCCTGCAGTCCGCATGACCAGCATAGTCTACATCCGTAAAACCAACAACAGATGCCTTCTGCTTTCCAAAGCAAATGCACAACTCCTTTGTGCCTTTGAGGTATCTCATAATACCTTTTACTGCATCCCAATGCTTCTTGCCAGGGGTTGCCATGTATCTGCTAACCACTCCCACTGCAAAGGCAATGTTAGGACGTGTAGCAACCATAGCATACATCAAACTGCCAACAGCTGAAGCATATGGTAACTTGGCCATTTCAACCTTCTCATCATCACATGTAGGGCTGTCCTCTGCACTGAGTTTCACATATGGAGACAATGGAACCCCAATTGTTTTCCCCCCCTCCATATTGAAACGCTGCAAAACCTTGGAGATATACTCCTGTTGAGATAGATGGAGTAAGCCTTTCGATCTCTCTCTAAGTATTCGCATGCCAAGAATGTGATTTGCATCACCAAGATCCTTCATGTCAAAGCTACCATGAAGACTTTGCTTCAGTGAGTCCAAGGCATGAGTATCCCTGCCAGCAATCAGCATGTCATCAACATACAAAACCAAGATAATCAGGCTGTCATCTGTTGCCTTCTTGGTGTACAAGCAATGATCCACTTGACTTCTATGAAAGCCTTGGGACTGCATGGATGTATCAAACTTATGATATCATTCTCTCGATACTTGTTTTAGCCCATACCATTTTTTCTTTCCCTTGTTCAACAAACCCTTCAGGCTGATGCATATAGATGTTTTCATGCAGATTACATGGAAGATAACATCATTGCTGCGTACTACTTTCCTTTTCTCGGGATCCCATAATCTATACCCCATTTCACCCTCGTCACCATATCCTAGGAAAATGCATTTACAGGACTTTGGCTCAAGTTTGCTGCGTTTTTCTTTACGAATGTGCACAAAAGCCTCGCAGCCAAACACTTTCAGATGAGCATATAAAGGTGGCTTGCCCGACCACGCTTCTTGGGGAACTCCCCTCCCAAAAGACTTGTTTGGTGACCGATTAATTAAGTGAACGGCTATCATAACAGCCTCTGCCCAAAAACCATGGGGTAATGCAACATGAGACAGCATCATACGGACCTTATCCTGTATGGTCCAATTCATATGCTCTGCAACTCCATTTTGGAGCGGATTATGAGGGGCAGTGAGCTCCCTCTTTATCCCTTTGCTGTCACAAAATACTTGAAAGGCCCCACCATTATCAGAGTGAAGACACTTAAGTGTCTTATGTGTGATTTTCAGCCATTGCCAAGAATTTTTTAAACTTGTCAAGCACTTCATCCTTGCTACGAATAGGATAAACCCATACTTTCCGTGTAGCATCATCATCAAAGGTAACAAAATAGTTCTTTCCCCCTAAAGATAATCCTGGCATTTGACATACATCCGAATGTACTAACTCTAGAGAAGAAGATTTCAAAGAAAGAGACTTTTTGTGAGATGTCTGTGCATATTTACCATAAATACAATTATCACAATGCTCAAAATCAACATAACGAAGACAAGGCAAGTAACCCAAACGAGAAAGTACTTTCATTCCTATTTGACTCGTATGTCCCAACCGGCTATGCCACAAAGAAACGCTTGGCTACTCAGTCACGGCAATAACATGGTCACGCACACTAGATACATGAAGTGAATACAAAGTATCACTCTTGCAACCTCTAGTAATAACCCTAGATCCCTTACAAATCTTCCATTTTCCATCACCAAAGGTGGTATGAAAACCATCATCTAGCTGCTCTGTGCTAGTCAAGCTCTTCTTGAGCTGAGATACATGCCGTACATGCTGAAGTGTACAGACAGAGCCATGCTGAAACTGTAACTGCACACTGCCAATACCTGAAATGTCACATGCATAGTTGTTCCCAAGATGGACAACACCATGTCAACCCCCTGTCTAGGCGGAGAACCACTCACAATAAGGGGTGACATGAAAGGAAGCACCTAAATCAGGAATCCATGTATGCATGTCATCATCCGTATCTGCAAGTAAAGCATATGCACCAAAGTGTGAAGAGACAAAGAGTACATCACTCCCATTATCACTGTCATGAGTGACTACATTCACCTCTTCAATTTTTATATTGCTCTTCTTAGGCTGATTGTCCTTCTTCTCTTCCTTGCTATCATCTGTCTTCTTGCCTTTTCCTTTCTCTTTATTTCATTTATAGCAATCACGTTTAAAGTGACCCTTCTTGCCACAATGATGACATTCAACATCTTTACCACATGATTTACTGCGTCCCTTGCTATCATATTTGCCCTTTTGCTATGATCTGCCCCTAGTATGCAAAGCACTAGAAGACTTACTGGATGCATTGCTCTGCCAACTCATCTCTTGCATAAATAGAGCACTCTCTACATCAGCATACAAAAGGATTACATTAGAATTGCTCATAGCAGTCCTAAATGTATCCCAACTCTCCAGTAGAGTGCAAAGCAAGAAAGTAGCCTTGAATTCCTCATCAATCATGAACTTCAAGACAACCAGCTGGCTGAAAATGGAGTTAAACTCACTCAAGTGAGTAGAGGACACAAAGGATTCTGGAGCGGTGGCTGCACCCTCATCAGCTGCATTTCTTCATCTAGCTGTCATTGAGAACTCTTCACCGAATGCTTCTGATGCTGCAATGACAGCTCCCCAGGCTCGAGAGTGGATCGTTGATAGTGGTGCCTCCCGGCACATGACTCCTTCATCAGATGGTGTTGCCCAGTTGCGACCCTCGCGTGGGCAGATTCTCATTGGAGATAGCTCTTCAGTGTCTATTGCAGGACGGGGTAAGATGCAGCTAATTCCAGATGGACGTGGTGGTACCCATACCTCAGAGGTCTTGCATGTACCAGGTTTAGGGTATCATCTCCTGTCAGTTAATAAGATTTGTTCCCTTGGACTTTTGGTGGAGTTTGACAGTAACTCGGTGCGAGTCCTTGATCGTGGGTCAAGGAAGGTTCTATCATCCGGATATGAGGAGAACGGCATCTATAAATTGAAGTCTTCCACCGCCCTCTCTACTCTTCTTCTTACCTCTCAGACACAGTCAGGGTTATGGCATGCTCGGTTTGGTCACCTCAACTATGATTATCTTCAGACGGTGCATTGGCTTCTCAACACTCATTGGCTTCACTCATTGGCTTCTCAACACTCGTATTGATCTTTGTTTTGCTGTTGGGCTCTTGGTAGGGTTCATGAGTGAATCTCAGACGGTGCATTGGCAGGCTGCTCAGAGGATACTTCGGTATTTGAGGGGGACGTCTGATTTAGGGATTCATTATCCCGCAGGGACAGATGGTTCAGATCTTGTACTTGCCGGGTGGAGCGACTCGGATTGGGCCGGTGATGTGGACCATAAGCGGTCTACTACAGATTACTATTTTACTTGGGTGCAGGTGTTATCTCATGGAGTAGCAAGAAGCAGCCCACGGTAGCCCTTTCGTCTGCTAAGACGGAGTATCGGGCCGCGTCTTCCACCACATGTGAGGCTGTGTGGCTTCGGAGATTGTTGGAGGAGCTTGGTTGCCCCCAGACTCATCCTACTTTGCTGCAATGTGACAATGAGAGTTGCATTGCCTTGGCACGGAATCCTGTTTTTCATGCCCGAACGAAGCACATAGAGATCCAGTACCGCTTCATCAGAGAGAAGCTTCTGGATGAGACCATCACTGTGGAGTATTGCAAGACGGAGGACAATCTTGCAGATTTGTTTACGAAGGCACTTCCCCAGGCTCTACTTCGAAGACATTCCAGATCCCTCAGGCTTCTGCCCCGCCTAGGCTCTGAGAGGGGGTGTTAGAGATCAGCGTCTGTACGGGACTGCACAGTCCAGCAGTCAGACTACCACGTGGCAGTCCGACTATCTGCAGTCCAGTCGGCTTGCCTTGGTTTTCGCCCAGTTTCCTAGCTATAAATAGCTGAGGACTTCAACAGTCTCCTACACTTCTCTGCTCACAGATTACAAACTGGTAGCACGCGTAGATTCCGTCTCTGTTCACAGATTTCAGACAGGAGACAGTACAGACTGCAGTGGACTTCGAGGTGAACAGCAGGTTGCATCGTCGAGGTGGAGACACGCAGTCCAGCGCACTGCACCCATGTATATATCTGCATATCTTTGTATTCAGCACACTTTATACAGCAAATCTTCATCTTCCACTGTCTCTTTCTCTCTCTTCTCTCTCTGCGTTCTCTCTCTCTCAGTCCTACGCTTCCGCACCGCTGCACTCTGACATGTCCACGATCCACTCTCAAGCCTAGGAAGCTGTCATCGCAGTTTCAAAAGTCTTCGGTGTAGGGTCCTCAATGACCGCTAAGTGTAGAAAAGCAGTTGATAAGGGTGCAGTCATCGCTCCAGAATCCTTCGGATCCTTCTTGGTGTCCTTCTTGTCCTTGTCGGGGCAATCCTTCTTCCAATGACCGGTCTTACCACAAATATGGCAGGTCAATTCCTTCTCCTTGTCCTTCTTGGATTTGTTGTCCTCCTCCTTCTTCTTTTTTTGGTCCTTCCCCTTCTTTTGAGAGGCTTGACCAACCAATGCCTCTGATTTGGAAGCATTCTGTCCCTTCAACTATTCTTCTTGGTCCAAGACCATAAGAACCAGCTCTTCCCATCGAAGAGTCGACTCTCGCCCTAATGCAATAAGAGCAGAATAAAAAGTACCGAATCGTGGCGGCAACTAGGACAATAAAGTAATCGCCATGTCTTCATAGGAAATAGGCTTCCCCGCATTTTGAACCTACATCTGAAGCTACCAAAGCCTGTTGATGTGTTCCCAAAAAAGCGAAGAAGAATTATTCATGGACAAGGTCTGCATCTACACCTCCAAAGAAACCCTCTTCATCAGGGTCATCCGATTATACATCTGGTCGAGCTCCAGCCATATCTCTCGAGCCATCGTCAAGTGCTCGATGTGAGCTATCACGGCTGTAATACAAGATAGAAAAAGAAAAGAACGAATGCTGGCATTCAATTTGTCCCAATGAGACTGGGCCTTGGTCATCTCTACACAAGCATTGGAAGAGAGTTTGGACTCATCTCTCACGGAGAGCCGGTTAATCTCCTCCATCACAAGCTCCGCCAAATCATAAGACTCCAGAATGGCCAACATCAACATGCGCCAAATGCGGTAATTATCACCATCAAGCTTCTGATCTAATGGAAGAGCCAATAGAACAGGCACCTTCTGGTCCATGATCGCCTGGAACTCCAAGTCGGTCTTTGTAGATATATTCACCTGCAATGCCTGCACAAACGCAAAAGCAACCCCCTTTGACTGTGAAGATGCAGCCTGTTAGGACTCTTTCCTCCGCTTCCCGAACCTTCTTCAGCCGGAAGGCGCTAAAAAGGTAAAATCTGCAATGGAAGGCCGAAAATGCAGCCTTATTGCCCTTCAAACAGCAACAACCTGCAGCAAATTCACCAACTGGACTCCTTTCTCGCACACCCACACTCGCTTCAGCCTAGTTCCAATGCACAACCCTCCCGCTCACCCACAAATGCTAGAAACGCAGCCTTGTGTCGTGCTGAAATCTCCTCTTCAAATCCCCCCCCCCCCGGCCCTCCCCCGAGAGGTTAAGGAAATAATTGCAACCGCATATGGCAAAGGCCAATACAACAAGAGGGCATTCAAGACATAACTGAAGAATGGGTATGTGTTAGAGCTCATAAATGAGGCTGCCTACATGTGTACATTCCTGATTTAAGTTTTGGCTTTTGTTTAGTAGGGGATCAAACAATCTACTCTAAACTAAGTGTACCAGGCTTAGATAGACAAACTAAGCCCCATCCTTAACAATATGAACTCATGATTGACCAGTCAATCACCTATATACAGGTGGTACTGGGGTCTTTAAGGCTCTGTTCACAGTAGCATGCATGCTACTACATAATTGTAATCACTATTGAGTAGATAGTATATTCGTCTACTAATTATCATTTAGTCAATCACCTACAATAAAGTGATTACAATTATACTACATACGCATGGTAGACGGAGGTATAGTGATACAACTATGAGGATGTTTTTCAGCGTGAAGCTACTACAGGCCCATATGCTAGAGCAGAGAGAGCTCTTTCCTCGGAAAACCAAAATGCCAGAGCTGAATTCACTGGAATTCGTATGGGAGAACCTGTAAAATCCTAGATATGATGAAATTGATTTCCGATCGATTGAAGCGTTTTACTTCAAGAGCCTTTGACCACAGGAGCGAAGCAGTACCTGAATGGCAGAGACTCAGTAGGATGATGATGATGATCGAGCTCGTCAGAGGAAGAAGACGATCGTGCAGAGCCATCGCAAAGGACCGACTCTGTCGCGACTATGAGAGTCCTCTACATATAGTTTGTCTTATGTATGTGCGTGTGTGCGTAAATCGATTCGTACTTTGCTATTTCGCGGCGGGACTCGTAACGTAGTGACGACTTTATGTGTGTGTTATTTTCTACCGTCCGTCTTTGCTGTAGATTTCCACATTATTATATGTTTTATCTTTGGAGGAGTGTTCACCACTGCCAAGTTATTTCCACATTATTATATGTTTTGTCTTTGGAGGAGTATTCACCAGTGCCAAGTTCCAACAGGGTCGTGGCATAGTGGTTCGGGTGTGGGTTGAGTTTGAGTTGTACGTGAGCTTGGAACCAGTGTTCACCAATACCAATGGGGTCATTGCATTGTGGTTCGGGTCTGGGTTGAGTTTCAAGTGTGCGTGAGTTCGAACCCTACTCCCCACTTCCCCAGAGGCATAATAGTACGCTACAACAACCTTTCAAAATTTTGGAGGGATTTTTTAGTCAAACTATATGTATTTGTCATCTTTATAGTTACAAATTTTAAACGTTGAAAGTCTTAAACTTTCAAAACTTAAGATTTTAAAGGTTTTTCTGAGAGTTTTGAAATTCTTTTTAAATTAAACCTCGATTACAAGTTTGGAGGACACCACATGCTAGCTCCTTTGTGCATTAGTAGACTTATGACCTGCATTGTTGGGTGTAAAAGGTTTTATGAGTGCAACTAAATTACTTAATGTTTAATAAATAGTAATTTGACTAAGAGGAGTAACTAGTGGATACACGTGACATTTGACTAAGAGGAGTAATTAGTGGATACACGTGACATTTGGGGCCATTAACCTAGCAATTTTACTAATCAAAATAGCATTAATAGCCTCAAGGATGTTTGATGGACACCATGCCCTATGGACACATAGGAAGCATCCGATTACGTGCAATTGTCTGTATGGAGCCTTGCCCAATGCAACTTGCACAAAGCTGAGCATAGATTTATGCTCGTGCAGGAGAAAACCATATATGAAAACCAAACAAGAGTAGTAGCTTCCATGCACAAGAGAAAAGCAAGAAGAGATGGAAACAAATGACACCAATAGTGGTTTTGAGGAGCTTTAACCTAGAGAGCACAAAATTGCAAACTCCTTTATCAACACTATGGAGGACAATAAGCCCTGCTTGGAGGCGAATTTACAACTTGTGTTAGGAATCATAGAAGTGATTTGACGTAATATGGAGGAAAGACAAGAGAATCGTCTAAAAGGGGGGTGCTTAATGTCAAGAAGGTTTGTAACAATGTCCTTCGAGATTAATGCAAAGCCATGCTTGTCTTTTTCATAGACAAACCCCCAAAAGCCATGGATATGGCCATATGGTTTGGCAACATTCTTACAAAAGAGAGGAATGGCCAATCAAATCTATTATGATGGGAGAGGCTTCTTCAAAGTAATGTTTAATGAGCAGAAAGCCATGCAAAAAGTTCTAGCTCAAGGAAATAAATTCTAGGGCTTAGGTTTGGTATTCATCATGTTGTGGTACCCAATTTATAAGATCAAGAGGGATTCACCCAAGAAGAAATGCTCGATATGGGTGGAGATACATGATCTTCATGCATACCTCTATGACTTGTTACCTAACAATGCCAAGGGTCTAGGGAAACATAAGCCCTATATGCTGGAGATACATTATCTTCTTACATGCTATTAGAACTTGTTGTCTAATGTTGTTAAGTGTATAAGGAAACCTATCTACATTCCCCTACTCAATAGTCCCTTTGTTAGGGATAAAGGTGCCTATGCCTAATTGCCCATGTATTCATTACATTGACAATACCCATACACTTATACACTACAGGTGGCGGGCACCCATCACTGTTACTTTATTCTTTATTCTTTCAGTGACATTTGAATCAAGGAAGTTGAAGTTCCCACATACGATGTCCCTCTCTCTCTCTTGCTCTCTTACTTCATCCACCATAGCTCTTGCTTCTACTTATGTGCTTCCAATCATGCTCTACATTTTAATTGGTATTAGAGTCAACCATTCAAAGAGCTTCTTTATCCTTTGCTTTATCTTGGATTCAAAGCTTCAACTCAAGGTTTCATGGTAGCCACTCTCTCGATATATGCATTGAGTCTTTCCTTCTTCCGGCTTGTTCCAACTTGCTCTGCACTTGCTAAGAGCTTCCTAAGGCTTAGCTAAGCTTTGTTGAGTACTTATTGAGCTTAGAAGTAGCTATTTTATCCATCTTGAGTGGATACAAAGCATACTATAGAAGTCGTGGACAACTATGGTTGGCAGCTTAACAACATTGTCATATTTTGGCTATAACTTTTGCATACGGTATCGAATTTAGGCATTCTATAGCTAGAAACAAAGAGCGCGATTAGAGCTATAGATTTGGGTACTTTGGGAGTTGATTCTGTGCAATTTTCTATTCTCCATTTTACACATAATAGAATAGTTCCAATTTGGATAGCAAATAGTAAATTCCATAATGCATGTTTGATACTTTGAGGATGTTATTTATGGTGCTTGGATAGTATGGTTATGCCTTAGGGACTGATTTGAGCTTGAAATAGCTCAAATTTCACTATTATTTTAGTGATGTAATAATAGGTCAATAAGCATTTATCAATGAAAATCTTATGTCTAATGCTCTCGCCAATGCTTTACGGGATACTCAGTGGATGCATTGCTACTTCTGTTGTTATATATACTTCTTAATATGCTATGGAGTACTTTTGAGCTAAGATTTGGCTCCATTACATTAATCTTGGCTAGGGTTATATGCCTTCATTACTTTAATGGATTATGCAATTATGAGCTTGAAGAATCGATTGGGTTTCATGCTCTTAGCTTATGCTTCATGTATCTTGGATACTTGAATGTCATGTACTAGATGTTTTGAGCTTGCATTACTCATTTGGCACTCGATTTTGTTCTAGTGGGAGTTACCTATGCTACTTTGGAAGTTACATAAAGCTTTGAATTTATGCTATTGAGCTTGAGCTTACTTTCACCAAGACTGTGGGACACTTACATGTACATGATCTTTTGATATGTATTGGATGCAATTACCCTATAGTGGATTGATTTGATCACTTACTTTGGACTTAACGCTTATGTTTGTCAATGATATTTATATGCTTCTAGGTTATGTATTGAGCTTTATTCAATGGATTATCCATTTGGCAGTTCTCCTCTCTTTACCTTGAGATCTCCCATGTGCATAATGTCTATGCCTACTGCATGTATGATTACTAACACATTGCAATTGTGACAGCTTTCAGTGTTGGTTGTTCTTGGTCTTTCTTTCTTGGTTGCTCATAGTTGATTGTTGGCATATTGCTGCAGTTTATTATAGTAGCTTGTCAATTTAGTTTTATGAATTCTATATGAAAGGCAATCACTTGGATTTGACAATCACTTGATTATAGTTTATGGACAACTCACAATTTTAGCAAATTCTCTTGCTTAGCCCTTGATTTGGTTGTGATTTTGGGGCTATTTTGATGTCATTTACAATAGCTTGTTTGTCTTGGAATATGCTTTCATCTCTTGTATTATGGCTAGTGGGTTGAATGCTAGTGTTATATTTAACATTAAGAAGTCAAATGGCACAATTTACAGCTATTGGAAGACACAAATCTGGTAGGTTATAGTGTAAAAATTGTAGATTAAGCCATTGAGTCATGAGGATGTAAAGCCCAAACACTTTGATGCAAATGATTGGGCAAAATTTGATGAGTTATATAAATCTACAATCATTTTGTCACTCTCTAAGTAGGTCTACTATAATGTTGTCTCTGGGCAGCAAACCGCATGGGAGTTATAAGATAAGATTTGTAATGTCTATGACAAGTAGAGCCATGCCTCTCATATGTATTGGCTAAAGTAACTCATGGATCTTTGTATGAAAGAGGAGACCTCCATGTCCGCCCACTTGAATGAGTTTCATTCTATTTTCAATCACTTGCCTTTGCAAGGAATTTAATTTAAGGACAATCTTCATCCGTTATTCTTGTTGGTTACATTGCTTGAGTCATGGACGCATTCCATACTACTATGTGTATAGATATACATATTGATGGGCTGAAATTATAGGATATAGAGGATGACTCTTAAATGAAGAGGTTAATAGAAAGAATGTGGATGCATCTTGTACTTCTCATAGATTGACTCTTAGGGGTAGACATGATGGTAAGCGTAGTAATGACCACCATGGTAGAGACTCATAGAGGTCTCAGTTTCATGCACTATCTCGTAGTAAGTCTGTTAGAAATCAAGCTCACCGTCAGTGTGTCTTCATCTATGACCGACATCTATGACAGCTAGTGTGTACAGATGTCTACACGTGACTACATTAAATAAGTCGGGTTAGTAGTCAGTCAGTGACTTGACTAGAGTTAGTCAGTCTAGTCTACATTTACACTAGGTCACTTTATCTTGTAGTGTGTGTGTGTTTTTCAGTATAGTGTGTGGAAATGAAGGAATGAGCTTGAGAGCCTGAAGGCTCATGGATATGGAGTCTTTCCCTTTCTCTCTCTCTACTCTTTGAACATGGTATCAGAGCTTCATCCATGAGGCTGTGGGAGAATGGGCATGACAACTTGCAGTGCAAAGGAGATGGAAGTAAGGAATGAGGAAGAAGCTGGACACTTGCAAATGAAGCCATAGTCAAAGGAAGGAATCAGCGTGGACTGCCTTCTGAAAATCGTGGACTGCCTCTTGAAAATCAGCAACCTGTGTCTGAAAATCGTGGACTGCCTCCTGAAAATCAGCAACCTGTATTTGAAAATCTGCGCCTGCTGATCTGAATGGACAGCAACCTGTATCTGAAAATCTGCGCCTGCTGATCTGAGTGGACAGCAACCTGTGGCTGAAAATCTGCGCCCCCTGGTCTGAAAATCTGCGCCTGCTGATCTGAGTGGACAGCAACCTGTCAATCTTCAGTGGGGCACCTGGACAAGGTTCATAGAGCATGTATGCTCACTATTGAAGGTATTTGAAGTGTGCAAGAAGTAAATGCTTGTGTGGGAGCTCTGTTATGAGCTGGAGTGACAGACACAGACCTGTAATCATTTCTGAACTGCTGTAAACATGAATGGACAGCATGCATTCAGTCATTACTGACACACAGGAGCCTTGAACTACACTCAGAAGGCATCTTTGAAGCACAAGAATGTGTCAAAGCATGTATACATTGGATCAAATGTCTTGGACCTGAGATCTCTTGCTCAGAATACTCAGATCTGAAAATCAATGACAAGCTGAAAACTGTCATACACAGTCAATGACAGAATACTCAGATCTGAAAATCAATGACAGGCTGAAAACTGTCATGCACAGTCAATGACAGAATCAGATCTGAAAATCAATGACAGGCTGAAAACTGTCATACACAGTCAATGAGAGAATACTCAGATCTGAAAATCAATGACAGGCTGAAAATTGTCATACATAGTCAATGACAAGTACTGTGCATTACTGAAGCAATACAGGTCATCGTGGGGGTTCCATCATCTATATGAACTGGCCTATACATGTTGAATGCATGGAGAATTGAAGCAAGCAATGAGCATCATTGAAAACTGAATTTTGAAGCTGAAATAAATGCAGTTACACTGTCCTGGTTAATTACAAACAGCTCATGAGGTTTATGCCATTGGTCAATGAAGACAGGTTGTCTATGCCTACTCAGATGCTCATGTATCGAACTTGCCACTACAAAGTAAATGTATGACATGGTCAAAAGACATTTTGGAGCTGCTTGGAGCTTGGTATGCTGAATTCTGGTTGACTGCAACCTGAAATTGAATTTGTTGACACACTCAGTTTTGGACTTGAAATTGCTGTTGGTTACTCACAGTTTACAGTTTTCAGACTGCATGTATGTACCCTGGCAGTGAGGTTACATAAGCTTAAGCTGAAGCAAACACATAGCTTATGTATTGACAGTTATATCTACAGTTGAGACCACTTGTTTGAGGGTTGTTTTGGGGTGTCAGTGGGCTGAAATACCCTGGTTTTTTCTGCAATTTAGTGCAAAAAACTGTCATAAACTGTTACGGACTGAACTTAGTCAGTCATACTTATTGGACTGCAGGGAGTTAGGCACTTGATAGACAATCTATTGCATCATGGCTAATGCACATGGGACTGACAATATCACTCAAATAGTTGGAGAGAAGTTGGATAATAAAAACTTTACATTATGAAAATTCAGAATGAAAAACTTTCTGGTTGGCAGAGGTTATTGGGATTTATGTACAGGAGATGAAGTTGCTCCTGAGTTGCCTACACACAATCCAACAAATGAACAGAAAAGAGCCTACAGGCTATGGAATGAAAGAGCATGCAAGGTGCTGCATTGGTTTTCCTTATATATATATGATGCAATGGTAAATCAAATCACTGGATGTGAGACTCCGAAGGATGCTTGGGACATACTGATGAAAAATTATGGAACCATGACACATGCAAGGAAGATCCAGTTGAAACAACAGTTCAACAACATGTCTAGGAATGGCAAGAGCATCCAGACGTATACCACGGAGATTAAGACCATAGCTGATCAACTTGCTACTATTGGCTCAAGTGTATCAGAAGATGATATGATTGTTGTTGCTTTGAATGGCTTAGGCAAAGAGTACAAAGCTTTTGACACTTCCATTTCTGTCAGAGAAGAGCCCCCTAGCTGGGAAGAGCTAGTTGCTTTGTTGCTGCATGAGGAAGTCAAACTTGGTTTGAATACAGGTTCTAGTGCATCTCAGAGTAGAGACACTGTGTTGTACTCTAGCCACCGTGGCAGAGGATCTAGAGGTCGTGGTTCATTTCGAGGTCGTGGTGACACTCGTAATACTTATGGACAGCAGCAGCAGCAGAGTAATTGGCATGGTGTAAATACACAAGGCCAGCGTGGATTTGGTGGGTTTAGAGGTAGGGGGAGATCACCCCGAGGTAGAGGTGGTGGGTTTTGTTCATGGCAGTCATCTGATCAGTCCAACAGGGACAAGGACTGTCATTATTGTGGTAAGTATGGGCACATAGCGAAGGAATATTACAAAATGCAGAATGACATGAAGACAAAAGGGAAACAGCATGGGCATTATGCATCCTCTAGTGGTGCTCATGATGAGTCAATTGATAGACTCTTTGCCATGCAGCATGTATCTAAAAATGCATCGAGACATGATAGAGATGACAGATGGTACATTGACTTTGGAGCGTCAAACCACATGACCTCGCATGGAGAGTGGTTTGATGAGATGGTTGCAGGTACACATGGTCATGTATGTACTGGGGATGATACCCAACATGACATAAAGCATAAAGGGATTGTTCCATTGATGATGCCTGATGGCAAGAAGAAAGGCCTGCATGGTGTCTTACATGTACCGACCATAACAAAGAATTTGTTGTCTGTGGGTCAAATGGCAGAACAGAATCTGCAAGTGAGGTTTAACAAGGATGGATGTTTCATTGAGGAGTATGGAAATGGCTGCAAGCTAATTGCCAAGGGCAGAAGGGATGGCAGGATGTTTACTTTGGAAGCGACCATTCCTGAACTTAAAGCAACTATGTTTGCTCATGATGAGAGTGCCATTAGAGATTAGAGATCTGGCACAAGAGAATCGGACATGTCAATGTACAAAAGTTGAAATCTATGCAGCAGAAAGAAGTAGTACTTGGATTACCTAAATTCAAGTATAATGATTTTGGTCATGTATGCCCTGCATGTCAGTTTGGGAAGCAGGCACGGTTTCCTTTCATGAGACATGTAAAAAACAACACTAGGCCTTTACAGTTGGTACACTCTGATGTTTGGGGTCCTTCACATAATGCTTTCTTTGGCGGTGCACGATATTATGTCTCAATTATTGATGATTTCAGCAGGTACACTTGGCTTTATATCTTGAAACATAAGGATGATGTGTTTGATGCATTCAAAGACTTCAAGAAACATGCTGAAAATGAATTGGGCTGTTATATATCATGTTTGAGATCAGATGGAGGAGGTGAATATGTCTCAAACTACTTTGACAGGTATCTTGCTAAACATGGGATCAGAAGACAGCTCACATGCAGTTATACACCACAGCAAAACGGTGTTGCAGAGAGGAAAAACAGGGTTTTGATGGAGTCAGCTAGAGCTATGATGAATGAAAAATGTTTGCCAAATGGTTATTGGGCTGAAGCAGTGGTGACTTCTGTATATGTGCTGAATCGAACCCCTACAGCAGGGATTCATGATGTCACTCCGTATGAACAGCTGTATGGTCATAAACCTGATATTTCACACTTGAAGGTATTTGGCAGCATTGCATATGTGCATATACTGGATGAGAAGAGGAAGAAATTGGATCCTAAGGCAGTGAAAAGTGTGTTTATTGGATATGCACAGGAACGGAAAGCTTATAAGTGTTATGTACCTTCTACGCATGAGACACTCATAAGCAGAGATGTGGTATTTGATGAGTTAGGATCTTGGTATGGGAATCCTGTTGCAGTGCCTACTGATGGCTCACCTAGTATGAGTCATGCTGAAAATACTCCTGCAGAGAGTACTTCCATGACTGGTCAGACAGGTGATGTATCATCTACAGTGAGTCCTTGGACAGGACGATTACGGAGTCGCACTACTGCATCCACTGACACGGATATGTCAGTGAGGGGGAGAACAAATAAGGGAAAAGAAAAGGTGTTTGAAGATGTAACAGGTCCACTCACTGCAGGTTATGATTCATCTAGCAGTGACAGCTTAGATAGTGAATTGGGGATTCCTTCTGTTATGACGCCAGGTGCTAGACAGAGCCGTTATGTGCCGCCTCATGAGAGGCAAGCTCACAGTGAGCCACAGCTCAGGAGATCAGAGAGGGTCAGACGACCTGTTGACAGGTATACTTACACTGGATATTCAGCCCGTCATTATACTTATATGATGAAAGTAACAGGTTTTAGAGAACCAAGTAAGTTTGATGAGGCAGTTTCAGATGAGAATTGGCGTGCTGCTATGGATGAGGAATATTCGGCTTTGGCTGAAAATTGTACATGGGATTTGGTACAGTTGCCTGAGGGCAAAACACCTATTGGATGCAAGTGGGTGTATAAAGTAAAATGTAAATCAGATGGATCATTGGAAAGATATAAGGCCATGCTGGTTGCAAAAGGGTATGCGCAGCAGTACGGTCTTGATTATGAGGAGACTTTCAGTCCTGTAGCAAAGATGGCTACAGTTAGAATTGTGATTGCTTTGGCAGCAGCTAGAGGCTGGAAACTATGGCAGATGGATGTAAAGAATACATTTCTCAATGGAGAATTACAGGAAGAGGTTTATATGAAACAGCCTGAAGGCTATGTACATCCAGAATTTCCAGCACATGTATGTCGGCTGAAAAAGGCATTATATGGGTTGAAACAGGCACCCAGAGCATGGAATGCTCGCATCAGCAGTTATTTACAGCAACATGGTTTCCGATTGGGAGATGCTGATCATAGTCTGTTTGTGAAGAAGACAGATAGTGGCTATGTTTTTCTAGTTGTCTATGTTGATGACTTAATCATTACAGGAGATGATGAAAATGGGATTGCTGAAATAAAGACGTGTTTACAGGCTGAATTTAAGGTCAAGGACCTTGGAGAGCTGAAATACTTTTTGGGGATTGAGGTTGTCTCTACACCTCGAGGCATATGGCTGCTATAGAAGCAGTATGCTCATGACATGTTACAGAAATATGGTATGGCTGATTGCAAGCCTATGGATACGCCTTTGGAGCAGAATGTCAAGCTGCAGATTGATGTTGGGACAGAGATTGAGAATGTTACTATATACAGACAGATGGTAGGTAGCTTGATCTATCTCACAATCACTAGACCTTACTTGAGTTATGCTGTGGGGCTGATCAGTCAGTTCATGCAGAAGCCTCACAAACCACACGGATGCAGTCAGAAGAATTCTGAGATATGTAAAGGGTACCACAGATCATGGGCTGTTTTATGCATATGGGAAAATCCTTGACTTGATGGGGTACATTGATGCTGACTGGGCTGGTTGCACATATGACAGGAGGTCAACTAGTGGCTATGCATTTGGATTGGGTAGTAGCATGATCAGTTGGTAGAGTAAGAAACAACCTACAGTTGTATTGTCCAGTACGGAAGCAGAGTATCATGGTGTGGCCTTAGCGGCCTGTGAAGCTAAGTGGTTACAAAAGTTACTGAATGACTTGGGAGTACACTTGGACAGCAAAGTCAAGATGTACTGTGACAATTTGAGCAGTGTTATGTTAGCAAGCAATCCTGTTTATCATGCAAGATCAAAACACATTGAGGTTCACTACCATTTCATAAGGGAAATGGTTTTAGCAGATCAGATTGACTTGGAGCATGTGAAGACTGAAGACCAGATAGCAGACATCTTTACCAAATCACTTGGTAAAGATAAGTTCATTCACTTTAGACAGCTACTTGGAGTGATGCAGATGATTTGAGTTTTGTTTTTGAGCTTGAGGGGGAGTGTTAGAAATCAAGCTCACCATCAGTATGTCTTCATCTATGACCGACATCTATGATAGCTAGTGTGTACAGATGTCTATATGTGACTACATTAAATAAGTCGGGTTAGTAGTCAGTCAATGACCTGACTAGAGTTAGTCAGTCTAGTCTACATTTACACTAGGTCACTTTATCTTGTAGTGTGTGTGTGTGTTTTTCAGTATAGTGTGTGGAAATGAAGGAATGAGCTTGAGAGCCTGAAGGCTCATGGATATGGAGTCTTTCCCTTTCTCTCTCTCTACTCTTTGAACAAAGTCCTTGTGGTCGTAAGGCCTCTCTTATATGTCATTATTGTAGGAAGTGGAGTTATATTAGGCCACAATGCCATAAGATACCTAATGATAGGCACAAGGAGAAAGGCAAGAACAAAGTGTAGGATAAGATTGATGACCATAGCATTGTTCTTAGCAAGTCCAGCATAAAAATTGAGGAGATGGATGTCTTGGAGCTTGAGTCTGATGATCATTACATATTGACAGCTTCTTCTCTTAATATTAATCAGTTGGATGATGCCTCGCGTCCATTTTTTATCACCGTTGGCTACTTGATTTGGGGCTTCTTTTCATGTTACCCTGCATAAGGATTGGTTTCATTCTTACTATAGCATGACAGGTTCTGTGAGACTAGGAAACAACTTGGCATTGGATATTATTAGTATTAGTGATGTTAAATTGCAATTTACTCAAGCAGCACATTTGTCTTTGTTGGACAATTGGATGATGTAGGATATCATATATCTTTTGGTGATTCCATGTGAAATAAAGCTTTAGCACAAAATAGAAATAAAGCTAATGGGCGGTGCCCAAAGAGTCAGGCATACCCACTACAATGTCCAAGTACAAATAACATAATTGTGTGCCCATGCGCATACAAAATAATAAATAAATATCCAATGCCTCAATAAATAGGCGCGACAAAATATAGGCGCCATGCCTAAGGTATGCGCGCATCAAAATATAAATGATAAATCGAATACTCACTATCCTCCAATGCTTTCCTCCGCCACCACTGATGCTATCTCTACACATCAACTGAAGCATTCCCAATCGTTAGTAAAATAATACAATTAAACCGACAAAAGTGAATACCTAGCAGTCTTTAGCTACATAAATAAATCGACTGGTTAGAAATCAATCCTAACCTTAATTTATTACGAGTGCGCACTCTAAACTCATAAACGTTTATTAATTTAATATGCATTTTGCGGAATCACCCGCTATGGAATCACCCATGTACACACTAAATTAATGAAACGCCCGAAAAGGATAGGCGTCCCCATCAACTTCTCGCACAAAGAATCCACTTTGTGTATGAGCCCCGGTCATCAAAGTTTATGGAATCCACCGTAAAACCTCACGGAATGCACCGTGGCACGGAATCCACCGTGAAATATGCCTCCTGGCATCATACCCCCGGGGTGGGATAGCAATTGACCTCAATTGCTATTAGCTCAATGTGGAGCTAGCAGAGTGGGGAAAGCATTTAAGTCTCTAGCGTGCATCCATTGGGCTTCCTCTACAGGATGGTTCTTAAATTTGACTAGATATCTAGAATATCTTCGGCCAGTTCTAGTGGTCATAAAGTCAGTATCTATGATAGCTTCAGGTTCAAGTATTTCAGTCTCTTCCTCTAAAAAAGGTGGGTTTTCATAAACAGGGCGTACAGGTGATTGGCCTCTAAAGGGTCTTAATAAACTAATGTGAAATGTATTGTGAATTTTCCAGTGAGGTGATAATTGTAACTTGAATGCATTGTCATTAATTTTGTAAATGATCTTAAATGGTCCATAAAATCTAGGTGCTAATTTCACAACTGGGTGTCTATCTACACTTTGTAATCTACGTTTTTCTATTCTCAGCCACACATAGTCATCAACTTTGAAATTCATTGCTTGTCTTTTCTTATTGGCTTGCTTGGTATATGATTGCTGGGCTTTGGGAATCATGGTTTTAACCTCATCAAAAATAGTAGCGTGCATACTAGCAATATCATTAGCACTCTGAATTCTATTTGATAAAGATGCAACAGGTGTAGACAATCTATAACCATAAATCACTTCAAACGGTGCTTTCTTTGTAGATGTGTGTGGTGTATTGTTATATGTAAACTGTAATAAATGCAAGTGTGTATCCCATGTCTGTGGTTTAGAAATAGTGTAAGCACGTAAAAGGTCTAGGGTAGTACTATTAGTGGCTTCTGTTTGTCCATTAGTTTCAGGATAAAATGCAGATAAGAAATCAATTTTTGTTCCTAGGTTAGCAAAACAAAGTAATCCAAAAGTTGTTACAAAATCTAGAATCACGATCAGAAATAATAACTTTTGGTAATCCATGGTTAGTGAAAACAGTTTTCAAAAACAATTGTGCTGCCTGTGATGCTGTTAAAGTTTTCTTACATGGAATGAAATATGCTTGTTTACTAAACATATCTACTACAGTCCAAATCATATCATGGTTAGCTTTAGTATTAGGTAAACCAGTAATAAAATCCATAGAAATTTGTTCCCATGGTCTTGATGGAATAGATAAAGGCATAAGTAATCCATACTGTTTACCATGATGTCTCTTAACTCTTTGACAAATCAAACATTCAGAAATAAAGTTAGATACATCAGTGTCCATATGCGGCCAATAAAAATCTTCAATTAATGTACATAAAGTAGATATGATACCTCTATGACCTTGATATGGAGGACAATGAATCTCATTCAAAACAAAAGATCTGAATGGAACTGTAACACATAATCTCTTTTCATAAAACATGAATCTATCATTATAAGATAGTGAATCAATAGGAATCCAGTTATTTTCAACTAATTTATTTCAATCAGCATGAAAAGTAATGTCCTGGTGATAAGTATCTTTCATAGGAGTTAAAGAATCAAATGATATAACAGAAATATTATGAATGGCAGGTCTTCTACTTAATGCATCAGCCACTACATTTTCTTTACCAAGTTGATATTGGATAATCGGATGAAAACTCTGAATAAAGGCTGCCCATTTGATATGTCGGTCAAATATTTGGGGTTGGCTAAGTAAATGTCTAATAGTTTGTTGATCGGTCTTAATCATAAATTCAGAACCCATTAGGTAGTGTTTCCATTGTCTTAAAGCTTGTACTACAGCTAATAATTCTTTATCATATGTGGAATATTTTAGTTCAGAGGGTTTCAGTTTATAACTAGAATAGGCTATAGGATGATTGTCTTGCATAAGTACGGCTCCTATTCCAGATCCACTAGCATCAGTCACTACTAAAAAGAATGGTCTATTAAAGTCAGGCAGTTGTAATACAAGAGCATGGGTTAATGCATGTTTCAATAAATCAAAGGATTTCTGTTGATTATCGGACCAATAATAAACAATATCTTTCTTTAAAACTTTGGTCAATGGTAAAGCAAGTAATGAAAAATTACGCGCAAACTTCCTGTAGAAACTAGCAAGACCTAGGAAAGATCGTAACTCATGCACATTTTTAGGTATAGGCCAGTTCAATATTGCTTCTATTTTCTTAGGGTCAACCTTAATACCATTTGATGATACAATATGACCTAAATATTCAATTTCTGTTTTAAAGAACTCACTCTTTTTCGGATTTGCATACAGCTGATTATCTTTTAATAACTTAAAAACCAAGGACAAATGTTCATAATGTTCTTTCTCATTTTGACTAAACACCAAAATATCATCAAAGAATACAATAACACAATGCTGATATTTCAAAAATATACGGTTCATCATTCTACTAAATGTAGCAGGTGCATTAGTCAATCCGAAAGGCATCACTAAAAATTCATAATGACCAAATTGTGTCCTAAATGCAGTCTTGAATATGTCAGACTTATCTAGTCTTACCTGATGATAACCAGATTTAAGGTCTATTTTACTAAATATGGCAGAGCCTTGCAGTTTATCCATAAGGTCATCGACTCTAGGAATTGGATACCTATTCTTTACTGTGATCTTATTTAAAGCACGATAGTCAATGCACATACGATAGGTATTATTTTTCTTCTTTACTAACAAAACAGGTGCACCAAATGGAGAACTACTAGGTCTAATCAATCCCCTATTTAGTAATTCCTCAACTTGATTTTGAATTTCTTTTTGCTCTATCTGGTTATGCCTATATGGTGCTTTACAAGGTGGTTGTGTACCAGGAATCAAATCTATTTTATGGTTTTCTGGACGTGAAGGAGGTAAACTAGGTGGTAGATCTTTTGCAAAACAGTCTTTAAAGTGTGCAAGAAATTCTTTATGCCTAGGGTGCATATGATTTTCTTTAACTTGCAGTTCATTCACCCAAATGAGATAAGATTTACTACTTTTGCGTAATGCACGTTTAGCTTGAGTATGTGAAAGCAGTGGAAAAGCATTAGATGCATGCATACTATACAATGTAATATGTTTTCCTTGAAATTGAATATTAATTGAATGTGTGGAATAATCTATATTAGGGTTATGCTGATGACGCCAAGGCATACCTAAAATAATATCACTCGACTGTAATAGTACAACTAGAAAATTTCTTCTTTCAGTGTATTCACCAATTTGAATTTCTAAGTCATGCACTTCCTGTGTTCCATTATACCTAGTGCCTAAGAGTGCTGCTTTAATGTGATAATGCGTAGGAACAGTTTGTAATTTCATTTCTTTCACTAGCTTTGCAGAAATAAAATCATGAGTACTACCATCATCATGCAAAATAATCTTTTCTTTTCCATACACTAAACATTTCATTGTCAATAAAGAATGTGGAGTTGGCATACCTAGTAAAGTATCCGAAGGAGTGGTAATGTCATCTTCATCTTCCATGAAATCAGGCATTTCTTCATGTTCGTCATCTTCCATTGCTCCAAGGTAGTTAATATGGACAAGTGGCTTCTTCGAATGTCAATTAGCTGCTAGATGTCCAGGTTGGTGGCATTTATAACACACTATAGGTTTGGCTTTGGTTACATTGTTTGCAATGGTGGGAAGTTTAGGGATATTAGGATTTGGCTGTGGAATAGGCTTGGGGTTTTGGTTGGTATTGGATGGTAAAGTAGGTGGCTTTGCCCAAGTTTTATGGAAAGATGATGAAGGAAAACGACCTTGATTAAATCTTCTAAAATTTGAGTTGAATTGCTTAGATCCATAGTTACCATTGGCTTGGAATTGCTGTGGACGCTTGTCTCTTCCTCGAAGCTTGTCTTCAGTGTCATGAGCTAATGAAATTGCGTCTTCAAGAGTTGCAGGCTTGAACATATTAACTTCAGCCTAGTAATGCCCAAGTAATCCAGACATATACTTGCGCTTGTGTGTCGCTTCAGATACGTCTTCAAGCATGCGTAACTGGAGTAATGCATTCCAAAAGCGTTTGGTGTACTGAGGAATAGGCTCACGATCTCGTTGCTGAAGAAGGTCCCATTGCTTTATGGCTTTTTCATGAAATTGTGGAGGAAGGAAATTCTGCATAAACTTCTTCATGAAATTCTCCTAGGTAGTGGGACAATCTATACTTTTACGAACCACAGTCCACCAAAGAGATGCTCTATCCACTAAATGATTAGTGACACACTTGATTTTATCTTTTTTTTGCATATGTTTCCTCATGAAAGTAGTCATCAAACTGACTGATGAATGCAAGAACAGTTTTTCCATCTCGAGTGCCATTGAAAGTACGGAATTTGAAATTTCTTTTACTTATCTTTGTTTCCTTGCGGATGGATTGAGCTTCGAGAGTCGTGTCGATGGTACGTCGAATAAGGTCTTCAGATTGAGGTTCCTCTTTGTTGGTAGTCGATCTTTGTAAATTAGCTAATTGAACTTGTAATGCTTGCCTAGCTCGTCGTTCTTCATCCAACTGCATCATAATTAAGTCCAGCTTTTGCTCCATCGTAGGTTCAGGAAGATCGCCTTCAGTCATTAAATCATCCATATATGGTTCCGTCATCCTGTAAAACTTCAAAAGACCTCACACTCTCAAAATCCAATTAGCGGGATGAGCGTAGCTCAAGATCGGGTGTACAAGGCTTATATATTTTTGTGTGTGGCTTTCACAATCTTCGTTTTTGGCTATTGCGGGATTTGTAATCTTTGAAAAATCTACGTTTTAATCTTCTGCACGTGCTGAAACGGGTTCAACAAACCTGCGTATGCGAAGAGTACCTTCCAATGAACAACTTTGCAGTTTGGAGTTTCTGCGCAGGAACAACCCTTCTATGAGTTTTGAACAGAAGCTAGTTCTGACTTCAGATGACTTGTCTGACTTGCAGAGTTGTAGACTTAGGTGACTTGCAGAGTACCAGAACTTGCAAAACTTGGTTGATTTAGCAGACTTGCAAAATTTAGACTTGGAAGACTTGCAGAACTTGGGAGCTTTTGTGTGACTTGTGGCTTAAGTGACTTAGCTTAGTAGTGTAGTTTAAGGCTTTAATAAGCCTATTTGATTTTCAAGTAACGCGGCATGCTCTCGACGGGTTTGAACACGACGGAAGTATACTGACGCCGCCCGAGATGAAATTTGTGGTATTAAGCTTATTAAAGCTTAATACTAAGCTTTGTAGTCTTTAGTTTTAAGCTTTTAAGCTTATAGAAATTGACACTTATCTCTATATAACCACGACTTGGAGAAGAGGATGTAGGAGTGGTCCTCCGCTGCTGCAGGCCAGTCGTTCGCAATCTGATGATGGAAACAGAGGTTCTTGATCGCCAGGAATCCACCTGTATTGACCGTTCGCGATGAGATTGACTGTAGAGCTCGATCGTTCCAGGAGCTCCGCCTTCGCACAAGATGGGTAGCGATTGGAAGCTCTTGATCTTAGCTTTGCTCTGATACCACTGGTGTGCAGATCGGATGCTGTACGCTCGCGTAGTGAATGCCGGAAGGTCCCCAAGAACAAAAGAACTCTACTTTTTGCACAAAACGCAAGGTTAAAAAACATGCACGACATGAACAAGAGACCAATTGGGTGCAATCTCCCCCCATGCCTTGTGTGAGCGCTCCACAAAGCATGTATTTTATGTATTAATCATCTTCAAGCTCAAATAATAGCCCAAATTACAAAATAGCAAGCTTTTGGCTTTTGAGTTTGCTTTAGCACAAAATAGAAATAAAGCTAATGGGCGGTGCCCAAAGAGTCAGGCATACCCACTACAATGTCCAAGTACAAATAACATAATCGTGTGCCCATGCGCATATAAAATAATAAATAAATATCTAACGCTTCAATAAATAGGCGCGACAAAATATAGGCGCCATGCCTAAGGTATGCGCCCATCAAAATATAAATGATAAATCGAATACTCGCTATCCTCCAATGCTTTCCTCCGCCACTGATGCTATCTCTACACATCAACTGAAGCATTCACAATCGTTAGTAAAATAATACAATTAAATCGAAAAAAGTGAATACCTAGCAGTCTTTAGCTACATAAATAAATCAACTGGTTAGAAATCAATCCTAACCTTAATTTATTACTAGTGCGCACTCTAAATTCATAAACGTTTATTAATTTAATATGCATTTTGCGGAATCACTCGCTATGGAATCACCCATGTACACACTAAATTAATGAAACGCCTGAAAAGGATAGGCGTCCCCATCAACTTCTCGCACAAAGAATCCACTTTGTGTATGAGCCCCGGTCATCAAAGTTTACGGAATCCACCGTGGCATGGAATCCACCGTGAAATATGCCTCCTGGAATCATTACTTGCCATATTGTTGTGCCTAGGGACAATAGAGGGGAATCTTCACTTTGTCAAATTCACTAGAGTAGCTCTCTCTGAAGCTCTTGCATATGCTATTCTAATTATATTATGAACTTCTTATACGTTTTCTATGTTGCATTGAGTTGTGCTTCAAGTTCCTACTTTGTTGCGGGCACGTAGAACTGCCATTTGTAAAAATAGATAATTCAGCATAAAAAATGTTCATGAAGAGAAAAAAATGAAAAGAAAACCATATTCATAGAAAGAAAAAGAAAAATGAGATTTTCTCACCACCTTTTACCTATTTAACCTCTTAATGAAAAATTTTATTATCGAAGGGTAAGGTCATGCATTGATGGGTTGGAGATAACTCTTTAGGCTCCCTCCCCTATTGCTACAGAAAAGAAATCAAGCTTTTGAGCTTGGAAACTGAGGTTCAATGTGTAGTTTTTTTTTTTGGGTTTTTTCAAATTATAAAGAGGGAATGTCACAATTTTACTAGTATGTACAATGTTATTAAGGTTACTTATGTACAAAAAGTGTTAGAAACCCACGATTCATAGAAGTTTAGATTGTACTCCGATTCAACGAGAGCATCAAGTCAGTAGGCCATGCAAGCAACTCACAAAGATAGGATGTGAGATCGTCCAATAGCGATGGTCCATTGAAAGAGCTGGCTAACTGCTTGTCTATGAGAGGGTGATGTTGTAGCTCTTTTCGCATTGTCAGCTCACAAGATTCGATGATGTCACATAATGACATGTTCTCATAGTGGGTAGGGTCATATTGTAGGAGGCTGTCAATTCGACAATGCTTGATAGTGGTGACCACTTTGCTTCCCAAGGTGGCAGCTTCATGGCAAAGTGATTACAACTTCTTTAGAAAGTGATTAGTCAAGCTACACAAGTGTACAAATTACTAATAGCATGTGGATTGTTCAAAATGGTATTCTTAATGTATGATGGAAGTATTTGGCAAGTTTATAGTTGTTTTTATGGAATGTCTTAGGTCAATTGCTCCATGACTAGTCCTCCCATGTAGGGTGCCATTGAGATGCAAGCAAGAGCATGTTTGCATCAGCCAAGCCTAAATCAATCATTCTGCAAAGTTTGGAGAAGGTGCCACACATGGAGTCCAATTGCATAACACATTCAAAGGTGGGTTTCTTGGAAAGTACATGTTTTCATACATTTTATAAATATAGCAACATTGTTGAGGTTTCTTAAGGGAGGCAAGTGGGGAAGTCCCATATTCACTCACTTTATAAGGTGGAAGGTTGTAAATGGTGGAGAGAACATCTTCATTCAAAGGTAATTGGGTATTAGAACATTTATATGGGTCTTTTGAAGCTACGGATGAGGATGTGTAGGCTAAGTCATCCTAGATGGGTTTGGTAGGTGGAAGAGGAGTGATGGGGAGGGTAGAGGTTGAAGGTGAACCTTGATTGAGAATTAGAGTGTCGTGTGAGGACTTATTTGTTAGACTAAAGAGTTGTTATGATGGGGGTAGCTTATGAAAGTCTAGGAAGCTTTAGTTTATGGTAGTCCTTGTGTAGGTAGGAGGGATTTTGGGACCAAATGAGCCATAATACACGAGTTATGATGATGTTGGTAGTGTTTGCATGGATACCTTCACATACGTTTCTTCAATGTATAGTGTGTGGAGGCACATGTGGGAGTTTTAGGTTTCTAGTGCCATTAATAGGTTGCTGATAACGGGCTTCTTATGGACATGATCATTTACGAGTTGCTTCTGAGCATCCTAATTTTGGGTGGTGTGCTAGACCAAGAAGTAGAGCCCATACCATGTTTCTTTAGAGTCAAAATTGGTAATCACATGTACACTATCCAACTAGAGGTGAATGCATTTGTCAATGTGGTTGACATTGCAGTTGGTTAGGAACTTAAATGTTTGCCCCAAAAGGATCTCAATACCAGCTCCTTCTATGTTTGGAAGAACATAGAAAAGAAGCATGATGCTCTTAGTCTTGATGGTGACCATTAGTTTACATTTTCCCAATAAGGAATAAGTACAACCTCCGTACACCTTTGTATAATGGTTGCCCTAGGTTTTGCCAAAAGCAGTAGGGAAGTATGTTATAATTAGATCCCTCATTGATTAGTGCATCTGTGAGGGATAGCTTTAGCTTGGCCATTTTCTTGAGGGTAGTATGGGTTAGACTTCCTGTGGATGACAAGGAACATGGACAATAATTGCTCGATCACAACATTGAGAACTAATGATCTCAATGGGGCAACCAAAGCATGACATGACTTGTTCCCAGCGAAATCAAGTAGCAGTTCTTGCATCATTTTAATGAGTTGGTCTCAGCCCATTTTCTCATGTAGTCTATGGCCATGGTAATGTATCGAGCTGTGAGTACAAGGTAGTTAGGATTATGGGTCCTATGAAGTTTGTATTCCAGTTTTGAAAAGGTTGATGAGCGATGACTAGTGAGAGTTCCATCTTATCTTTATGGATGGATAACTTCATTTGTTATTTGGCAGTCATCACATTGCTTGACAAATTTGGCAACATCCTTGAAAAGAGTTGGGCACCATAATTGACAGTAGAGCACATTTCATGCTATAGCAATTGCATCATACTACCCTCTAGCAATGCCACCATGTGCTTCTTGGAGAATTGCCTTGATTTCATGTTCACAAATACATCTCCTGAGAAGACTAGCTTGTCTTAAGCAACATAATCGACCAACAATCAATTAGTAAGGTTTGGTCTTAATCAAGATGCGTGTGAGGCAAGCTATCTCAATTGATCTTCTAGTATGCCGTTCTCAAGGATGTGAGCAATATCATCTACCTAATGAGATGCAAGGTCTACTTTGAAGAGTTGGGCTTCTTGTTGAAATAAGTGAGCATCGGGAAGTTCGTCATCAAATCTTGTGGCTTTTTTGATGTAGTGGTCACTTTAGATAGGTGATCAACCATGAAGTGTTATTTTCTTTTGCATACCACAATCAATAATTCAAACTTAAGCAAAAGTAGTAGTCATCGAGCAATGCACCTTGTGACATAAGGCTTGTTCACGAGGTACAATAGTGCCTCGTGTTCAACAAAGAATGTGAAAAGGTTGGCAAGGAGATAATGCCTAAAATTTTTAATAGCATAAACCATTGCCAATTCTTTCCTTTCGGTGAGTTTTGCTAGTCAAAAGCTCAATGAGGCAAAACTCACAGGAAAACAGAGGCATTAATATGTACATGAAAGGTGATTGTCAAATGTAGGGCTCATAAAATAGGAACAATCATTAGAGCCTTTTTTAGGTCTTCAAAGGAAGCTTGCCATTCCTCAGTCCATGCCCAAGTAACTAGTAGCTTGTAAAGGGGTCTAGCAATAGCAACATAGTTAAGCATGAAGCGGTAGTAGTACCTAGTATGGCCAAGGAAGCACTACACTCCCTTTGGGTTGGTGGATGGAAATAGACTCATTATGACTTAGTGGCAATGCCATTCTTGGATACAACATGGCCCAAAATTACTCCATGCTTTACCCAAAATTACTCCATGCTTTACCCAAAGTTGGCATTTTAAAGGATTTAAGAACAATTTATACTATTGAAATCTTTCAAATACAAGTTAGAGTTTCTCAAGGTGCTCTTCCCAACTAGAATGGACATACAAGTTGTCAACAATTGCCTTAAGCCATTCTTGTAGTATGCTTTAAAGATAGTGCACATGAGTCATTGGAAGGTTATGGGGCATTAGTCAATCCAAAAGGTATGATGATATAAGCAAACACTTTTCACTCGGTGGTAAAGGCAGTTTTTGGTATGTTGTTTGGGTGGACTTGGACCTGGTTATATCTTGAAAACCCATGTAAGAAGCTATAGGCTTCCTTCCCTACCACTCTTTCAATCATATGATCTATGTAATGTAGATGATAACAGTCTCTCTCCATTGTGGCATTCAATTTTTTGTAGTTGATGCACAAGTGGATTTTACCATTTTTCTTGAGTACCATGACAATTGGTGATACCTAGTTAATATCCTCAATTGGTGATACCTAGTTAATATCATCAATTTCATATATGAAGCTTGCTTTTTATAGTGTCTCAATCTCCTCCTTGACATGGTGGGTGTAGCAAGGGTTCATGGGATATGGTCTTTTCTATCACGAATCGCATGATGGTGGGGGGGACTTGCTTGAGCTACTACGCCAAACACACACCATACATATAGGAGGAAGCTCACTCAAGAACATAAGAAGAGAGATGGAGGCCAAAACATTTTCTTGTTGGTTTCTTTTTCTTCTTTGCACACAATACAATATGTACACAAAGTATAGATGAGATACAACATAAGGAAAGTGGTCTACTAAGTCAAAGAATACATAATTGACTATATTGATCGATTGGCGCTATAACTATGCTAGTTGTAACTATATTGATCGATTGGTGCTATAACTATGCTATATTGATCGATTGGCGCTATAACTATGCTAGTTGTAGGTAGGCGCTATAACACAAGAAGAGAGATGGAGGCCAAAATGTTTTCTTGTTAGTTTCTTTTTCTTCTTTGCACACAATACAATGTACACAAAGTATAGATGAGATACAACATAAGGAAAGTGGTCTACTAAGTCAAATAGTGGATAACTGACTATATTGATCGATTGGTGCTATAACTATGCTAGTTGTAGGTAGGTGCAATAAGGTAACTATAATAAGTGATAATGTAGATTTGTAGATCCATCTAGCCAAGTGATCCATTATCAATGTCTACACGTGTTGTGCTTGCCATCTCAATACTCCCCCTCAAGCTCAACTATATCTCTACAACTCTAAGTAAGCTTCAAAATTTTCAAAGCTTCTTTGCACCCAATGCCTTTGTGAAAATGTCAGTTATCTGATCCTGTGTGCTGATATATACCAAGTCAATTTCTCTTGCAAGTACCTTCTCTCTCACAAAGTGGTAATGCATCTCAATGTATTTTATTCTAGCATGGAACATTGGGTTCCTAGCTAACTATATGTTGCTCATGTTATCATAGTGAATAACAACTAGACATCTCCCTACACATCCAAATCACCCAATAATTGTTACATACATACCACCTCACATGTTGCCATAGTAACACCTCTATACTCAGCTTCTGCACTTCATAAAGCAAGTGTAGGTTGCTCCATAGCCATCTTTGTGGTGCTTTGCTAGAGCTTCACATCCTCTTGATCATTATGAGTCCTCTATGGATTATGTCATGGTGATGGACTTTGCTAAGCCACTTACCTATGAGGAGGCTATGCACAAATGTGATTCTCATTCTTGGAAGAGAGCTATGTAGTCTAAGTTTGATTTACTACAGAAGAACCATACATGGGACTTAGTTTCCTTGCTTGGTATGTATTGCCATGTAAGTGGATGTACAAGCTAAAGAGTATCCTTGGTCATCCTAAGCTAGCATGTAAGGCTAGATTGGTTGCAAGTGGGTTTTAAGCAACAGGAGCATGGTGTTGACTTTGATGAAGTCTTTTCTCTTGTAATCAAGATGACTACCCTATGTTTGGTCTTTCCCTTAGCTACTCAATTGGATCTAGTTCTTTATCAAATTGATGTTAAAATGGTTTTTCCACATGGCAACTTGCATAATGAGATCTATATGTAGTAGCCCAAGGGCTTTGTGAAGAAAGGTAGGGCACACCTAGTGTTGAAGTTAAAGAAGAGTCTTTATGGGCTTAACTAGGTAGCTAGGGAGTGGTACCATAAATTTGATACTTTTATGCATTCACAAGGGTATTCTCGCAGTGATATGGATCCATGTTTATATATGAAGAATGCCTATGATAATAGCTTGATTATTTTGGTACTCTATATTGATATGCTTATAACTAGGAGTGCTAATGCTGAGCTAGATGCTTTGAAGACTTATCTCAAGAAGAGCTTTGATATAGAGGACATGGGATGATAGGCCACATACATACTTGGTATGCACATTAAGCACAGTCACTGTAAGGGACTTCTCTCTACTTATCCCAAAAGGAGTATATATATAGAGTACTTGATCCGTTTCATATGCAAGATGGTAAGCCTATTAGCTTTCCTTTACCTTCTCATGTGTAGATAATAAGAGGGCCAAGATGGCCAATGTTCCATATGCATTTGCAATGGAAAGTTTGATATATGCCATGATAGCCACTCATCCTAACATAGTATTTATAGTGGGATTTGTGATACATCATATAGCTACATCTACTAGTAGGAAATATTGGGATGCCATGAAGAATATCATGAGATACCTAAAAGGCATAGAAGATGTATGCATTTGCTATGGTAAATAGGATACAAGAGTCATAGATTATACTAACTCAAATTATACCTCTTCGATGTTCAAGGGCACAAAAATGTATGGCCTTGTCTACTACTAAGGCTAAGTACATTGTGTCCACCATTGAGGCTTGCAAGAGGCCCTATGGTTAAGCCATTTAGTTATAAAACTTGGTATTCATATGACCCTACATTACATTTGAATTCTATGAGTGCCATTAAATTGGCTTGTAAATTAGTTTTTTCATGTGAAAACAAAGCACATTGGGGTGTGCTATCACTTCATTAGTGAGGAGAAAAATACAACATGGACATAGAGTACAACAGGATGAGAAAAGATGTCATCTCATCATATGCCCATCAAACTCCTAAGGAAGGCATATATATATATATATATATATATATATATATATATATCTCTCTCTCTCTCTCTCTCTCTCTCTCTCTCTCTCTCTCTCTCTTTTGCTCCATCTACCATAGCTCTTGCTTTCACTTTGTGCTTCCACTTAGCTCTACCTTTCAATCGGTCCCTCAATGGGTTCATTGGATGTGCCTTTGCGAAGTGTGGAGGTAAATCAATGGGTCCATTTCTTGAACTTTGTGAAGTGGGGGGAGGTAAATCATATGGTTTTTTTAATTTGCAAGATCGATACAATATTATGCACATCATTCGTCAAGTGTTTTCTTTGTAGATGTACTAGGATTTTGGTTTTAGATTGCTCAAACAAGGTTTGTTAGGGAATTTTTGGGTCACAATCACCATCACCCATTGTATTAGAGTCAGAGCTTGCTCTTGTGATCTTTTGGATGTTTTGTTTGCTACTTTTTGCTAGCAATATCTTAGGGTCTAGACATAGATCATTACTTTGATGCCTTGCTTTTTGTAGTCCAAAAATTTAAGATATTCAATTCGTTCCAAATGTAGATGTTTTTATGATGACCCCAATATCAATGAGCAAAGTCTTAGGTTGAGAGAGCTTGGGATCCAAGCACAATTGCTAAATGGTACAATCATCATTGTCCTATTCTACGGAGTTGGAAATTGAAATCTTAATTGTCTTGAATTGACAAGTCATCCTCAGAGTCACTTAGCTCCTTAGCATCAATGCCTTAGCCTTGCATTAACGAGATGGAGAGGCCATTGAGGAAGTCGATTGTGCAAGTTAGTCCATTGATGTGTGGGTCTAGTCACGAGTTCTTCAAAGATATTCAAATTGACATCTATTTGATTTGAAAAGCACGGCCACCACTGGCTAAGGTTTGTACGAAATGCAAGCCTGGCTATTGTGGTTCGATAGCTCTTGAAAGTGGAGGCTATTCAGCCAGGGGCCATCATAAGAAGAGGTAGTGAAATAGGTTCTATTGAAGGGGTTTGATGGTGGGAGCTATAGTAAGTGGTGCATATTTTTGACTCAAGTATTCATGGGTCGAGCAATATTCAACTCCTTAGTGAATGGCAATTCAAGGGTTGCAAGTATGTGTATCCAATCTTGCTCATTCTCAAGGGAGGGAAGGTATTTAGCCAATGGGCATGGGGCTAAAGGGTCATTAAAGTCACCTTGTAATAGCACATAGATAATGCCCAAGTTGATAGGGAGTTTTCCAAGACTCCATCTCAATGCAAATTGCCTCCCCAATTTTGAGAAAGACTAAACCATTGCCCGTGTCTTCAATGAGACATGCATTGCACATCCAAGGTTGACCAACCAACAGGTCATAGTTTGCTTCATTCATGACAACAAAATGTACTTTGAATTGTCCTCTTGCAATTTTGACTAGCCAATCCCTTAAGACTCCCAAGGTTGTGACTTTAAATCCATAAGTTTCGTGGTCAAATTAAATTACACTAGTTCAATTAATAGATTTTCTCACTCTGGGAACTTTGATTGATGATTTTTACACTAGCTTTAGTGTCCACTATTCCTTATTGTGTAGTGTCTCCAAGGGTCTCCATGGGAAGCACAATATGTCACTCAGCTCCTTTCCAAAATGTGTTAACCCCTAAACCACTTGTAGAGAACCACCAAGACCCATGGATCGCTTATTGTTCAAGCGTTTCAAGTGAGCACTAATGGCTACCTCTCACATAGCTGACACACCATTCTTCTCTACGAGTGTAGTGAGTTTACCTTGATGTCCAATTGAGTTGCTTTCTCTCTCAAGCACTCCGATAGCTCCAAATTCTTGATGCAAGCTCAAGCATCCTCAAGCCTCCACCTCCAAGCTCTATCCTCCATAGCCACACGCAAGGCAAGAGAAGAGAAGAGAAGGGGAGAGAAGAAGAGAGGAGATGGTGGAGAGCTTCACCTCCTTGATCCCTCACCCTCATACACTCACTACCTCACACTCTCACATTCTCTCCCTTGAGCACACACAAGCAAGCAAAGAGAAGAGAAGAAGAGAAGAAGGCGAGTCTTTTATTGTCACACACCAAAGAATGAGCTCTCATTCACTTTTAAAACTTTATATACAAAGCCCAAAATCCCCTTTGGGCGGTCATCCCCTTTTTACATGACATGCCATAGCCTAGGTCTTTTTTGCCATTGTTCTCCTATCTTCCTAGCTTCCTTCCTACCGCTGTCGGAGGGGTTTTTGTTGAAAGGTTGAATCCACCAGGGATCAAAGGTAGAAGGAAGTAGAGATAGAAGATGGAAGAGAAGAAAGAGAATAGACAAGAGGTAAACAAGACAAAGACAAGGCACAATGAATTGAATCAATATGTATTGAAAGAACCTGGAATCCTTGCACTGCTCAGAAGCAATCTCCAGGCATTAGATCTCTTGGAGCTTCTTTGTAGAACAGAACGTGCATCAAAATTAAGCTCCTTCTTTGCTACTCATAACCCAAATCTGATGGCTCCATTGGCTCCGAAAGTGGGGTAAAACCCTAGGACACCTGGTCACGGATCTCCCAGATTACTCATTCTTCTTCTTTCAGTTCAAACTGCAGTTTTCAGCCTGTTTACAGCGATCGCGATGCGCACGATTTCGTCAATCTGTCTTTTTTATGAAAATCCCATAACTTGCTGAAAAAGCAACTAGCTTTTTGCATGCCATCCTAATTTAGAAGTTTTTCTCTCTTTTTTGGATTTTTACAATAAATAATATCAAAAATAGGCTAAACTTATAAAAAAATCTAGTATTTTTGGATAATCCATGCAACTCACACTAGTACTAATGACTCAGATCACATTGACTCTCTTGATCAATAAGAAAGTCAGATGATGATGCATTCTATGCTTTTTCACACCGTGTCTGCATAGCATCATGCCATCCGCCCCCTCTAAACCTGCACATCCTCCAGTATGTGCCAAAATCCTAGTTGTCACCAGATTCTAAGTCCTCCTCATCCACTGTAACCATATCATTTGCTCATCATCTTCCATATCTTCCTGGCTATCCCTATATCATGGCCACCATTTTCTTCCAATTCTGGCAACTCATAGGCAGTAGATTCCTGCCTCTTGAATAATTTGATTCTTTTCCCTGCTACCAGAAGTTTTATGGCTATCCCATCTAATTCATTGAATGCATAAGTAGCATTATTAAACACATGTCTTACCACATAGGGTCCAAACCATCTTTTGGAAACTTTACACATGGCACTATGTTGGTTGTCTAAACTACTATCATAAACCAATACCCAATCCCCATCTTATATGGTTCTTGGTCTCAGTCTATGTCTTTTGTCAAACCGTTTCTTGTTCTGTATCCTTGCTGCCCTTAACTTTGCAATTGCTGCCTCTATGTCTTCTGACTTTCTTTTCAACTATCTAATGCGTAAGGCCAATAACTCCTCTCAATTCAACTCCTCCTCCCAAGGTAGCACACTCCATGTGATTGTCATCTCTTCTATTGGCATGATAGGTTTTTGACCATACATCAATTCTGCAGGCATATATCCTGTAACAGCACTATGAATTGTTCTGTCAGCCAACAAAGCATAAGGGAGCAATCGTGGCCACTCGTTTACCTTCTCTCCACATGCTTTTGCCAATGCCTTGCAATAGGTGGATGATCTCTTTCACTTTTTCCATTTCCTTCAGGGTTATAGATTGAAGTTAAAGCAAGCTTTATCCCCAACCGTGCAAAGAAATCATGAGCTTCATCTGCATCCAATTCACCCCTATATGCTGTAATTTTGCCCACATAGCCATACCGACAAAAGATCTCTTATAAGAGAAAAGTACACACAACATTTGTTGTCTTAGTATGTAAAGCTTTCCCTTCCACTTGATTAGTCAAGTCTTCACGGGCAAGCACAAGATACCTCATTTGCCAAAGACATGTAGGCATTGTGACCCAATCCACCACCCACTTAAAATGAAGAGACAATGGATATGTGGGTTGCAATCTACCCTGATGTCTCACAAATGAATACATTTGACATGTCATACATGTTTCCACAAAGTGAGCAACATCCTTATACATACCCTACCACGAATATCTTTCTTTGATCTTTGCAAAAGTACCCCAAACACCTCTATGACCAACCCATAGGCTTTCATAAAATTATTGCATAACATTTGCTTGTGAAGCTCTGTCACCCAAAATTCGCAATGGCATACCCTATTTCTTTTTAGCATGTTTCCATAAGTATCCATCTTTTAAGAAAAAACCATAGGCTTTTCTCTTGATATTCTTAAACTCCTCATCTGACCATTCATCTCTCTTTACTGAGGTATTGACCAATTCTCAGCCACTCTCCTGCATATTTGTCTTCCAGAAACACTTCTACACAAGATGTAAAACATCTAAAGTGTATTCTCTTTGTTGTCCAAGCTTCTGTTAATGCTGTAGCAACACCTTGCATTGCTAAATTCACTCTTGCAACATAATTTTCAGCCATAAGAAAGTCATCTTCTTCCTCCTCATCCATCATCCCATCTTCATTCTCATAGCGTGCTCGAGATTACATGTCTGTCCACTGAGTTATCTCTTCCTGCAATATGCTGAAATTCAGGGTTCAAAGATTTGATGTATGCAATCCATCGGAGCATAGCAATGTCTGGGGTAGCACAACTAGTAATCATACCCAATATCAGCAAACAATTGGTCTCAATGACTACATGAGCACCCATAAAATACTCCTTATCACATTTAAGGGCTGTCACAATTCCCCATAATTCTCTTTTTACTTGTGGATATCTTCTTTGTTGTTCAGTCAATACTTTAGCACCAAAGCAAATTGCATATCTTTGCCCTTCCTCATCATCTTGCCTAATTGCCCATCCAATCCCGATTGGGCTTGTATCAATAGTAATAATAATAGGATTTCCATGTGAATAGTTAGCCTTTCTCAATGTAGGAATAGATTTTAAGAGTTGCTTCAATTTCTTCATTGCTTTTTGATGCTTCCTTTCCCAATGGAAATTTTGACCTTTCCTTAGAAGCTGATAAAGAGCATCGACTACATGTGCAAAGTGAGGAATCCATATCAAATAGAACACATATGCACCCAAGAATCTACGCACCTATGATACATTCGTGGATACATCTTGCATTCTATCAATTCCATCTATTTTTGCTGGTGATGGTCTTCGCCCATAAGGCCCACACATATGCCCAACAATCAAAACCTCTTCAACTCCAAAGACAAACTTTTTTCCAGAAAGAGTTAAATGCACCTCTTCTAGACACGTCAAAATCCTCTCACAATCCACAATATAGTCTACAATAAACTATCTGCATCCATGAGCATCCATCTCTTCATTCTTTTCATCCACTGCACACCCTTTGATTGGAACATCATCCAAGAAGGGCATTGTCAATTGTGGTATAAAATCCTTGAGTACCCTATTCATAGCATTTATCATGTGTGCCACTGAGTTTGTTGCACCCTGTGGGAGAGTACACATCCGTACTAACCCCAAGGGAGTCTTCATGGTTGTGATATTCCTACTTTCAATTGCAAGCTGAAACTGATCATAACCCGAGTAAAGATCACCCAAAGAATAGATCACTCTGCCTGCAAAAGCCTCTGCAAATTCATCAACCACTGGACCTGCACCCACATTTCTTATGGTAACTTTATTGACTGGTTGTATGTCTTGAATAAATCTCAAAGCCCCATTCTTTTTGGGCACAGTAAACCAATGATTTGAGTACAGGACTGAAGAAGGCTCCAATATCTTCATGCGAATCTTTTCATTTAGTAAATCCATCAGGTTTGGCAAGTAAGCTTTAGGCACTGGAATAGGCCTCAAGTTCCATGGTACATGTGGCACAGTAAATATGACCATAGGAGAGAACATTTGGATCCACACAACCTATTTCACTTGGCTCAAATGTAAATGATTTTCCATGTCTTGCCAACATCCGCATAAAACAGTCTCTCTCAGCGGGCAAAACAAACCCTTCTACACCAACTTTCAATTCCTGTAATGTTTCACATGTAAACTGATGACCTATATCTTTAGAATCCCGTAAGCTTGGCTGCCTTGACACTTTTTCATACAAACCCTCACTCTTTGATGGAAGTGGCAAAGCAATTGGTTTCACCTTTTTGTCAAGTCTTATACTTTGTCTCCATAAGTGTTTCAGCCCATTGTAATCCTTCCTGTTGAGCAAACAATGCTATAACATCATATATATCCAAAGAATATACTGACAACACTCTATTTTTAGCCTCATTTTCTGCATGTATAGTTGCTAAAATTTCAACCATAGTGTCATTAATGTTCAACCCATAAAAGATACTTGAAATGCCTTCATTTTCAGCTAACAATCCCAATGCTTTCAGTTCCTTAGTAGCCTATTTCATAGATATGCGTTAAGCCTTGCACATAGCTTCCATATGCTTAAACCAACATGAATTGTTTGCTGTAAACTGAGAATAACCAATAGTAAATACATGCTTCATTCCATTAAGAGATGAGTACATCCTTTGAATAGCACTACTACAGCCCCGCATTACAGTAGTGCTTAATGAAAATCTAGGTCTCTGAATTCCCTTGCATTTGGAGCCAAAGGAGACTCTCGAAGAGTATCCCGATTTCTAGAATGATTAACACAAACAATAAGAAATTGGACTGCTTTCTTCCCATCCTTGCTTTTGACTCTTGCATAAGCAGAACCATCATCAAGCACCTTTGTTTCCATACGTACTCCTGTAATATAGGGCTATCCCAAAATCACTACGTATAAGAAATTATCCTGAACAAAGAAATGTTGCTCTTCTTGTACATCACCGATCATCACTTTCACATTAGGACATGCAACATACAACTCTCCAGAAGAATTATTTGCAGCGCTCATATGCCAACCATGATTAGTGTCTACAGGCCATGCACCATTTTCATACAATCCACGCTCAATGACATTTATCTCAAACCCATGGTCAAGTAAAGCAACACAAAGAGTTTCACGTTCCCCTATTTTCACTACCGTTTCAGTGGTAGCCCTAGCCCAATGATTTCTTGTGTAGTGACTTCGAGGAATAAATCCTAGAGTCTCTTTGATGTATCTGAATTTCACAATTTAAACTGTTGTAACAAAAATCTTTCTAGGTTGGTCTCAATAATCTCTACTTGATGTAATAAAGAAAATTTGGCTAGTATTATTGCATTTGTGAATAAGAAAATTCAACTAGCACTATTCCAAGGATGAATAAGAAAAGAGTCTCAAATTCTTTGCAAGATCATGTGCTTTTATTCTAAGACATATGCTGTAAATTTAAAATCATGGATTTAATTATTAAAAATACCCTAGAGAGAGATAAAAGTGGTAGCATACAAAAGGTACGTCTAATCTTGCAAATATTAACAATCCCAAGGTATTACACCTTCCATGCCTATGCTTACCTTGGCTGAAGGGCAAGAGAAATAATTTCTTCTCAAGCAAATCAAGCCCATGGCAAAGGAAAGAATGCTGAATCTGAAGTACAAATTTGGATTGAATCCATGGAGGATTACTTTGCTGCTATAGGGATTGCTCCTCCTAATCATGCAAAATAACTAAGCTAAAGTTGATGGGTGAAGTCCTCGACTCTAGTGGAAGCAATGGTGCAAGGATCAAGGAGTTTTAGAAGCAACCATCACTTGGGAGAAGCTGAAGGAAGTTGTACATGGGTGCTACCTTCTACCAATGTATTGCACCTTAAAGATGAATGAATTCTTTAGTTTGAAGAAATCTCAATTGAGCTTTGAAGCCTACTATTCTAGATTTGAATCCCTTTTGAAGTATGCTCTACCCATGGACATCACCCAATATGTAACAAAGTTTTTCCATAGACTAAACCCTCCATTAGATACCCGCCTCAAAGCAATGCGCCTATTTGACTTACAAGATGTATTAATTTGAGCAAGGCCCATTATCTAGGAGCTTTAGACAACATCCAAGAGTGGCAACTTTTGGGGGCATGGTTATCTATACAAAGGATCGTGTGGATATGTCAAGAGGATCCAAGGTCCAGTCAAAGGAAGAAGACCAAGACAAATGCAATTGGAAACTTTGAGCCTATAGTTAGCAACAAGGGAACACCAAGGTATTTCCATTGCAAGGAATCTGGCCACTTCAAAAGACAATGCCCAAAGTTAGGCCAAACAATCCGTCAAGGATACTTTTGTGGGTGACCAGCTTTAACAACAAAGGGAAAATGTGCTAGAGTAACCTTCAAGGGAAGGAACAAAGGACTAGAAGAAGGTGAAGATCCTACCTTGGAGGTAGACATGGGAAGAGCTACATTATACACTACCCTCAACAAGAAGGGTCCTACATCCTAATAATTGTGCTAGTCCACATATTGCTTTGACATAAGTGGCAAGCCTATAGTTTGCTATGAGTTTCTTGGCCATGTTGTTGCTTTCAATAACTTTATCTAAATTTTCCAAAATATGAAACTTTAGATCCCACACTCTCCATCATTGTAGTTGACATCCAAATCATTGTTGCTACCCCAAGGTGAAGACAATATTCTTTTCATCATATTTGGCATCCCTAATTGGCTTGACTCCTTACTGTGGCATGTGAGTTGCCATCTACACATATTTACATAAGGGCAAATATTGACAATGACAATTCCATATTTTAGGGACATGAAAATACAATTGTCTTTAGCATTCAATTTTTGATGAAATTTGATATTTCAATTTTTGTGTTCCTAGTGTGCCCTCCCCCTTAGGGTATGCAATACTTCCTAGGATTAATAGGGTTGAAAGTGGGGTGTTTCAATGTATGTATCTTTTTTTGGGTGAAAAAGATAATTTAAATAAATTAAAGTACATGTGTTTGAGCACATTATTTATGTACGAGTACAAGATTTGTATGCGCCAGCTGTAAAAATAAGGATTATATTCCAATGTTGCATAATGATCCATATCATGCAAACATATGGCCACATGCGTGATGTAGGTCATGACATCTTTAAAAATCCCCCGAATCCATTCGACTAGTGAGATAAAGTTCTTCTTCACAAAGAATTTTGTCAAGGTAGGGATGTAGCAAGATGTCCTCCTCAACAAGTCTATTGCGAGTCCTTGCAAATACACAAAATGAGATGGGCATGACATAAGTTGGATCATGTTTTGATGTCTTAATGGTGCGATGTTCTTAAGCATTGGTCATGATTTGGATACTGATACGTTCCCACTATACATATAGGTGAACCATTTTTGTAAGAATCAAGACTCAGATTTAGCAAGGTGATCCAAGTTTGTAAGATCTTTAGGTGTAGTTTCTATACAACTACATTTGAAGGAGGTAAGGAGATGGCCCTTAAGAGCTTTCTCATGTGAGATTTAAGTGGCGATCGAATCCTCAACAATTGAGGAAGCCTCTATGAAAACAAGCTTGAATTCCTCCCATGAGCATGGTAGAGAATTCACTACCTATACTGTGGTCTTGTGCAAGAGACCAAGGACTAGCTTGTCATAGCTATGTGCAAATAGGGTGAAGGTGTTATCGAGGTGGTGAATGCATGAGACTATGTCCTTACCTATTTTAGAAGCCTTATCAGTATCTAGTTCTAAGATGGATGGTCATTTGTAGGGTGGGTCTTAAACTAGGTGGGGGTTTTGGCCTTTTTTGGCTACTCTCATTGATGCACTTAGCTAATTGGATTGAGTTATCAATAAGAGCTACAATGGAGGCTCCCTTAGAGGTGGTTTTGATTCATGTGATTCGCTATTGCCTCGAGTATTTGAGCTAGAGGGGCTACTATTAGGCATTGTGTCACTCTCTTTGGCCTCTCATGAAGGTAGGGAACCATGTAGGCCTTGTAACAATTGTGGTTCTTTCGTGTACTCTTTGCTTGGTGTATATGTGTGTAAGAGGGTTCTAGACTTGGATTTTCTAGTGGGCTCTGTTGGTTTTTTTTTTTGTACGTATCATTGGGCATAAAGGATAGAGGAAATATGGACTAGTTGGGGTTTAGTAGCCTTGGGTTGGCTTTATGTCCATCGCTATTAGGGCACCTTGCATGAGCGAGGCAACATATGTGATGGTCAAACAGGTTGAATTTTAGGAAATTGTGGCATGGTAGCATGGGAGAATTCATGCAACCAAATCCACATATTGCCAGCATAATAGCCTTGTGCCTGTAGCAAGGCTTTAGAGACCCACCTAACTCAGTTGTGGCTGTGACAATGACATTTTTTCCTTACTTGACCACAACCAAAGGGTTTTGGCTATTGGACACACGAGGTTTGGATAGTATCCTTGTGAGCTATTTTTAGGATACATTTGTGTTGTATCATCTTTGGCCATGCAATCTCACTCACTAGCCTACGTTGTTATGCTTGTGTTTGAACCAACTAGTTGAGCGCGATGTAGCTCTCCTCCTTGCAAGTTGTACTGAAGGAATTCATTGATGTCAATGGCACCATGCCCTTGTTGAAATTTGTGATGATGTGTACATTGAGCAATTCCAAACGTATGTGTTGTCATTTAAAATTAACTATACACTTGGTTTATTGCTTAAATGGGCATCCCAAAAATGTCTCATTCAACCCCTTCCCTATTAGGCAACATCTAGAAGATGGTTGGCAAACTTTTAGTCTCGACAGCCAAGATTACTTGGCATTTTCCTAACAATGCATAAGGCATCCCTTGGTATGGATTCACCTCGACAATTTTTGGTACTAGCATGGGTTGGTCCAATCAGTATAGGCCACGACATTACAACTCGCACCTTCATCAATGAGGGTATCGACTGTATGTTCTATTTTGGCTATTAGTTTGACTTTAAGATAGGCAGGTGGAATTGATTCTTCATCTTTGGGATCGATTTCAGTGATCATGACAGCCCGAATGGCAATTGGCAGCAACTCCATCACTAGTTTGTGCAATTGATAGCTAATATTTTTTAATTCGGATGCCATTAAAAAAGACTATGCCTTCATCATAGAGCATTTCTAGCTCAACTTTATTGGTCTTGCAAATGACACTCATCCGAAATGGATCCAAGCCTCTGAATTTCATCTTTTGCTTATGTCACTTGTTACAGAGTAAAGCATTACAATATAACCCTTCTCAAAGTCTTATTACTTAACATGTTTGTCGAACTAGGCCTTTTGTCATGCTATTTTGTAGATAAGAGTTTCTGTAGCCACTAGTAATCAAGTTTTGAATAATCATTCCCATTCCAACAAGCACTTGGCCCAAGACTCCCAAACTTCCAATCTTTCCTGAACAACTATTTTTAAGTTTGGAATGAAAAACTCTACTACCATAATTGCACCAGTGCCATATGTCAAATTGAATGGAGTCTAGCGAGTAGTAGCCTTTTAGGCTATTCGTTATGCCCATAGCACTGCCATGAGCTTATTGTTCCAATTACTTGGTGAAGCTGAGACTAGCTTAGTCAACATATGGATTAGGATTTTATTGGTGGCTTCAGCTTGGCCATTTGCTTGTGGATAATTGGAGATGGATTTTTGAGGTATGATCATGAATGTGGACATGAGGTGTATGGTTATCTCATTGATAAAATGTGTACCTTGATTTGCTGAAAATCTCAATAGGTCATCCAAATTGAGATATCAATTGCTCCCATAAGAACTTGGTTGTTGTTTTGGCATTGTTTTTGTGTGTAGACCTAGCCTCAACCCACTTAGTCAGGTAATCAGTTGCAACAATAATGTACCTTGCCCTTGCGATGAGTGTTGCACTCTAGGACTTATAGCCTTGACAAAATCTAGGATTGCAAAAGAGGGTAGGCCACAACAACTAAAACTGCAAGGTCTTCTGAGCCACTGTCACCACCTAAATGGTCCCCTGCAATTCTTGTGTGCATGTTAGCAAGAACTTCATGCATCTCATGTTCATAGATGCACCATCTCAACAAGCCATCTTGTCTTAGTATAACTATTCGACATTAACTTGTAGGGTTGTGCTTTGATTACGAGGCAACAAAGTTGAGCTTTCCTTATTAGTCAATCTTGTATTTATTTCCCCAAAACTTCCACAATATCATCAGCCTAATAGGGAGTGAGGTCTTCCTTACATATATATTTTTCCCAAGAGATTTTAAACAAATGCGCATCACCTAGGTCATTGTTGATGCCACTCTCTGTAGACTTTCTATTCGAGATGCACAATAAATGATCAACCATGTAATGTTACTTTCCTTTTAGTGCTACTATTGAGAAATCAGATTTAAGAATTAGTAGAAGCCACTTGACGATGCATCCTATAACACATGGTTTGTTTGCAAGGTATAGCAAGGACTGATGGTCCACAAAAAAAGTGAATGGAGTCACCAACAAGTAATGTCAAAACTTCTTTATGGCAAACACCATTGCTAGACCTTCTATCTCTATTATGGAATAGTTCATTTCTATGTTTGTGACTTGATTGCTAAGCAAAGCTCACAAGATAGTCCAGATTGTGCTCACTAGGTTGGCACAACATTGCTTCCACGACAAACTTTGAGGCATCAATGTCCACATGGAAGGCTATGCTCCAATCTGGGGCTCATAGGATCAATGTTGTAGTTAGAGCCTTTTTCAGTGTTTCATAGGCATATTGACATTTTTTTGTCCACTTGAAAATGATCAATAGTTTATAAAGTGGTTAGGCAATAGCATAGAGTTTAGCACAAATCATCAATAATATCCCATGTGGCCTAAGAAGCATCGATCGCCCTTGTAGTTTGTTGGTGGTGGTAGATGGACAATGACCTGGACTTTGGAGAAGTCAGTGACAATGCTGTTCTTTGACACTATGTATCCCAAAATGCATCATGTTTTACCCAAAACTAGGGGGTTCAAAGAGAGACTATACTACCTACATTGTGCAAAGATGGCTTGAAGATTTTGAAGGTGTTCAACCTAGTTTGTGTGCATGCAAAGATTGTCTACAAATACTTCCAACCATTTTTAAAGCATGCCTTTAAATATTGCACACATTAGTTGTTGGAAGGTGGCAAGAGCATTGGCCAGTCTGAATGGCATCACTATATATGCAAATTCACCCCATTTTGTGGCAAATGCTATCTTGTGTTTATCATTTGAGTGGACTTGTACATGAATATAGCCTGAGAATCCATCAAGCAAGTTGTAGGACTCTTTTCCCATGACCCTTTCTAGCATGTGTTTGGTGTAGGGTAGTGGGTAATTGTCTCTCTTCGTTGCTACATTGAACGTCTTATAATTGACACACACTTTGATCTTGCTTTTTCTTTAGCACTATCATGATTGGAGATACGTAGTTTGTGTGCCCAACTTTAAAAATAAATTGAGCATTCAAGAGTTTTCCAATTTATTTCTTAACAGTGTGAGGATGCTTGCCATATGGTCATTATTTGATGACTGTTGTCACATCTAACACCATGGGGATGTTGTGACTAATAATGTTGGGGTCTATTCCTTTTATTTCCTCTAGTGACCAAGCAAACACATCCATGAATGCTTTTAAGAGATTCGTGAGATTAGTTTTCTTATCCTTAGTGAGGTTGTCAATAATGTAAATTGGTTTAAGTTTCTCATCCTCTATAGCTAAATTTATTTCCTTAACTTTGGTTGGTCGGTTTGCTAGCTTGACCTTGACATTTGGCTCCTAGAAATATGACTATACGATCCCCTTTTTTGAATTTAGTGAATCACTTAGGGAGATCTTATGGCATTTTTTTGTTTTTCAACATCGGTGTCTGTTTTCTTCTTTCTCCTCCCCTCCTTTAACCTTTTGCACCATAGATGGACTAGAAGATCCCCCTTGATGCATCAGGTTTAGGGAAGTATCACATGACTCTGCCTTGCAGGCCTTACTTGAGGAGTACAATGACCTATTTCAGATGCCTACATCCCTCCTTCCCAAGAGACAAGTGGACCACCCACTTGACCTAGAGCCCCATTCCAAGCCAATGAACAAACCCCCCTATAGACTCTCCAAGTGTAAGCATGAAGAGGTTGCAAAGCAAATCAAGGAGTTGTTGGAGATGGGTTTCATTGAATCGAGTTCTTCCCCCTATGCATCCCCTGTCCTCTTAGTCAAAAAGAAAGATGGCTCCTTTTGCATGTGTATTGACTACAGAGATCTAAACAAAATTACAGTGAAGAACCGCTACCCCATCCCACGAATTGATGATTTGCTGGATGAGTTAAAAGGGGCATGCTTTTTCACTAAGATTGACTTTGCGCTCTGGCTACCATTAGATTCGTATGCGGGCAGGAGATGAGGTCAAAACAGCCTTCAGGACTGATCGTGGACTTTACCACTTTCTTGTGATGCCTTTTGGGTTGACTAACGCCCCTACCACCTTTCAAAGCCTCATGAACAAAATCCTACAACCCTTTTTTGTTCAAGTTCATGCTTGTCTTCTTTGATGACATCCTCATTTATAGCAAGTCGTCTATGGAGCACTTGACACACGTTCGGAGGGTGTTTGACATATTGAGAGAGCATCGAATCTTTGCTAAGGAGAGCAAATGTATATCCATGCAGACATCTGTGGAGTACTTGGGACACATTGTGAGCAAAAATGGTATACACTATTTATGCTTTTATGAATCCCATGTGGGTTAGGCCATTACAAGAGATTTACCTAAATTGATTTAATTGTCTTGTGACAATAGGTGATCTTTTCTTAGAGACGCTACTATTTTTCCTAAAAGATGTAAATAATTGCAAGATATAACATTCCATGCAAATATGCGATTCATAGACTTTTTCCTTCTATGCAACTATAAAATGTACAATGACTAGTTCTTTTCCTTGCCCAAACTATAATGATTGACAATTCAGAGCTATCTTGTATAAAAACCTACGTTGACGCAACGAAATCAAAGCTTTGATAAAGATGCATTCATAATTTGACAAGAGATCTTCATGCATGAGCATCCTTTAGCACCTAACCCGACTTAAAATGCAAGCATCCTCGCATGCAACTGGCAAAGTTCATAGTTTCTCTTCCATGCACTGTGATTCTTTGGACAACATTCAATGGTGTCTAGGATTATCCTCTATACGAATCACATCCATGAATTTAAATCATAAGTGCTACATGTTTTCTTGGTCTCTCTTCATTCTATAGATGCTTCATTAAGCACTATGCCACCATTGCAGCACCTTTGACTGATCACTTGAAAAAAGAGTCATTCTTTTGGGATGCCACTACAGATCATAGCTTCAAATAGTTAAAGGACGCGCTTACTTCAGCCCCCATCCTTGTTTGCCCTGACTTCTCTAAGCTCTTTACCATTCATTGTGATGCCAATGGCCGGGGTATTGGTGTAGTATTGTTGCAAGAGCATGGTGTGATTGCATTTGAAAGCCGCAAGCTTGATGAGAAGGAGATGCAAATGAATCTATACGACCAAGAGATGTTGGTCATCCTCTATGCCATCAAGAAATGGCACCACTATTTGTATGGCAGCCGCTTCCAAGTGAAAAGCGATCACCGATTCTTCCAGTACTTCTTAACTCAATCTACCTTGACTCCTCAGCAAAGGTGATGGGTGGCAACCTTACAGAACTATGACTTTGACATTTCACACACGTGGGGCAAGGATAATATTGTGGCTGATTCTCTCTCTCGAATGTGGACATGCAAAGTGTCATCTATCTCAGAATTGCACAGTGATTGGGTTGAAGAGCTCTAGGAGGCTTACTTGTTAGATGATCATTTCAGTCACATACTTCAGAAATTATAGCATGGGTTTATGGCTGGAAACTCCCAATATCAGCTCAAGCATGGCCTTATTTGGTCCCATGGCAAGATTGTCATCCCACAAACTTCCCCCTTCATGCAGAAGATCATGGAAGAAATGCATTCTTGCCCCACTGCCAGTCACTTGGGTGTTTTCAAAACATATGACAGGATTGCCAAGAGCTTTCATTGGAAAGGCTTATGGAGGGATGTCAAGGACTTTGTGACCAAATGTGTTCCATGCCAACAAAACAAGGATAGTACACTCATGCCCATTGGCCTCTTGCAGCCTCTCCCTATCCCTGAAGGGAAATGGACTCACATCACAATGGACTTTATCACCGGCCTTCCCATGACTAAGAAAGGGTGGAACAGTATCTACGTGGTAGTTGATTGCCTCACCAAAGCTGCCCACTTTAACCCCACTAAGGTCCAATATACTGCCTCTTAGGTGACCACTCAGTTTATGGAAAATGTCTTCAAGTTGCATGGCTTGCCACAAGTCATAGTACATGATCGGGATGCAAAGTTTATGAGCGACTTCTGGCATACAGTTTTCACCTCCATGGGCTCCATTTTTGAGGCCTTATATGGGTATAAGGTTCCCCTTCCTATAGTCTTGTTTACTGATAAGATCAATCCTCGGAGTCAAGTTGAATTGGATTGCATGCAAGCTTTACTTCAGCAATGCAAAATGAATCTTCAGAAGGCCCAAACACACATGAAACTCTATGCTGATGAAATATGCAGGAATTTGGAATTCCAAGAGGGGGAATTGGTCCTTTTGAAAGTGCCTAAGTCCCGCTACTCCAGTCTCAAAGAGGGCAGTAGTAACAAGCTAGCCCATCGCTTCTATGGCCCATACCGCATCCTGAAGAGAGTTGGCAACTTGGCCTACCACTTAGAACTCCCCCCTACCACCAAAATCCACAATGTGTTTCATGTCAGTCGGCTAAAACCCTTTGTCGGCTCCTTAGTGGACTATGTAGAAGAACCTCCCCCCATCAATGAAGAGGGCATCACTCAATATGTTCCTGAAGCAATCATTGGGCAACGAGATAAGCACTTACAATCCCAATCCATCAAAGAATACCTCATCAAATGGCAAGGCCTACCCTTGGAAGAAGCCTCTTGGCGCCCAGCAACCATCCTCGATGAATTTCCCTACCTCCGTGAACCCTAACAGCTGGAAGACTAGCCGGTCATGCCCAAAATTGCCCACTTCCCGCCCGCAGACTACACACTATTTTAGAATAATTTTGTACTTACTCAAATCACATGCATGTGCATTCTACTTAGGCTGAAAGTACTCGTCATAAGCTCCATTTCGACATATAGTACGCCCCATTTGGAGCTGCCTATCAAAAGTTATGACCAATTTACTTCAGCAGACCGGTTCAGGACTGCATGTTGTCCCTAGTCTCTCCACACCTATTCTTCATTGTCAAAGGGCTCTCAGTAGTACTCTGCAACCCTCGCTTAGCCCACCCATCACTCCCCTTTGTTTCTCCTTGTTTTTTAGGGCAAAAACCTTTTGAGTGGGGATGGATTGTAAAAAGCGAGATACACACCAACTAGGGTTTAGACACCCCCACACTGACTGGGGTATTTAAGGTGTAAGAGCCCGAGATTAGGGCAACCAGTTATTATCAAGATCATACTCTTCACCTTCATCTCCAGCTCCCATGGCTTCCTTCTCCCTTCTCTCCTCTTTTCTCTCTTTCTCTCTCCTCTTCTAGTCTTCTTCCTTTTTCTTCTTGTTCTCTTTCTCTCTCCTCAGCTCTCCTTCTCTCTCCCCTCAGCCTCTTTCATTACAAATGGATTTCCTTTTCACTTCTTCTAATGAGAAAGGGCAATTCACACTTAAGGATGTGTAGTTGTCTAGTCTAGTATGTAGACCCTTTAGGAAATTTGCAAGCTAACTTCATAAAGGTGATCTTTCCATTGTTCATTACCAACAAGAGAGGGAAGGTAGTCACAAAAGACTATTGCAATTTCTTCATTTAAGTAAACCAGCTTCTCACAACTATCTTTCGTTTGAGATTATTGTCTCTTTACTTTCCTTTTATTGCATCAAGAAGAAGTGGATGGGAGCATTCCTCTATAAATCCTAGGAAGCTTTTAGCTAACTTTGATACTTTTAAGACAAACCATTTATTGATTTAGCATGCAGTTTTCAATGTTTTGAAGAAGCTTGAAAAGCACATCATCATGAGGAGCAACAGTAAGAGCAAGTAGACAGCATCTTCATCCTTCAATAGCCCTAGAGATGGCCCTCCTTTCAACCACTTTTCTCATACCATACCCCTTTAGAGACATGTGTGATTGTCTTGATTACTACAATCCACTTCTAAACTAGCAAGGTTTACTAGATTCCCAACCAAATGTTTCTCACCAGATAATGGGTATTTCTACTCCTTGAGAAAGATCAAGTTGGACCTCAAAGGTGGTGGTGATACATTGTTCTTATAGGTGGTGATGATTCTAAAGGCAAGGGCAAGCAACATGTGATTGGACTCCAAGACACAGTGAAGGACATGCATTTTACAACTTTGTGACAACCACCATCCCCCATGTGAGTTGTAACCTTGAGCTAATCTACAACCTTCCAAGTTGAATCCTAATGTCAATTGTTCAAGATAAACTTAGCCTCTAGATTGCCAATCAAAATGGTGGGTACATCACCTAATTGATGCTTGAGGACCAAAGACTCCTTGCATAGCCTCTGCTCATAGGTAGTACTATCTCCATGAAACTTGTCTAATTGATGCTTGAGGACCAAAGACTCCTTGCATAGCCTCTACTCATAGGTAGTACTGTCTCGATGCAACTTGTCTCCCTCAAACATAGTCATTCTTATGAGGAGATTGATTTTCTAACTTATTGAGTCTCTTAGAGTTTCCTATTCCCTAGGGAGTTTCCTACTCCCTAGCTCTAGTTGCCAAGCTCTTTGGAGCATAAACATTAATAAGAACAATTGTATTTGAACCCAACGTGACAGGCAAGGCTATGAGATTGCCTATCTCATCCATCCACACAAAGAAATTTTGAGTCTCCCATGACGAGAAGCATACCACTGTCACCTAAAATTTCCTATTTTTCCTAAATTGCAGGGATTTTGGCAAGTCCAAAAGGGTCAAATTGTTATTTGGTATGTAGCCCAATGATTTTTACCTAGCTCTTCTCACCACCCTTAAGTAGCGATGCTTGTTTTTCTTTGGAGAAAAGTCTCTTCATGTCCCACGAAAGGGTCATAAGCTTCCTTGAAGAATTATCCATAAGGGGAGAGTTTAAGCATTTGGTCAATCATCCAGATCATGTAGAGATTCATAAACTTATATTTCCATGGAGAGCCTTCTTACCAACTTCTTGAGGGTAGTCTTTGCTTTCGCTTTGCTTGCTTGCACTGTGTTTTTTTTCAAGATCTCATTCTCCTTATTTTAAAACCGCTACACTTTGCTTACTTAGCTTTTATACCCTTGTCAAGAGGCTACTTGGAAGGTTCAATAGTGTCTGCTCCTTAGTGGTATCACTAGACTTGTCATCATTTTCTAGTTTTTAGGGGGTAGCCATTCACAAGGGCTTGTTCCTAGAAATTTTAGGCTTGCCAAGCCTAGGCATTTTTATCCCACATAGCCCAATGGGTCAATCCTTCATGTAATGTCCCTAACTCTTGCATACATAGCAAGAGTTAGGGAAGCTTGAGAAGGAAAGTTATGTGCAGATCTTAATACCATTGGCACCAACGACTTCTTGGACATCAAGGATATAAGTTCTATTTCAAACAATGTAGGCTCTTCTCTCTACTTGGGTACTTCCATGCTAGTCCTCTGGGATGTAGAACAAGGTACCCAACACCTTTTCTAGACCTTGACCTCACCATCAATCCATTTAGGGAGAGAAGGAAAAGAGATCCACATGGAACATTCATATGACATGAGCCTATGAAGAGAAATTAGTAGACAATGAAGCACATAAACAAAATAACCCTTGAAGGCCACCATTTTTTGAGGATATGTTCCCTCTCCATAATAGTGTTGACTTGAGCAAAGAAGAAGTCGCAATTGACAAAACTAATGTTGAATGAAGGATGCCCTTGCATGATATGTTTCCATGAACTATCTTTTGATCCCATATTCCTAGTGAGCTTGCCAAGAAAGATGAAGAGTCTAGATAGTGAGAAGATGAGGTATGTCTACTTAAGTTGCTTTTATAGATAGAGTAGCAAGAGCGCAAAAGCCTTTTTATGAGCACTTCTAAGTTAACCCTTCTTCCTCACATTATGCACCATAAGGTCCTCCCTAAATGTTGATTCCAACTCTTCCATATTGGTCTACCCACCTTTGAGGGCGTTTGTATACTCCATACCAATTGAGTCTCCATTGTTGCAAGATTGCTTGCTAGGCCCTACTCCATTGCCTCTCCTAGTGAGGATCTCTTGGTTGCAATCTTTCCTTCCATGAAAGCAAAGAGGCCAACTACATGTCAAGCTCAAGAAAGTAGGGTAATGGCTGTTGAAGCTACCAAACAAACATCTTATAGCTTACATGCTCTAGCATGTATTCTTCTACCATCCATAGTTTAACCCTCTTTCTCTCTCTCCTTATCTTACATGCAATGGTTCAAGGACCTAGAACTAAGGCTGGCAACTTCGTGCCTTAAAAATTTGGCAGTATGGATCTTGAAGGAGTAAAACCCTACCACCAAATTGAATAGCTCCATAACACTTAGAAATTTTTGAATAGTATAAAAATGCCTTCTAGCTAGAGATGAAAGTGGATGTGCTGTAATGGGAAAACTACTTGTCAAGGATATCATGTGCTTATTGATAAACATGGTAGATTTTGGGTAGGTTAGGAGCTTGAAAGCCTAAAATGCTATCACTCTTCTTGTGAAAGGAGATGAAGCATCCCCATTTATAAGAGAAATAGAGATGAATTAAGGATGGCCCTTTTAGAGCCACATTGATTCACCTCAATTTTACTTAAATCCCACTTATATGCACCATGGTTAATGACTAGATACATGTGTACATTTGATCAAATCTCTCTCATGTGTTTCACGACTCTCTTCCACATTAATCTTGAGTAATTCTCAACATGATATCAAAGTGTTCACATCACTCTAGTTGTTATGATAATTGTTATGAAATTAAGATGATTTTGTTCATTTATTTTTGGGGATTGTCATTTTTCTATTTGCCCCATGATTTTTTATTTATTTTTGGGGATTTTCATTTTTCTATTTGCCCCATGATAATAACTTGTTATGCATGGGCCCATGTGTAGCATTGGTTGTGTTATGCTTAGTAGATAGATGGCAAGGACCTAATGTGTTTCATGTTATGGTTAGTAGATTATTAGATGGAGTTACACACAATAATTAGTTTGACTAAATTATATTTTAATACATAAGAGTTATTTATGTTTAGACCCTTCACTAGTGTGGACTTATTATGATTTTTGGGCACTCTCTAGAGTGGGATTATTAGATGCGCACATGTACAATCTATTTATTTGGTTATAACCTCTATGCAAGGCCTAAAGGGCTAGACAATTATTTTTGTAAACCTCACAATAAATATATTAAATAGAAGTTAGATATTATTAGGCCAAAAGCATGGCATTCATGCAAAGAAAGCAATAGCCCAAAAGGATACTTTTTTCATTGTATTTTGAGCAGAAAGAGATAATGCAAATCCATAACCACATGCATGGGGACAATGCTCACCTACACACGGGGGGAGATTGTACCCAATGCTTGTGTCATGAACATTTTAAACTTTTTCTTTCTTGTTCAATTTATATTTCTTTCAAATTTGAGTTAATGTTTAGTTCTACATGTCAAAATCAAAGAGGAGTTATTCATTCATTCTTGAAGACATCTTCTCTCTCCACATCAAGAATTCCTCTATTCCCCTATTATAAGGAAAATAATTGTGATGATAATTTTTTACAAGAGAAAAGGAAGGGGGTTGGGGGGGGGGGGGGGGGGGGGTAGCAGTCCCTAAACAATAGGCCCTCCACTATTGAAAGATACCCAATAGCAGTGTCAAGCAAATCGCACCTCCTACTCCCCCAACTTTTCACCAATATCTACCACCAAAACCAATGTTGCACCGTTGCCATCAAATGGATGGGTGTCATCAAACCTCCAAGCACCATGCTCATCGATCCACCTTTAAGAAGAGTTTTAGTTAGCTGCTAAAGCTTTAGTTGCAAATAAAAGTGGCTAATTTTTAAATAGGAGAGGGAGCCTAACTAATATGGCATTATCCATTGTAATGATTAAAAAGGCCATTTCCAACTCTCCTCCTCGTACCAGCCAATTACTAGCACCCAATGGTAATTTGATGTGTAGGCAGACTCATTCTATAAATATCCATCATCATTAATGAGGTCAAGTGATCAATGGGGCCAAAGGAGAGGCAAGTAAGGAACAACTCCACAAAAGCATGTGCAAATCTTCCCATCCTCAACAATAGCAAGCCCCTAGTCACATGATTGAACTTCTTTAAGGAATTATGTGCCAATAAAATTTCAAAGATTGGATCAACCACACTTATGAACTTGATGGCTCTAGAAAAACACATGGGAATATCCAAACCTTTGTCTATGAGGAACAAGCTAGAGCTATCCAAATGAACACAAGAACTTAAATTCACATGACGAGTAATGCTTGCAAAGCTCTGCCCATATTTGGCTTGATGTGCCACAACTAGAGAAAGTCCACCAACCAAAGCTATAACATCCCTAGTTTGAATAGGGTAACCTAGATTTCTCAACAACCTTTGGTTTTGTAGGTTGGAAATTAGGTTGTGATCCAAGAATTAGGGCCGAAAATAGGAGAGAGCATCATCCAAACTAGTTCTTGGTGAACAATGATTGGCATTGTAGGGCAATGAATGAGTATGCTCTCTTAATTGTACACCATGTCAAGATTATTCACATTGACTTTCATAAATTTTCTTTAATAAGTTTTAAGACATAGCCTTAATTATGTTAATTGTTAGGCTAAGTATAATATAATGTGATGGTTCACAAATGTATTTGCACAATCTTACATTATTGCTTATATAACATATGAAATATACCATTAAATTGTTATTTGATTGATGGTATGATAATCATTATACAAATAATATAATAATAAAGAGGGAGGGGGAGGGAGAGAGAGGGGGAACAAAGAGAGAGAAATTAAAGTTTCCTCTATTTTTTTCTTTGTGTGTGTATGTGTGTGTGTGTGTGTGTGTGTGTGAAAAGAGAGAAGAAAGATAAAATTTAAAAGAGAGAGAGAGAGAGAGAGAGAGAGAGAGAGAGAGAGAGAGAGAGAGAGAGAGAGAGAGAGAGAGAGAGAAGAAGAGGAAGAAGAAGAAGAAAAAGAAGAGGAGGAGGAGGAGGAGGAAGAAGAAGAATAAGAAATAGGAAAAGAGGGAGAGAGGGCGAAAAAAAGAGGAAAGAGAAAAGTCTCTTTTAAATTGAACCTTTTTTAAATAGTTTTTGACTTGAGAGAGAGAGAGAGAGAGAGAGAGAGGAGGAGGAGGAGGAGGAGGATAAGAAATAGGAAAAGAGGGCGAAAAAAAGAGGAAAGATAAAAGTCTCTTTTAAATTGAACCTTTTTTAAATATTTTTTGACTTGAGAGAGAGAGAGAGAGAGAGAGAGAGAGAGAGAGAGAGAGAGAGAGAGAGAGAGAGAGGAGGAGGAGGAGGAGGAGGATAAGAAATAGGAAAAGAGGGAGAGAGGGCGAAAAAAAGAGGAAAGAGAAAAGTCTCTTTTAAATTGAACATTTTTTAAATATTTTTTGACTTGAGAGAGAGAGAGAGAGAGAGAGAGAGAGAGAGAGAGAGAGAGAGAGAGAGAGAGAGAGAGAGAGAGAGAGAGTGAGTGAGAGAGAGAGAGAGAGAAGAATTATATAATTTGAGAGAGAGGGGTAAGAGATGAAATGGAAAAATAGAGAGAGAAAAAAATCTAGAGATAGAAAAGAGAGCGAGGGATAAGAACTTGAGAGAGAGAAAGAGACAAGAAAAGAAAAATGAGAAGAGAGAGATAACAAAAAATTGAGAGAAAGATACAAAGAGAGAAGGAAAGAAAGAAGAGGAGAGAGGGAGAGAGAGGGAAAACAAAGAGAGAGATAGATAGAATTATAGAGATAGAATAGATAAACTTAGAGAGAGAGAGAATAAAAAACCAAAAAAGAGGAGAGAGAGAGAGAGAGGGAGGGAGGGAAAAGAGAGCGGAGAAGAAAAGGGGGAGAGAGAGAGAAGAAAAGTGGGGAGAGAAGAAAAGAAGATAGGAAAAAGAAAAAGAAGAAGAAAAGAGAGAGGAGAATATGAACACAAAGAGAGAATTATTGAGAGAGGAAATATAAAATTTAAAAGAGAGAGAGAGAGAATAAAAATTTTAAAGAGAGAATGGAGAGAGAGAGAGAGAGAGAGAGAGAGAGAGAAGAAGAAGAAGGAAAAAAAAGAAAATAAGAGGAGAGGGAGACCGAAGGAAGAGAGAGAGAGAGAGAATAAAAAATTTAAAGAGAGAATGAAGAGAGAGAGAGAGAGAGAGAAGAAGAAGAAGAAGAAGAAAAAAAGAAAATAAGAGGAGAGGGAGATCGAAGGAAGAGAGAGAGAGAGAGAAGAAAAGCAAGAAGAGAGAGAGAGAGAGAAGAAGAACAAGAATAAGAAAAAGAAAAAGAAAAAAGGGAGGGAGACAGGGAGAAGAGCAAAGAGAAAAATATTTTTTAAATTTAAATCTTTTTTGAGAGGGAGAAGGGAGAGAATGAAGAAGAAAAAGAAGAACAGAGAAAGAGAGGGGAAAATAGAGGCCAAAATTTATAGAAAGGAAAGATAAATTTTGAGAGAGAGAGAGAGAGAAAGAGAGAAGAAAAAAAGGAAAAAAGAGGAGAGAGAGAGAGAGAAGAAGAAGAAGAAGAAGAAAAAAAAAAGGAGAAAGGGAAGGAGAAGAAAAGGGAAGAGAGAGAGAGAGAGAGAGAAGAAAAGCGGGAAGAGAAGAAAAGGAGAGAGAGAAGAGAAGAAGAACAAGAACAAGAGAGAGAATATGAACACACACATAGAATTATAGAGAGAGCAAAGATAAAATTTACACAATTTGAGAGAGAGAGAGGGGGGAAGAGAGAAGAAGAAGAAGAAAAGAGGGAGAGAGGGAACACACACACCCCGAATTATAGAGAAAGAAAAGATAAAACTTAAAAGAGAGAGGCATAGAAGAAAGAAAGGAAAAAAGAGGAGAGAAAGAGAGAGAGGAGAAAAAGAGAGAAGGGGGGAGAAGAGTAGAGAGAGAGAGAGAGAGAGAGAGAGAGAGAGAGAGAGAGAGAGAGAGAGAGAGAGAAGAAGAAGAAGAAGAAGAAGAAGAAGTAGAAGAAGAAGAAGTGGTAGTGGTAGTGGTAGTCCAAAGAAAGTGAATAATAGAGAGAGGAAAGATAAAGGTTGAGAGAGAGAGAGAGAGAGAGAGAGAGAGAGAGAGAGAGAGAGAGAGAGAGAAGAGGAAGAACAAAAAGAAAAATGAAAAGAGAGAGAGAGAGAGAGAGAAGAAGAAGAAGAAGAAGAAGAAGAAAGAGAAAAAGAGGAAGACAAAGGGGGAAAACGAGAAAAGAAAAAAGTCTATTTTAAATTAAACCTCTTCTGGCATAGTTTTTTACGAGAGAGAGAGAGAGAGAGAGGATATAATTTGAGAGAGAAAATAGAGGAAAAGAGAGAAAATAGAAAATTTGAGAGAGAATAAAAAATATATAGAGAGAGAAAAGAGAGAGAGAGAGAAACAAACTTGAGAGAGAGAAAGAGAGAGGAAAAGAAAAATGTGAAGAGAGAGAGAATAAAACACTAAGAGAAAGATACAAATAGAAGAAAAGAAAGAAGAGGAGAGAGACAAAGAGAGAGGGTCATTTTTCTCTCCCCGCTTTTCTTCTCTCTCTCCCCCCTTTTCTTCTCTCCCCTCTCCTCTTTTTCTTCTCTCTCCTCTTTTTTCCTTGTTGTCTTCTTCTTCTTCTCTCTCTTTCTCTCTCCTCCTCCTCTTTTCTCTCCCTTCCTCTCCTCTCTCTCTCTCAAAGTATGTAAATTTCATCTTTCCTCTCTCTATAATTCTCTCTTTGTGTTCTTCTTCTTCTTCTTGTCTCTCTCTCTCTCCTTTTCTTCTCTCCCCGCTTTTCTTCTTTCTCTCTCTCTCTCCCCTTTTCTTCTCCTCTCCTCTCTCCTCTCTTTTTCTTCTCTCTCTCTCCCCTCTTTTTTCCTTTTTTGCTTCTCTCTTTCTCTCTTTTAAATTTTATATTTCCTCTCTATAATTCTCTCTCTTTGTTTCCCCCTCTCTTTCTCTCTCTATCCTTTCTTGCCTCTTAATAAAGACTTACATTTAAAATAGGCTTTTCTATTTCCCCTTTCCCCCCTCTCTTTCTTTTTTCCTTTTCCTTTTTCTTCTTCTTCTCTTTCTCTATTTGTATGTGTCTCTCCTTTTCTTCTCTCCCCTCTCTCTTACCGCTTTTCTCTCTCTCTCTCCCTCTCCCTCTCTCTCTCTCTTTCTGCTTTTCTTTTGCCCTCTCTCTCCTCTCTTTTCCTTTTGTCTCCTCCTCTTTTTTCCCTTTTCTTCTTCTTCTTCTTCTTCTTCTCTCTCTCTCTCTCTCTCTCTCTTTATTCTCTCTTTAATTTGTTATTTTGTCTCTCTATTTTAAATTTTATCTTTCCTCTCTCAATAATTCTCTCTCTTTATGTTCATATTATCTATCTCTTCTTCTTCTTATTCTCTCTCTCTCTCTCTCTCTTTCTTCTCTCTTCCTTCCCCTTTTCTTCTCCCCCTGTCTCTTCCTTCTCTCTCTCTCTCTCTCTATCTTTTTTCCTTTTTTATTCTCTCTTAAATTTTATCTTGCCTCTCTCTATAACTCTCTCTCTCTCTTTCTCCTCTTCTTTCTTTTCTTGTCTTTTTGTATCTTTCTCTTGATCTCTTGCTCTCTCTCTCTCTCTCTCTCTCTCTCTCTCTATTTACCCTTTTCCTCTCTCTTTCTCTCTCTCAAGTCTTTTTCTTTTGCTCTCTTTTCTATCTCTATTTTTTAATTCTCTCTCTATTTTCCACTTTTCTCTCTTTTCCACTCTCTCCCCCTATTTGCTCTCTCTCTCTCTCTCTCTCTCTCTCTCTCTCTCTCTCTAATTCTCTCTATTTGTGTTCATATTCTCTCTTCTTCTTCTCCTTCTCCTTCTCCTTCTTCTTCTTCTCCCCGCTTTTCTTCTCTTTCTAACTCTCCCCCCTTTTCTTCTTCCCCCCTCTCCTCTCTTTTTCTTCTCTCTCCTCTTTTTTCCTTTTCTTCTTCTTCTTCTCTCTCTCTCTCTCTCTCTCTTCTTATTATTTCTCTCCCTTCCTCCCCTCTCTCTCTTTCTCTCAAAGTATGTAAATTTTATCTTTCTTCTCTCTATAATTCTCTCTCTCTATGTTTATTTTCTCGCTTCTTTTTCTTCTACTTCTTCTCTCTCTCTCTCTCTCACCTTTTCTTCTCTCTCTCTCTCCTCCTTTTTCTTTTTCTCCCCTCTCTCTCTCTCCCGTCTTTTTTCCTTTTTTGCTTCTCTTTCTCTCTTTTAATTTTTATCATTCCTCTCTATAATTCTCTCTCTCTGTTTCCCCCCTCTTTCTCTCTTCTTGTTTTTCTTTTTCCCTCTCTCTCTCTCTCTCCCTTCCTCTCAAAAAATACTTAAATTTAAAAAAATACTTTTCTCTTTCCCCTTTCCCTCCTCTCTTTCTTTTTTCCTTTTTCTTCTTCTCTTTCTTTCTCTCTCTCTCTCTCTCTCCCCCCCCCATGGTTATTGCTTTGAGAGGCTAGACCGGCTTCGTAGTGAAAGGTCTATCTGTAGGGATAGCCTTGAGCAGTAGGAGATGTGGGCACCAAGGAAGCTTTGGCTGTAAATTCTACATTGCTCCAAGAATTTGACGAGCCCCTTCGTGACCCGGGATGGGATCCTGGAACTCTAAATACTAGTTATAAGGGTGGAATCTTGGTGGGCAGAATACCCTCACGGAATTCTGTATATCTTCGGCAGGGTGGTCGAAAAGATAGAAATTGTAATAAACTTTCAATATAATAAAGAATTTTGTTTTACTCAAGGGTTATTTGAATTGTATGTGTGTCCGTGATATAAATTACATGAAGGAACTTGTGATTTAACAGACTAATTAAGGAAGCTCATTGTATATGTTCTAATAAATGTGTTGTAGGTAATAAAAAAACTAAAGATGATTCCATCATCAAAGGGAAGCGGTGGGAGTAATCCCCGATGGGTAGGGTGGTCTCAGTTAGCTAGGAGCTTTTCTAAATCGGTGATAGAAATAGGAAGATGATAAATTGACCAACTAGTCGTTAGGTAGAACTGACTTGCTTTGTTTTAGGGGGCCGGAATGGGATTTTGCCTTATGGACAGGAGGGTTGACGTATCGCGCTCCTCTCCGTTTCCCATTCTCTTTGAACCAAGTAGAAGGGCAAGTCCGCTTCAGTTTGAGTAATCCTGTAGGAAGTGGGAACTCAAAATTACTGATGTTAGCTGGCTATTAGGAGACCCATCTGATTTTAGGAACTCGAAAATTCAGATTGTTCCCAGTGGGTTCAACCGAAACACTTCCGTTGCAATGTAGACTCAGTGAGGTCTAAGTGACAAACCCGTGATGTTCCAAGGGATCACCAAGCGGCATCATTTGGAGAACCTATTCATGGACTACAAAAAGGTATGCCTTGGAATGAGCTTGGCGGACACCTCGTAAATGATAAAGAAGAAATCGGCACTCAAATATGCCCATAGGTTTCTTTACTGCTGACTGAAAATTATGAAGCAAAAGTAAACCTGATAACCTTAGAATGGGCCCCATAGATATTGTACTCGGTTGTGATTGGTTGATGACATTAGACAAAATCACTATGGATTTCTCATAGCTGTATATGTAGTTTATCTTTGATGGACAGCTCATCTATTTACAAGGAATTCCTAATAAATCAAATTTTCAGCTTATCACCATTCAACAACTCAAAAAGGAGTACAAGAGAGGCACTCACAAATATTTGTTTTGCACTTGAATAAAGAGGTTGAAGACCAATCCACAGATTCAACAAGTCATCCAGTCTTGAAAGCTCTTCTTGAGGAGTATAGAGATTTATTTGAGGTGCTTGCTTCATTGCCTCCCAGGAGAGCAGTAGATCACCCCATTGATTTGGAGCCCAACTCAAAGCCAATTAATAAGCCACCCTCTACAAATTGTCCAAGTGTGAGCGTGAAGAAGTAGCCAAGCAAATCAAGGAGCTTCTTGAAATGGGATTCATTGAACCTAGCTCTTCACCCTATGCATATTCGATCTTATTAGTTAAAAATAAAGATGGATCTTTCAAGATGTATATTGATTATAGGGATCTTAACAAGATCACAGTGAAGAACATGTATCCCATACCCAGAATTGATGATTTTCTTGATGAGCTTAAGGGGGATTAGATTCTTTACAAAGATTGACTTGAGGTCAGGGTATCACTAGATCCGTATGTGAGAGGGTGATGAAATTAAGATTTCTTTTAGGACTGATCGAGGGCTCTATCATTTCCTAGTGATGTCATTTGGGCTTACAAATGCTCCAAATACCTTCAAGTTTGATAAACAAGATTTTGCAGTTTTTCCTCTTTTAGTTTGTCTTGGTCTTCTTTGATAACATTTTGATTTATAGTAAGACCCCTAAAGACCATTTATCACACATAAGGAAGGTTTTTGATGTATTGAGGCATCACAGACTCTTTGCTAAGGAGAAGAAATGCTCTTTCATGCAGACTGAAGTGGAATACTTGGAACACATGCCACTTCAAGGATAGATCGTCATGGTGGCAATGGCTTAAGGTGTTCTAGTGGCTTGGGTTTGGTTGGACATGACCATTTGATTGGGGGTCCTTTCCCTAAAAGATCTGTAGTGATTGTAGCAAGTTCAAATTGTGAGGGTTGCAACTCCATTGATGTGTAGGTGTCGGGGGCCTTGGTGATTATCTTAAATCTTTTAGGCACCAAGACTATGTTCGGTTGAGCTTGGACTCTAGGATGCACTTTAGGTTGGTAGACCATTCGAGCACTCAAGGATTGAGCACCTTCTGCCTCAATTCCTCTCCTCCCTTGTTTTGATTGAGGTTGTGGGAGCTTAGTTTGTGGGGTCTAAGATCGGGGATCTAAGTTAGCATTTTTCAGTTTGGGCAACCACAATGAGGCCTTGGACTCACAACAAGGCCTTTGGGACTCAACGTTGCCTGATCACATGTGCACTATGGGAGTTCCAACTCCACTGTTTAGGCCTGAAGTAAGAGGCATGGAAATTGCACACACCTGGTGCCTGATGTTTGTGAAACTGTGGTTTACACTTGGGTATCCACTTGCATTCCTGGCCCATGGTTCTTTGATGTGATAGATTAGGCACAAGGTCCCAACACCCTGATGTGGTCTCACTTGTCAAAAGAGCCCGATTACATGACAAATTTAGATCATGCACCTTGGTCCATTTCCACTCCTTGCTTTCCATAAGGTCCTCAAGGGGCTTCCAGTTGGTGGTTGGGTTGTTAGCTGCTAGCTTTCTTAACAAGTGCTCGAGGATTCCGTGTAGTTCGAATTTATTTGCTAGGACATGATGGGTGATTGATGCTGATTGGCTTAGAGATTTCTGTCCATCATGCACACAGGTACTGTGGGCAGCTTAGAAGTGTTGGCACTCTTAGAGTTGTAAGTGGAGTCCATAGCTCACTTGTACTTGTCCTCTTCCTTTGAGAATGGGAGGTCAATGGTTGCCAACACGTGCATCCAATCCTACTTATCCTCAGGGCAAGGAATGTATCTTATTAGAGTCCCATAATCTCTTCTTACTTTTAAGTCCCCCTTTAGCAAGTTAAAGATAGCATCTAAATCCATGGATGAGGTTTTCCAAGTATCCATTTCTACTAGGACTGCTTTAGATCTATTGCCCAAGAATATTAGACTATTACCCTAGTCCTCTATTACTTTGGCATTTCTCATCCATGGCCTCTCCAACATGATATATGAAGTTTACAAAGAATTGGATTCTTGCTATCTTTAGGGGCCAGTCCTTTAGGACTCCAAAGGGTCTAACCTTCATTCCATTTGCTAGGGTAACATTGAACCCTGCAATTTCCACTGGTGGGTTTTCCCAAGTCTGCAAGATTGCATGACTAAGTATGCTAACCCCTGCTCTCATGTCCACTATCCCCTTTTGTGTGGTGTCTCTTAAGGCAACGATAGGCAAGATTGCATGCATCTCATTGCTCTCCCAAAAGACGTCTACTTGTGGGGACCTAGACATGGGATTCAATGTTAGTCTGGGTATGTGTGCCACAACATCGTGGTCTGGAAGGTCTTGTGGCTCATGGTCATCACTATGTTCTACCCATTGCTTCAACTCTTGCCAAAGTGCGGGGTTTTGCCTAATAGTTCTCCCAATGATATTGTCACAAGAGTCATTGTGAGTGTTGCTAGTAATCCACTATCCCTCTTTCCGTTCTTGATTTTGTGGATTCCTTGCCAATGTTCTAAGCTTGAATCCGTTGGTCCCGGTAATGGAACCAAAATGTGGAAGCCTTTGCTCAACTACCAAGACCCACTGACAGCTTATTGATTCAAGCATTTCAAGTCGAATGCTATGGCTACCTCTCACATAGTTGTATATGCTCTCAATCTTACGAGTGTAGTGAACTTACCTTGATGCACAATTAAGTAGCCTCATCCCTCAAGCACTCCGATCATGCAAGCTCAAGAAAGCTCAATCCCCTACCTCCAAGCTCCATCCTCCATAGCCGCGCACGCAAGAGAAGAGAAGAGAAGAGAAGAGAAGAAGAGAGGAGAAGATGGAGAGCTTCTCCACCATAGTCACTCACCCTCACTCACTCACTCCCTCACACTCACACTCCCTCTCTCTCAAACACAAGCACAATCACAAGCAGAAGAGAAGAAGAGAGTCACTTTAGACACACACCAAAAATGAGCTTCTCCATTCACTTTTAGACTTTTATACATGCCCTCATCCCTTTGGGCACCTATCCCCTTTTTTACATGATTAATCGTCTTAGCTAAAGTCTTTTTTTCTCATGTCTTCCTTCTTTTCACGGTTCTTTTGCTCTTGCATTTCTATGTTTACAATTTGCACAGGAGGGAGCCTGACGCTCTTTTATAGAATGAATTACATTGCGTCCCCTGCGCTTTCCTTGCTAGAACTTTCTGTGTGCCTCGCTAGAATATTCAGTGCACCTTGCTAGAATATTTGGTGCACCTTGCTAGAATCTGCAGTGCTCTCCTATGTTTTTTTTGAGCTTGCATTCTCTTCCACTTTTCTCGCTGGGCAGAATGAGCTTCTCTATTCACTTTTTAACTTGGGCTTCCTTGGTCTTCCTCTACTTCTTTTTGGGCTATATGGTCCGTAAAATGTTTGTAACACAAAGATATATATATATATATATATATATATGTATGTATATATGAATGATATAATTTAAGAGAGAGAAAAAATAGGGGGAGAGAGTGGGGAAGAGAGGAAAGAGAGAAATAGAGAGAGAAAAATATATAGAGATAGAAAAGAGAGCGAAAGAAAAAAACTCGAGAGAGAGAAAGAGAGAGGAAAATAGTAATGAGGAGAGAGTGAGATAACAAAAAATCAAGAGAAAGATACAAAAAAACACGAAAAGAAAGAATATGAGAGAGAGAGAGAGAGAGAGAGAGAGAGAGAAGGAAAAGAGAGGAGATAGGGGGAGAAGAAAAGAGGAAGGAAGAGAGAAGAAAAGTGGGGAGAGAAGAAAAGCAAAGAAGAAGAAGAAGAGAAAGATAATATGAACATAAAGAGAGAGAATTATTGAGAAAGGAAAGACAAAAGAAAGAAATTAAAGAGAGAATGGAGAGAGAGAGAGAGAGAGAGAGAGAGAGAGAGAGAGAGAGAGAGAGAGAGAGAGAGAGAGAGAGAGAGAGGAGGAGAAGAAGAAGAAGAAGAAGAAGAAGAAGAAGAAAATGGGAAAAAGAGGAGAGGGAGACAAAAGGAAAAGAGAGGAGAGAGGAGAGAGGGGGAAAGAAAAGGGGGGAGAGAGAGACATACAGACAGAGAAAGAGAAGAAGAAAAAGAAAAAAAGAAAGAGAGAAAAGGGGAAAGAGAAAAGTCTTCTTTAAATTTAAGTCTTTTTTTATAAGCAGGAAGAGAGAGAGAGAGAGAGAGAGAGAGAGAGAGAGAGAGAGAGAGAGAGAGAGAGAGAGAGAATAAGAAGAAGAAGAAGAAGAAAAAGAAAAAGAGAGAATTAGAGGGGGGAATAGAGAGAGAATTATAGAGAGGAAATATAAAAATTAGAAGAGAGAAAGAGAAGAAAAAAAAGAAAACACAGGGGAGAGAGAGAAACAAGGAAAAGAGAGGAGAGAATAAAGGAGAAGAAAAGGGGAGAGAGAGAGAGAGAGAAACAAGAAAAGCAAGGAGAGAAGAAAAGGAAAGAGAGAGAAGAAGAAGAAGAAAAGGAAAAAGAAGAGAGAATATGAACACAAAGAGAGAATTATAGAGAGGAAATATAAAATTTACATACTTGGAGAGAGAGAGGGGAAGAAAGGAGAGAAAGAAGAAGAAGAAGAAGAAGAAGAAGAGAGAGAGAGAGAGAGAGAGAGAGAGAGAGAGAGAGAGAGAGAGAGAGAGAGAGAGAGAGGGTTCACTATTTGAATGAGCTTTCTCCTTAGCTTCTTTGTTTCCCATTTGCATTTGGATCCATTGGAAGAATTGAGCCATTATTTGAGCATTAGATTCTACTAACTTGTCAATGGAAGCCTTTGTATGGATAGTGGAATCCACCAACTTCTTAATGGAAGACTTCGTTTGACTAGTAGACAATAGCATGTACTCTACTCTTGATAATAGCTCCATATGATGTTGGGCATGCTGATTCTCATGTTCACACATGGTATTGTTGAGTGCACTGATTTTCCCATGCATACTCATCCTAGGCCTTATTCTTGTATTTATGCCCTGCCATAGTAGTGGAGTCCTGCAGTATCCCCATCACAAAATTGGCTATAACTTGAGCTAGGAAACTTTGATTCATAATATTTTTTATTCAAATTGAAGCCAATGATACCCTTTTTAAGATGAGCTATAGCATGTTATAACAGGTTTAGATAGAAAATTCTGAAATTCAAGATCTAAGTCTGAACTGTCGAGGGATGTACCTTGTTTCAACCTGTAAATACCATGTTTCCACTTGTAAGAGTCAAATGGTGGTCCCAAATAGTTACCAAACCCTGTAGGAGGCTGAATAGGACTTGTGGCACCTTGTAGAACATGGATCTATATTTTAGCAATGAAGTTGGTACTTGTAAAGACCTGTATATACCTTAGTGTCCTATAAATTCCTTGTTTTACCTTGTTTTTCTCTTCAAGGTACTCAAGTCTTTGAAAGTGATTCAATATTCAATTCTCCACTCATTGTACCTATGTGAGGGATAAAATGGAAGGACAGGCTCCCTACATGGGCTCTGAATCACCAGGAGGTGGGCAAAGTTTTCCCCTGGTCAATTGGTTGCACCCCTTCGGGATCTTTAATAGTGAGGGAAGGTCACCTCTTTTTTGTCTCACTATCTCCCCCGGCATCCACCTTTTTCCTCAGTGGGAATATCAACATGGTAGTAGCATACTACTATAATCAATCAGCATGAGATGCATTACTGAAATATCCATTCAACCCTTTTCATGAAATGCAATAGGATGGAGATTTTGACAAAATGGATGGGAAGAGGGTCTTACCAATGCAATTTAGTGACTCGCTGATTGCTAGTACTTACCCTTTACAATATTTCAATCTTGGGTAAAGGAAATTAGCCAATCAAGTCAATGTTATATATCAAAACATTGTAAATGATATCCATAATGGAACAAGATTGAAATAAATGCAGAGATTCAATGTAATAGGCTCTGATTAATAGAAAGAGCACTAATCTTTTATCTATTGATCAATTCAATTAATTAATCGACCAATAATCTCTCATCAACAAGTGGAAAGCTAACACAAGTGGATTATTGAGAGATTTCAGAGATTCAGCAAGTGGAATACCTTGATTAAGCTTGAAGAAGATGATTGATGTCGGCTCTAATCCAAATAATAGAAAAGTCCTCGGTAATCCACCATGAATCCATCATAAAGCTTGAAAGATCCATAAGATCAGCCCATATAAGCTCCAATATGGTTGAATTCGTGAAGAATCAATGCCCCGGGCTTGCTTGAACATTTGAATGTCAAAGATTCAAGCCTCTTGGAAGAAAAGCACCAAAATAAACCTTCAATATGAGCTTCAAGATCCTCAATAGGTTGAAATCATTGCAATGTCTTCAATCTTGGAGTCCATTCGGCTTTAAAATGATGGTAGAGAAGCTTTGGAGGTTGGGAAGGCCCAAAGATTGAAGAAATTTAAGCTCCTAGGTCTGTGGCTATGGCTGCCCTACTGTGTTTTAGGATTTTCAGCTAAGGAAAGAAAGACTAGGGCTCAAATCTTGTTGGAACTTGCTGGAGATGTTCTCCACTGAGTGTACCAAGATTGTTTAACCAACCTGGAAGAGATTAGGAGCAGGAGAAGTATGGAGCAAGAGCAAGAAGATTAGCACATTTTTTGGCACAATTTTTGGGTTGTTGCCTAGTCTAATCTCTACATCAACTAGCTGACATAGATGCTCTATCTGATGTAGAAGAGATAAAGAATCTTTGCCCCATGGTTTGACTGGAAGGTGATGTCACTGGAGAGCAAGATTGATGGATTTCTTGGCAGCCACCATTGAAGCTTCAACCAAAAGCTTGAAAGAGAGAGAGAGAGAGAGAGAGAGAGAGAGAGAGAGAGAGAGAGAGAGAGAGAGAGAGAGAGAGAGAGAGAGAGAGAGAGAGAGAGAGAGAGAGAGAGAGAGAGAGTCCACTTGAAAAGTAACCACTGTTTATTTCCCTTTTGAGCCCAGTTAGACTAGGTTACCTTAAAATTGCATGAAAATTTGATAACGGCCTACTATTTTAGCCTTTCACCGCCTTATCTGTCCTTGAAGATCTCCAAATATAGTCTTCATCTAACTGTGGATGTCCTGCAAGCCACTGCTAGTCACTGACCATGTCGAGTACCTGTAGTACTTGTCTGAAATTGGTTTTTATGGTGAAAAATTAGATTGAAATAGAAGAAAAAATAGATGAAAGACCAATGCTCTCATACCACTTGTCAAGAAGTGAATTGGAGAGAGAGAAAGAGGAGAGAGAAGATATAGAAGAGAGATATGGAGTGTAAAAGTGAGAGAAAGAGAGTGATGAGGAGAGAGAAATACTAGAATTGGAGAGAGAAAGACAGAAAGAAGTAAGAAGCCATTGAAGTTGAGAGCAAGGTAATGAGGAGAAGGACAATAATGTAATAATGTGTCAAAAGGTCAGAAAAATTACATGTCCCCTCCTTTTGTACCTATGTCAGTGTGACATGGTATTACTATTATTTTCACATTAAACCACTTCTTCCCAGCTTCTTACAATTATAGAGAGAGAAAATATAAAATTTAAAAGAGACATAGTGAGAAAAAAATAAAGAGAGAATGGAGAGAGAGAGAGAGAAAGAGAGAGATAAGAATAAAAAATGAAAGAGGAGAGGGAGAGAAGGAAGAGAGATGAGAGAGCTTGAGAGAGAGAGAGAGAGAGAGAGAGAGAGAGAGAGAGAGAGAGAGAGAGAGAGAAGAACAAGAACAAGAACAAGAAATAGAAAAAGAGGGATAGAGAGGGGATAAAAGAGGAAAGAGAAAAGTCTTTTTTTAATAAACCTTTTTAAAATAGTCTTTGACTTAAAAGAGAGAGAGAGAGGATAAGATTGGAAAGAGAAAAATATGGAGAGAAGATAAAATATAGAGATATAAAAGAGAGTGAGAGAAAAAAACTTGAGAGAGAGAAAGAGAGAGGAAAAGAAAAATAAGAAGAGAGAGAGATAACAAAAAATCAAGAGAAAGATACAAAGAGAGAAGAAAAGAAAGAAGAGGAGAGAGGGAGGGAATAGAGAGAGAAAAAAAAAGAAAAAAAAAAGGAGAGAGAGAGAGAGGGAAACAAGAGGAGAGGGGAGAGAGGAGAAGAAAAGGGGGAGAGAGAGAGAGAGAGAGAGAGAGAGAGAGAGAGAGAGACAAGAAGAAGACAAACAACGAATGTGAACATAAATAGAGAATTATTAAGAGAGGAAAGAAAAAATTAAAAGAGAGGAAAAAGAAAAAATTTAAAGAGAGAATGAAGAGAGAGAGGAGGAGAAGAAGAAGAAGAAGAAGAGAGAAAGGGGAGAGAGAGAGAGAGAGAGAGAAAGAGAGAGAGAGAGAGAGAAGCATGGAGAGATGAAAAGGAGAGAGAGAGAGAATAAGAAGATGATGAGAGAGAATATGAAGATAGAGAGAGAATTATAGAGAGAGGAAAGATAAAATATACATACTTTGAGAGTGAGAGAGAGAGAGAGAGAGGAGAAAAAGAGAGAATGGTGGGAGAAGAAAAGGGGGGGAGAGAGAAGAAGAAGAAGAAGAAGAAGAAGAAGAAGTAGTAGTAGTGGTGGTGGTGGTGGTGGAAGAAGAAGAAGAAGAAGAAGAAGAGAGAATATGAACATAGAGAGAGTGAATTATAGAGAGAGAAAAGATAAAATTTAAAAGAGAGACAGAGAGAAGAAGAAAAAAAAAGGAAAAAAGAGAAGAGGGAGAGAGAAGGCAAAGAGAAAGAGAGAAGAAAAGTGGAGAGAGAGAGAGAAGAACGAGAAGAAGAAGAAAGAAAAAATGAGCAGAGAGAGGGGCAAACAGGAAAGTTTGTTTTAAATTGAACTTTTTTTGACATAGTTTTTGACTTGAGAGAAAGAGAGAGAGAGAGAGAGAGAGAGAGAGAGAGAGAGAGAGAGAGAGAGAGAGAGAGAGAGAGAGAGAGAGAGAGAGAGAGAGAAGAGAAAAATAGAGAGAGAAAAAAATATAGAGAGAACAGAGAGCGAGATAAACAAACTTGAGAGAGAGAAAGAGGGAGGAAAATAAAAATGCAAAGAGAGAGAGAACAAAACACCGAGAGAAAGATACAGAGAAAAGAAAAGAAAGAAGAGGAGAGAGAGGGGGTAGAGAGAGAGGAGAGAGAGAATTTAAACTTTTCTCTCATTTTTTTCCTCTTTCAATTAATTATTTCTAAAAGTCCATTTAAATTATTCTTTCTCTTTTAATTAAATATTTTCAATTAATTTTTTTGACATAGCTTTTTACATACTTTGAGATAGAGTGGGGGCAAAAGAAGAAGAAGAAGAGAGAGAGAGAGAGAGGAGAGAGAGAAGAAGAAGAAGAAGAAGAAGAAGAAAAAGAGAAGAAGAGAGAATATGAACATAGAGAGAGAGAGATATTTAAATAGAGAATGAAATGAGAGAGAAAAAGAGAAAAAGGAAAAAGGAGGAGAGAAAGAGAGAGAAAAAGAAAAAAAGAAAAAATGGAGAGAGAGAGAGAGAGAGAAAAGAGCACAAATAGAGAGAATTATAGAGAGAGGAAAGATAAAATTCAAGAAAGAGAGAGAGAAAGAAAAAATAAAAAGAAAATAAATAGAGAGAGAGAGAGAGAGAGAGAGAGAGAGAGAGAGAGAGAGAGAGAATAACAAGAAATAGGAAAAGAGAGATAGAGAGGGATAAAAGAGAAAAGAGAAAAGTATTTTTTAAATTAAACCTTTTTAAAATAGTCTTTGACTTGAGAGAGAGAGAGAGAGAGAGAGAGAGAGAGAATAACAAGAAATAGGAAAAGAGAGATAGAGAGGGATAAAAGAGAAAAGAGAAAAGTCTTTTTTAAATTAAACCTTTTTAAAATAGTCTTTGACTTGAGAGAGAGAGAGAATGTAATTTGAAAGAGAGAGGAAATATGGAAAACAAAGAGAGAGAATTTAAACTTCTCTATTTTTTCTATTTTTACTCCTCTTCTAATTAAATATTTTCAAAATACTTTGAGAGAGGGTGTGGGGCAAAGGGAGATAGACAAAGAAGAAGAAGAAGAAGGGGAGAGAGAGAGAGAGAGAGAGAGAGAGAGAGAGAGAGAGAGAGAGAGAGAGAGAGAGAGAGAGAGAGAGAGAGAGAGAGAGAGAGAGAGAGAGAGAGAGAGAGAGAGAGAGAGAGAGAGAGAGAGAGAGAGAGAGAGAATTATTGAGAGAGCAAATATAAAATTTAAAAGAGACACAAAGAGAGAAAATAAAAAAATTTAAAGAGAGGATGGAGAGTGAGAGAGAAAATAAAAAAGAAAAAAGGAGGAAAGGGAGAGAGAAGAGAGAGAGAAGAAGAAATAGGAAACGAGAGAGACGAGGGAAAGAGGAAAGAGAAAAGTTTTTTTATTAATCTTTTTTTGATAGTTTTTTATGAGAGAGAGAGAAAGATATTATATAATTTGAGAGAGAGAAAATAGGGGGAAGAGGGAAGAAAAAATATCGAGATAGAAAAGAGAGCAAGAGAAAAAACCTTGAGAGAAAGAAAGAGAGGAAAAGAAAAATGAGGAGAGAGAGAGAGAGAGAAGAAGAAGAAGAAGAAGAAGAAAACATAAGGAGAAAAGAGGACATGGAGAGGGGGGAGATAAGAAAAGGAGAGAGATGGAGACAGAGAGAGAAGAAGAAGAAGAAGAAGAAGAAGAAGAAGAAGAAGAAGAAGAAGGAAAAAAGGGAGATAGAGAGGAAAAAGAGGAAAGAGAAAGAGAGAGAGAAAGAAGAAAAAAGGAAAAAGGAGGAGAGAGAGAGAGAGAGAGAAGAAGAAGAAGAAGAAGAAGAAGAAGAAGAAGAGGTAGAATATGAACACATAGAGAGATAAAATATAAAATTTATATACTTTGAGAGAGTGATGGGGAAATGAGAGAAAGAAGAAAAGGAAGAGAGAGGTAAGATAAAATTTAAAAGAGGGAGAGAGAAGAAGAAAAGAAAAAAAGAGGAGAGAGAGAGAAGGGGGAGAAGAAAAGGGGAGAGAGAGAGAGAGAGAGAGAGAGAGAGGAAAAAAATTAAAGAGAATGAAGAGAGAGAGAAGAAGAAGAAGAAGAAGAAAAGGAAAATAAAGGAGAGGGAGAGAGAAGGAAAAGAGAAGAGGGGGGAGAGAAGAAAAGCTAGAAGAGAGAGAGAGAGAGAGAGAGAGAGAGAGAGAGAATCGGGAGATGAGAGAAAATAAACTAAAATAAAAGACAAAGAGAGAAAGAAAGAGAGAGAAAAAAGTTTAAGCATAGGGAATTGGGGGGGAGAGAGAGAAGAAAAAAATTAGAAACAAAGAGGGAAATGAGGAGAAATGGATTGTTGAGTAAAGTGCATGACAACTTCGCTTGCTGCTTTGCGATGAACCGACCAGCATTCTATGTGTACGAAGCAGGTGCAAAACACTAATCTCTTCTAATTATTAACAAAAGCTTTCAAGAGACCTCAGGCATCCTCTTGCTTTCGTTTTAATAAAACATAAATATAAAATATAATGCATGTTATATAATATTAATATATATGTAATAATTTTTTAATGATATATATATGTAAATATATATAAATAATATATCATTTCATATATATATATGTATATTATTATCTCTATGTTACTATTATTAATTAATATCATTTAAATCATTGTATATCATTTTATTTGAATAGGTGGAACTTTTATCCCACTACCTTTGTTCTCCCAGATGATTTGGTGCCTTTGATCACCTCATGTCCACATACAACTCTACAAGAATAAACCCTTCTATAGCCTGGCTTTCATCATTACCTTCTTATCTTCTTTCTATAACTTCTTCTTTCAAGACAACTTCAATTGTCATCTCTCATTATGTGTTGGCCATTTCTATAACATGTACATGGAGTTGCTTTTTCTCCTTGGCATGACAACATTTCAAGATACTATTGCATTGTTTCTTTCAAGAGTTCTTAGAAGACATGACAACATTTTAAGATACTATTGCATTGTTTCTTTCAAGAGTTCTTAGAAGACATGAGCACTTCCAAGAAAGGTAACTATTATAACTATCTAAAGCTTGCATTTGGTATAGGTCTTATACCAAAATTAAAGAAACCCATGTTAATGAACAATCATTTGATTTAACACATTGCAAGACCTAATTGAAGCAATAATCAAGGAGTGCTTATTGGTGAATGTCGCGTAAGTAGCAAATGGGAGTCCCTTGTGCGAATATATATCCAACCTTTTCATAATCAATGTGTTGTCACTTCCAACCCAACAATTTTTGTTCAAAAGATAGGTTATGTTAAGATACGATAATAATGCATGGAGAAGAAATACTTGCAATAGGATCATTCTATGAGTCTTTATGACAACACAAAATAGATAATAGTTTGTGTGTACTCCAGCATTGTGTGAAAGTATATTTAGCATGACAAATGTGAAGTGGTACTTTTAAGAATCCTATTAGTCTTTATGACTTAACAATGTGGTTCATGGTGTATGTGTGCTTTATCAACATTGTGTGAAAGTGGGTGCAACATGGTAGATTATAAGAAGCTGGGAAGAAGATATATTTTAGTGTGGAATAATTAATAATACCTTGTCACATTAATATAGGTATAAAAGGTGAGACATGTAAATTTTGGAAACTTTTTGAATATTAATACATTTATTGTCTCTTGCCTCACCTTCTTGTTCACATCTTCTATGGCTTCTCTCTCTTCTTTCCTAACTTTCTAATATTTCTCTCTCCTCATCACTCTTTTCTCTCTCATCTGCTCTTCTTTCTCTTACTTCTCAATTCTCTCCTTGACTAGTGGTACCAGAGTATAGTTTTTTGATCAATTAGATTTTCTCATTTCATACATATTTTCTTTAATTTTCCAACATTAAAACTTTGACAGTAGGTATAGGAGCCACATTGTAGGTACTTACAAGAGTTCTACTTGAACCAGGGACTAATCTTGGAGCTCTGACAAAGATCTTGGAGAGATTTAGCCAAACAATGGCTAAAATGACAGGTCGTCTATCCATTACATGCTATTTTGAAGGTAACTTGGTAAAATAGGAGCCGATTGGACTTAGGAAAGGAATAAATTGTGGTTACTTTTCAAAGAGAGGGTTCTCTTTCCCCTTTCTTGGAGCTTTCCTATAGGCTCCATGGAATTTCCAGCCAATATCTCTTCCTACTACACAAATATGAGCTTACAGACTTCATCTAATCTGGGAATTAGTTGCTCCATCTTATAAGCTTCAAGTCTACTACCATTTTGAAGGATTGATGGATGTCCAAGCAAGCCAAACAGCCCCAAAAATCACAATGCAAATTTTGGACTAATTCTTGCTCAAATCTCTCTCTTCTTTTGCTAATATTCATCAAACTTAGTTGCTCCAGTCATTAGTAAGTGAAATCTCTCAAAAATCATCAAGATTTGTGCTCCATTCTTCATCCTCATGCTCTCTTGAAACCCTAAATGTGCAGTCCATGGACAATGATGAAAGCTTCAATCCAAGTTTCAATTTCTCTCAAATTTCTTGAACATTCTTCATCATTTTAGCCTTGAGATTCATTCTAGTAAAGATATCTTGAAGAAATTGCAAGGATTGAGTAAGATTGGCCAAGATTGAACCTCGAGAGCTTCCATGGAGTCAAGATTTGGGAAAAACGGGTTCAATGCTTCAATCTTAAGCTTTTGAGGTTTTAAGATTGCTTCTAAACATCTAATGAACAAGGATTGAAGGTTATTTCAACAACATTAAGCAATCAGAGGTTTCATCAAGCATTTAGGGATCATTCAAGCCTTCATCAAGCTAAGCAAGGGGTATTTCTCTTCAATTCTTGATCTTTCTCATTAGTTCAATTATTGAGCTTCATCCATTTGATTGAGAGGTTAAAGAATTGAAAACTTTCCATCAAATCTCAACCCATCATTGGTTAAATTAGCCAATTCATGGAGTGCATTACTTACTTGATTTAAATAGTGAATTAGAAGCTCTTGCTTGAGTTTTCAACATTACATTTAATCCTATTTGTTAAGGCCCACGTGATTGATTAAATTGCTTACTCTAATCAAATGATTCACTGATGATTGTTTGATTTATGGTAAAATATATTATAATCCATTGTAAAGGGTAAGTTAGTAGTGAGTCACTACGTAGTAAGTCCCTCTCCCTATTCATTTTGTCAATTTCAATCATATTGCATCTCATGGAATGAGCTAAATGGAAGTTTCAACAATGCATATCATGCTGATTGATTAGAGTAGCATATCATAGCCATGTTGAGATTCCCACAAAGAGGAAAAAGGTGGATGTGGCCCTTCCCCACTATTAAAGATCCTGAAGGGGTACAACCAACCAACTTGAGGGGAGCTTTGCCCACCTCCAAGTGATTTGAAGTCCATGCAGAGAGCTTGTCCTGCCATTTTATCCCTCAACAGGTATTGCAAGTAAAGAATTGAATATTCATGCATTCTCAGATTCAAGTATCTTGAAGACCAAAATAGGGTAAAACATGGCTTTTACAGGACACTCTACAGGGTATAAACAGGTCACTACAGGTACTATTTTTATCATTGGGATATAGGTGCAAGTACTATAGGTTGCCCACAAGTCCTATCCATATTCCCATAGTGGAAGCCCTTAGGTACAACCATTTTTCTCTCACAAGTGGAAACATGGCACTTACAGGTTAAAACAAGGTGTAGGCCACCGCCTGGTCAGTCTAGCCTCAAGACATTGTTTGCTCCATTTTAAATCAAAAAGTTTGAGAATTGGATTTTATAGCTCAAGTTATAGCCAATTTACTGACAGGGGGTCTTATAGCACTACACTACCATGGCAGGTCATAAAGGGAAGAGTAAGGCCTAGGATGAATATGCCCAACAAATCAGAGATACCTTGCTAGAAAATACACCTCAAAAGAGCCCTAAAGATTCTCAAATGCAAGGAGAACTTAGTGCTCTTAATCATACCATGTGTGAACATGAGGATAGGTATGCTCAAAGGCATATAAAGCTACTATCTTGAGTTGAACAAATGGTGTTGTCTAGTCATCAAACGAAGTCTTTTATTAAGAAGTTAATGGATTCCATAACCCAAATGAACCAAGGATGTTAGAGAGAAAGCACAATCAAATAGTGATCTGTTAGTCCCACGTTAGCCACCCATTCAAAATGGTCATAGTCAATGAATTATTGAACGAACGGGCATGAAGACCAAAATAGGGTGGAATAGGGCTTTTACAGGACACTTTGTAGGGTATAAATAGGTCACTACAGGTACTATTTTTATCATTGGGACATAAGCGCAAGTACTAGAGGTTGCCCATAGGTCATATCCATATTTCTATAGGATTTGGAAAACCCTTAGGTACAACAATTTTTCTCTTACAAGTGAAAACATGGCATTTACAGGTTAAAACAAGGTGCAAGCTGCTACCTGGATAGTCTAGCCTCAAAGATTGAGTTATAAATTTTTTTGTTCTAAACCTGTTATAACGTGCAGCTCATACCAAAGAGGGCATCATTTGCTCCCTTTTAAATCAAAAAGTTTGAGAATTGGATTTTCTAGCTCAAGCTATAGCCAATTTATTGACTGGGGGCCTCGCAGCACTACATTACTATGGCAGGTCATAAAGGGAAGAGTAAGGCCTAGGATGAATATGCCCAACAAATCAAAGATACCTTGCTAGAAAATACACCTCAAGAGAGCCCTAAATATCCTCAAATGCAAGGATAACTTAGTGCTCTTAATCATACCATGTGTGAACATGAGAATAGGTATGCTCAAAGGCATATAAAGCTACTATCTTGAGTTGAACAAATGGTGTTGTCTACTCATAAAACAAAGTCTTCTATTGAGAAGTTAATGGATTTCATGACCCAAATGAAGGCTTCAATTGACAAATTAGTAGAACCCAATGCAAAATAATGGCTCAATTATTTCAATGGATGCAAATGAAGATGGGAACCAAGGATGCTAGAGAAAAAGCACAATCAAACAGTGACCATTTAGCCACCTATTCAAAATGGTCAAAGTCAATGAATTATCGGACAAAGGGGGATCCACAAGAGTCAATATGAAGTAGGAGAGACTTCTTAAAGGCATGATGACTATTTGGGTAGCATGAATAGTGCTAATCCCCAAGCTTATGGACTAAATCCTCAAGTTTATAGAGGTCCTCTACCATTGGAAGATTCCAACAACCTTTTGGAAGACTACCATCTCATTTTGGAGGTTCAATGCCTATTAATCATGATCACTCTATTTTGGGATAACAACCTTTTCATGAAAGGAAATTGAAAGAAAATATCTTTTGATAAAGTACAATGGGTAGCCATCTTTACCATCTGACCTAGAGGAATGGATTTCAAAATTAGAATCCTATTTTGATATTTTCCCTAGAACTGATTATATGAAGATTCATTTTGCCTCATTGCATTTGTTTTCTTTTGGGATGCTCTTGCAGACAGTAGCTACAACCAATTAAAGGAGTTAGATTTTTTGAAAGAGTTTACCATATAGTGTGATGCCAATGGCCGTCGCATAGGAGTTGTTTTATTATAGGAGCATGGAGTTATTACCTTTGAAAGTCACAAACTTAAAGATAAGAAAATGGCTATGAATCTATGACCAAGAGATGCTGGCTATCTTACATGTGATAAAGAAGTGGCACCATTAGCTCAGCTATGTTTTTTAGAAATTATAGCAAGGTCTCATGGAGAAAAACTCACATTATCAGCTTAAAAATGCCCTAGTTTGGTTGAATGGTAAGATTGTTATTCCCTTTACTTGTTCTTTCATACAGAAAATTATAGAGAAGTTGCATTCTTCGCCTTTAGCTGGACATTTTGGAGTTTTTAAAACCTATGATAAGATAAGAAAAAGCTTTTATTGGAAAGGACTATGTAAAGATGTTAAGGCTTTTGTTATAAATTGTATGCCTTGTCAGTAGAATAAGTACAACACCCATAAACTAGGTGGTTTGTTACAGCCACTACCTATTCTTGAGGGCAAGTGGACGCACATTACAATGGACTTCATTACTTGTTTACCTACTACCAAAAGGGGATGGAATAGTATTTATGTGGTCATGGATAGACTTACCAAGGTAGCCCACTTTATTCCTACCAAGACACAGTTCATTGCTTCACATGTGGCTAATTAGTTTATGGAGCACATATTTAGATTACATGGATTATTGCATGTGATTGTACATGATAGGGATTCAAAGTTTAGAAGTAATTTTTGGCAGGCAGTATTCAGCTCCATGGATACTAAATTGGCTTCTTGTATAGCCTATCATCCATCCACAGACTAATTGCCAAATAGAAAGGGTAAATAAGTGGTTGGAGACTTACCTTCACCATTTCTATCATGATTTGCAACATGCGCGGGATTCTTGGTTGCATTTGGTTGAGTTTGTCTATTATAACTCCACTCATCCTAGTATTGGAGTTTCACCCTTTGCTGCTATATATGGTTATAAGGTGGCCTTACCCACACGCATTTTCAATGAGAAAATTAATCCTCATGGGAAAGAAGAATTGGAAAGAATACAAACCCTTCTTCAACAATATAAGATGAATTTTAGGAAGGCCCAAGATCAAATGGAGATATATGCAGGATATATGCAGATGAGAAGAGACGACCTTTAGAGTTCCAAGAAGGAGAATTTTTTTTGTTGAAAGTGTCCAAGTCTCATTACACTATCTTGAAGGATGAATCCAATAATAACAAGCTTGTTGCTCATAGGTTTTAAGGACCCTATAGGATCCTGAAGTGCATTCGAGACTTGGCATATAAATTGAAATTGCCCTCTTCTACTAAGATTCATAATGTATTCCATGTTAGTGAGCTCAAGCCCTTCTATGGTACTCTTGTGGATACAATTGATGATCTGCCACCTATAGATGAAGAAGGTCTTATTTAGTACATCCCTGAGGCGATCATAGGTCAGCATGAGAAGAAGCTTCACTCTCATTCTATCGTTGAATATTTGATCGGATGGATAGGTTTACCACCTGAAGAATCTTCCTGGAGGCTCAAATCTATATTAGATGAGTTTCCTTATCTAGAAGTTGCATTGGTGGTGGTGGTGGCTGAAGCATAACTATAGTGGAGCCAATTATGGAGCAAACAAGGTCTTGACAGTAGTCTATGTTAGAAAAAATTTTATTTTGCCAAATGTTTAAAAATATGCCACCTACATAGGGTCAAAGTACTCTTCAAAAGCTAAATTTTGACATGTGGCATGCTTCATTTAGATACTTCTACTAGAAGCTATGGTAGATTTTGTTCAATAGTGTTTTTTACAGCAATGCGATAGCATCAGTGATATAGTCTCATAGGCATAGATTTGTGAAATTTAGCAATTGTCTCTTTAAATGTATTGGCATCACCATCCCTAAACCTCAACTTCTATAAGAGAGCTACTAATATATCTAGGTGTATCAACACTTCTGCCTTTGTAATACTCATTCGTCCCCCATTGCTCCAATCTAGAACAGCAAGGTGGTGCAACTTTTTCCATGCTTCATACTTCTTCGATTGTTTCACAAGTATATTGTCTTCCTCTTCTCAAGGTGGAGATACAAACTTCCTAGACTTGGGTCCACCAAAGCATGGTTTGCAAGTGATATTTCTACTCTTGCTTGATTTTTTCTTGTTCTTTTTAATTTCTACTTGGTCCCCATGCAATCCAACTTTAGAGAGGTCTTGTTCTACCTTCCTGCATGTAGCATCAACTTTTGACATATGCTACATCTTGTATGCGAAGCATACATATTCATATACTAGCTTCTCAATTGTTCTAACCAAACAATGCAATGTACAAAAGTGAACCCTTGTCAATGGTATTTCCACAATAGGGTGCCTATTTGGATCCACAGGGACTAGCACTCCATTTCTCATGATTTTCCAATCACGTGTTGGAGCACATTGTTGTTCTATCTTGACAAGCTATTCTTTCTTTCCATCTTTCCCTTTCTTCCTAGTTTGCATACAGTATATACATGGAAATTTTGCATTTGCTGCATTTGATAAACCAAACATACACTTCATTGTTATTAAAATCACCTATGATATGCCATTCAACTTTATAGTCCCCAAATCCTTTTACATGTAAAGTTGCTCCATTATTTTGTTGTTGAATAACAATAGGTATATTAGTGAGGTTTTAAAAAATTTTAAATACTTCATAGTCTTCCTTTGGTGCTTCAAATGTTGCAAGCCACCATATTTCATTCTTTGATTGCACACTGAAGTGTAAAGGATGGTTTTCATTGATGTCGAGATCCAATGCTTGATTCGTAAGTGCTATACTCACGCATTCAAGTTGTTGCCCCTTAATAATCTCACTCTTGTCAAGTTTGAGGATGCCTCTACATTCTTCCATAGGCATATTGTAGAACTTGACCATAGCGACATGCACCCTATATATATCCAATACAAAGGCAACTTCTTTGGAACCATACTTCAGTATATATGTGTGTTCCATATGTGTAGGCTCACCAATCAGTTCTAAGACTTTTTTATTTAGTTGTTTTGAGCCTTCTTTATGTGAAATGGTTTTGGTAGAGGTACTACTCGTGTAGTTTTGAAGACCTGCTTAAAACATGTGTCCAACTATTAATAGAGCATACTGTATGACTCAAAACTCATTCCCACCTTGCTACATAATCCCTAAGCATCTGTAGAATTAAACAAGTTGCTTACATCCCTAATGTTAGATATGCTCACTACCCTACCCTCGTAAGCTGCTACCAATGATCCATGGTGCTCAAAGTTGTAAAGCCCCCATTATGAGGAAAAGCCATGTGTGAGCTTGGAGGTCTTGAATTTTATGTCAGATGAAGTCTATGTGACCAAATGGCCAAAAGGTGACCGTTGCAGGTCTAGTCTTTGGGTTAGACAAAGTAGTTAAAGTTGGTAGCAACTCAAGGCACACCCCATCAAGTTGCGGGGACCCATATTTTGGGTCTAAGGGCCATAGGAGTAGCCCTTGACTAGGGGTAGAGAATATTCTCTAAAATATTCCCTGGCCAGCTAGTGGAGGTGCAGATAGAAGGTCAATAGACACATGTGCATATGGAAGGTCAACAGACACATGTGCACATGGAAGGTCAATAGACACATATGCATATGGAAGGTCAACAGACACATGTGCGTATTGGAGGTCATCCATCACAACCCTCTTTACATGCTATAAAAGGTAGACTCCTTCATAGCTTTCACAAACCATCCTTTCACCTAATCAGAGTTATTCTAGCTAGCCTTAAGCTATTCATCTGTTTTCTATCTAGATCTCTATCTAAGGTTCACATTGGAAGCAGACGGATGGACAAAGCCATCTTTGTATCACCTTGTTTGGAGTTAAATAAATTTTTTGTTCTCCTCTTATCTGGTATGTACTTTGATTCCATATCTCTTGCTTAAATTCTACTCGTTGCACCATGTAATTTTTACATGATATAAGAGGCCAGGGGAATCTAGGGATTGAAGAGTACACGAGAGTCAAAGGCTTCAATAGCAAGGAGGAGTAATGTCGACTTTCTCAAGCGGTTCTGGTGCATCAAGAAGCAGTTCTAGAGGTGTTGATGTTGTACCCACTATTCAAACACTGAGGATTCATCCACCAACCTTTAGGAAGGCAAGTTAGATGGTACAAACTATACTTTGTGGACATTTAAAATCACTACAATCCTGGATTCTTATGAGCTCCTGGAGATGGTGCTAGGGACTAACCAAGAACCAGAACCGACCCCCGATCCATCAAATTCGAGTATGATGATTCCTCCAAATGCAGGTCTTCTATGAGCTTGGAAACAAAGGAATGGAGATGCAATGTGTGCCATTTTAGTTAAAAGTTGTTCTGATAGTGTTTTGACTTTGATTCAGCATACAACCAAGGCATCAAAAGTATGAACTATACTAAGAAGTCAGTATAAAACACGAAATCAAACTAGGATTCAAAACCTAGAGAATCAACTAGCAGCTGAGAAGTTATAGATGGCTGAAGCATTCATCACTTGGATTAAGAATTTACACGACTAGATGGCTAGCACTAGGATACAAAATACTAGTGAGGATCTATCCACCAAACCTTAATGGATTGGTAACTACCCTTAATACTCATGTGAGACCTCAAGCTTTGACTTTTAAGAGTTTTGTGCATTATTAATGGAGGAGTTGAGGTTGAAAGACTAAGAAGGAAGCAGTAGTGGAGATGTTGCATTCTCTGCCAATGCAAAAGGCAAAGGCAGCTCTTCCACAAAAAATAATGGTGACAAAAAGAAGAAGGGTGGTAAGAAGAAATTTCAAGGAGAGTGTTTCTATTGCAAAAAGAAAGGACATGCAATTGCAAATTGTTGTGTCAAGAAGGAAGATGAAAAGAATGGTACCCTTAAAAGTAAGGGAAAGGAGATAGCCAACATGGCTGAAGCAAAGTAGGAGATATTCATTGCAACCATCAAGGAAGTGTGTTCCTAGACACAAGAAGAATCTGCCATTGATTCATGGGTGTTGGATAGTGGTGCATCCCATCACATGACCAACAAGAAAGGTCTATATAGTTCTATGCAGCCTCTGCAAGAATCCATCACTATGATGGTTGAAAACAATGCAAAATGCCTTGCTATGGGCATATGTACTATTTTCTTTATTGTTGTAAATGGTTAAGTCAAAAAGCTTTCAAATGTGTTGTTTGTTCTAGAAATTAGGAGAAATCTATTATCAATTGTTCGCTACCATAATTGATCTTAGTCATGAAGTAAGATTCAACAAGGCAGGTGTAGAAATTCTTGACAACATTAGCAAAGTTGTTGTCAAAGGAGAAAAGAGGAACAACTTGCATGAGCTAAGTGCTCTTACATCCACCGTTGGAGTGGGCACAAGTAATCTTTGGCATGAAAGGTTTGGATACATTGGATTTGTAATTTTGAAGGAGATGTATAAGCAAGGCATGGTTGCTCACCTACTTGTAGTTATATTGAATTGAAGGATCCATGTGAAGCTTATATGATGGGCAAGCAACAAAGAAAGGCATTTCCACAAGAAAGCAAGAATAGAGCAAATGCTCCTCTAGAGTTGGTACATGTTGACTTGTGCAATAAGATGCCTATACAAGCCTTGGGAGGGTCTTCTTATTTCATGTTGATCATCAACGACTATAGTAGGAAGATGTGGGTATACTTCCTTCGTGTGATAAGGTCAAGCTTTTGGTAAGTTTAAAGAATGGCTAAAACTTGTTGAGAATGAAATAAAGAAAAGTGTGAAGAAATTTAGAACAGATGGTAGTGGTAAATTCTACTCAAAGGAGTTTGAAGACTTTTGCAAGAGCAAAGGGATCAAGCATCAATTGATGATGCCTCATACATCTCAATAGAATAGTGTTGGTGGAATGTAGGAATCACACCATTATGGAGATGGCAAGGTACATGCTAAAAGGCAAGGGATTACCAACAAACCATTTTTGGGCCAAAGCTATAAATACTTCATTCTATATTTTCAATTGAAGCTACACAAAGGCTCTTAAGGGTAAAACACCTCATGAGGCTTACACTAGTAAGAAACCATCTACCTCACATTTTAGAACTTTTGGATGTGAATGCTATGCACATGTTCGTGATGAGAAAAGAAACATATTAAAACCCAAAAACTATAAAAATATATCTTCTTGGGTTATAGTGATGAGCAATAGGCTTACAAATTGTATGTCCGAGAGGCAAATAAGATCATAGCAAGCGGTGACGTGGTGTTCAAGGAGCAGTCGCATATAGTGAAGGAGGATGTAAGTTCTTCCACTTTATCATCAAGCAAACGAGTAGTCTACTATGAACCTGTCCCAAGAGCTACCCCTATCCGTAAGGAGGAGGAAGAATCATCTTTAGATGATGAAGAGAAAGATGACCAACGTGACATTACACCACCAAAAAAGCCATTACCACGATGGGTGAAGTAGCTCTATGGCCAAAATAATCCTATGCCCACATTTGTTGAGGAGAAGGCAAATAGACCAATGAGGTCTCAAAGAATAGAGAAGCAAAAAATGACTTTTGCTCACATAGTCAATATGGCCTTTATGGCTAAGATTATGAGAGAAGGAAAGGAGCCATCTGACTCGAAAGAAGCACTTGTAGCATGGAAGGTAGCTATACAAGCTGAGGATGATAGCATAATGAAGAATGACACTTCGGAGCTAGTGGATTGGCCACCAAAGAGAAAGATTATTGGCACCAAGTGGGTTTGGAGGGTCAAGTATAAGGCTGATGGAACCTTAGAAAAGTACAAAGCTAGACTAGTTGCACATGGATTTTCATAGGTTGAAGGATTTGATTTTCAAGATTCATTTGCTCCAACTACCAGAATTACCACTATTTACACAGTACTTGTAGTGGTTGCCCACAGTTTATGGTCAGTTTACCAAATGGATGTTAAATCAATGTTCTTGAATGGTGACTTCAAAGAGGAGGTGTACATGGTTTAGCCACAAGGGTTTGAGGCTCCCCATTCTAAGAACAAAGTGCCTAAGCTGAAGAAGGCATTGTATGGGCTGAAACAAGCCCTTAGAGCATGGTACCAGTGGATAGATAAGTCCTTTTTAAGCTTAAACTTCAAAAGATATGCCTTAGATACTAACTTGTATATTTACAGGGATAGTGAAAAGTCTTTAGTTATTGTCATGTATGTAGACAACATTCTTATTACATGTGACTATGGAGATATGATCAACCAAACTCGAAAGGCTTTGAGCTTCGAGTTTGAAATGATAGACTTGGGCTTGCTGCACTATTATTTGGGGATTGAAGTCTGGTAAGAAAAAATCTTCATCTCTCAGAAGGGTTAAGAAAAAATATTGAATTGAATTCAGTTACATCATTTTTACCTCTTCATTGAGTTACCAAAAAATTTACTCCATGTGGGTGGTCACAGTCTTAATGTATGGAGGATGCGAAGGATGCCCAATATCCTATAGCATTCCTCCCCTTGTTGCAAAAAAAGAGTTCAAGCTCCAAGATTGAAGGAATTGATTAATGTGTTGAGATATTTTTGGTTTTTATTTTGGTTTAAAGAATATAATTTTATTGATATTTATAGGAGGTTGACTATTTATGCACAATGTTTGTAGTTCTTTAGGAAGACATCAATCAAAAGTCATGATTATACTTGATCTCGGCAAGGACATCGAGATCAAAAGGTTGGACCATAAGCATGCATAGATGTACATCATTGATCAATGAGGGTCCATTAAAGTGACATGTGATGTGTAACTCCCCTTCAACCAGTACTTCATCCAATAGTAAATGATGTTGGAACTCCTTGGGTGGGTCAATTTTTGTGCAATTTGATCATTGAACTAAGAGATATAGTCTCATAGTATGTGGGGGAGATGTGGGTCACATTGTGGTAAACTAACTACATGACATTGTTTCATTTCTCAATGGACCACTAAAACGTGCTTGGACAGCCGATAGATAGGCACGTTACAGTTGGTATTAGAGCAAAACTTTGTAATGATGCGTGATTGATTAATGTATGATTCATAGACATATCCTAAATAGAATAACCTAAATGGCATGGCTTGATTGCTAGGCACCTACTGCACCCACAAATGCTAACATGCAAGAGAAGAAATTTCTTCTCAAGCAAATCAAGGCACCCAAGTTTGATGGAGAAAGAATAGACGTCACAGTTGAGGTGGAGATATGGATTGAGTCGATGGATGATTATTTCTCTGCTTCAGGAACTGCTCCTACCAATCAAGCAATGATAGACAAACTTAAGTTAGTTGGCCAGGCTCGGTTATGGTGGAAGCAATGGTGCAAGGATCAAGGTATTTTCGAAGTCGCTGTCACTTGGGCTCAACTGAAAGATGCTGTACGTGGACGATACCTTCCACCAACCTACCAGACTTTGAGGATAAATGAATTTTTCAAGATCAAGCAGCTGGAATTAACCTTGGAAGCTTACTACTCAAAGTTTGTAACCCTACTAAAATATGTGCCACCAATGGATATTGCGCAGTAAGTATCCAAGTTTTGCCATGGCTTGAACACTCCTCTGAACCACCGTCTTGAAGCAGACTTGCAAGATGCATTGCTCCGAGCGAATCCAATCATCTAAGAACTTAAATCGGGTAATTGTAGCAAAGATAACTCCCGAGATCAGGGTAAGAGATGCCATACATGTGGAGAGATAGGGCACATCTGTAGGAGATGTCTCTAACGTCAATGCTTCCATTGTAATGAGCTAGGACACATCCAAGCAGACTGCCCCGGAAGACATTGAGCCTCCAAGAAAATGAAGCTGCACAGGTGCAGTCTATGGATATATAGAGGAATCAGATGAAGACGAGACCTAGAACCAACAACACCTCTTCAGGATGACTAGAAATCCTAGAAATTTTGTCGACATGAAATATAACTTGTATTGAAAAAAACTTTACTCTTGTAACTACAGTTAATCTGAGTAATATGAGTTGCATCTATTTTGAGCCTAGAACTTGCAAATGATTAGAGATACTCTGGCAAGGGATGACAATTATAAATTGCAATGAATTTTTATTTAGTCGTTCCTTCTCAACTAATATAGATTGGGTCGTTACCAGAATGTCGAAGCTTGGACGTATTCTTTAGTATTACAAGCAAAGCCAATTGTCCATGGAGCTCAATCCTGAACCAAGAAGAGGACAATGTGGGAACATAGTTCCTAAGATAAAGGACCACTCCAATATACTAAAAGAATCCTAGGATAATTTGATCTAAAGAAAAAAATCCTACCGAGGACAACCAAGAATCTTGTGACCACAAGTGATAAAGTTCCGCAATGTTTCTATTGTAGGGAGTCAGGTCATTTCAAAAGGGAGTGTCCAAAGCACCCTAAACACCAATGCTCCAAGTGCCACAACATTGGACATAACTACATCAATTGTCCCAATAGAACTCAAAGATAACTTGAGCTTACAAGAGATGAAGTTGTACAAGCTCCAGTGATCCAGAATATACTAGGTGCTTAGGAAAAACCTAGAAGATATCCATAAGATGTAACCAAGAAGAGGACAATGTGGGAACGTAGTTCCCAAGATAAAGGACCACTCCAATATGCTAAAAGAATCCTAGGATAATTTGATCTAAAGAAAAAAAATCCTACCGAGGACAACCAAGAATCTTGTGACCACAAGTGATAAAGTTCCGCAATGTTTCTATTGTAGGGAGTTAGGTCATTTCAAAAGGGAGTGTCCAAAGCACCCTAAACACCGATGCTCCAAGTGCCACAACATTGGACATAACTACATCAATTGTCCCAATAGAACTCAAAGATAACTTGAGCTTACAAGAGATGAAGTTGTACAAGCTCCAGTGATCCAGAATATACTAGGTGCTTAGGAAAAACCTAGAAGATATCCATAAGATGTAACTATAATAAATTTTGTATTGTTATCAAAACTTTGATATATCAAATACAATAGGTTTTTATTTCAAAAGACCACATGCCTATGAGTAATCAAAGTAGCGCATCGAAAGCGTGATGAGCCCATCACCCACCACAGGTTCCAAAATGATACCCCTGGTTTATCTCAAGATGAGGACATCTTGATTTCTCTAAGGGGAGGAGGATGTAATATTTCCATGCAATAAAAGTTAGTTGGTTAGTTCGAAAGTTAGTTAGTCAATTAATAAGTTAGTAAGGTTACTAACTAAAGACTAACTAAGGTAAAAACTAACTAACATTAATAGCTAATAATTTTTATTTAATTAAAATATTTTATTAAAAAATCGAGAGTCGTAAATCCAATATTTTTCTAAGATTGATAAGGACCGTAGCCTCCCTTCACATAAGTTACAACGTGAACAAGACTTATGAGCTATATTAATCACTAGTATTAATGTGTATAGTTTGGATGGTCCAAAAATATTAGATTTTGGGCAAAACTAGTATATTTTAGATACTATCTTAAAAAGATATAGAGATTTCTAAAACTGGATGTCATTTAAAAGAAAATACAAGTGATATTTTAGTTAGTTTTGGAGATTTTATAAAAAGAAAAATGAAGAAAAGTGACAGGCAAAATCGCGCGTGCTGCGATCACAGTCTACAGGCAGTAGACAGCACTTCGAACAGAGAAAAGAAGAAGGAGTGAACTAAGAGCATTCTAAGCAAGTATCTTGGAGTTTTACCCCCCTTTTGGAGCCAATGGAACCATCAGATTTATGATTTAGCATCAAATCACTGATCTTTCCAAGATCCCCCTCCAAAAAGAGCTCCACTTCTCAGCCACAAGGCCTCTTCTCTATTCCACTATAAATATGAGGCATGGGGAGGCACGAGAAGCATAAGGAGACCTTGAGAGGCTGCGAGAGAGAGGTAGAGAGAAGGATACCCCTCCAAGAGATTGTGAGAGAGAGCTTGAGAGAGAGAGAGAGAGAGAGAGAGAGAGAGAGAGAGAGAGAGAGAGAGAGAGAGAGAGAGAGAAGAGTCACCCCAAGAGGCTGCAAGAGAGAGAGAGTTAGCTCAATTCCCTCTATCTCGATCCTTGACTTAGCCATCTTCTCTTATGCTCTCCCATCTTGAATCTATTCTACCTTCTTAATCTCTTGAGTCTACTTGCAGACAATAGCCCCCAAGCGAAGAATGTCACGTGCGGATGGCAATCCCACAACCAGCAATGAAGCTTCGAGCAAAGACATCAGTGTCAATCCAATTGCAGCACCAATCGTAAGTAATGTATTTCCAAATTGATAGATACTTGTTTTGATTCTCGTATGAGATATGTTAGGCCCCATACTATGATGCACGAGTATAGGTCATTGGAAGGGATAAATTTTATCTCAAGTATTCAAAAGATCGAGCTTACAAAGTGCATGTATTAAGGAAAGTTAATTGCACCTAGTTGCATATGGCTTGTTCGTTGATAGTATAATTACTAGGAGGAGTTGGTCAATGGGTCATGAATGGCATAATCATGACATTAAAAATTATGTATACAAGTGTTAAGTAAATTTTACATAGAATCGCTTTTTGATCCCAAGGGAAAGAACATATATGCGATGGTAATGTTATCGCGACTATTCTTGCATTATTTGGCAAGAATACAATTGGTTTTTTTGTTGGTTGACCTAACAACATCCTAAATGCTTTTACATTCAACTGGTTGTTAGTTTGTTGTTTGGATGATTGTTCCAAGTGCTTGTGATTTATGATAAATGCATGGCAAGGGTATGTGATGACAAGTTGCAATGGGAATAAAGGAATGTTTTCCTAGAAACTGATATTAGGGTTGAATGCCTTGTTGTGCTGGATTCTTAAAGGATTTAATTAAGGAAGGATATATTGCACAGGTGGATCACCTACATGATCGCACCGCGGATTAACTCGAGAGGGCACTGCTCGATTCATGGGCCAAAGATCGAGTGGTGAAAAGGCCAACCACGGGAATGATGTTTCACTCCTAGATAGCTTGCAGGTTAGGTGGAGCTCTGGACACCCCTTGCTAGGTTTAGAATGGAGTTGAAGACCTCCATGGCCCCCAACGTCTAGGCATGTTGGGAGATCCTATTCTAGATGAAGGATTGAATTTGTGGTGCCATGTGATTTGGACTAGGACTTCTATTGGACAGAAGGGATACATAATTCTCCTATATGGGTAGGAGACAAAGATTAACTTGAAGATAAGTTAAGAAACTTGTTTGTCAAAAGGACTGCTTGTTTTGTTTTTGTATCTGTGCTATAAGTTATAGGAACGAACCATGTTTCCTAAAAGGCTTAATTAATGAAGCTAATTTTAAATGTCACACATAAATGTGGTAGGACCTAATTAACTAAAGCTATCAAGGGAAGCGGGTGGGCGGAATCCCGGATGGGTCCGTCCTAGGGCTGGGTGGTCCCAGAGAACTGGGAGGCTTCTCACAAGGATTTATCACCGTTCAACTTTAGGTATTGTTAAGTTAGAACCCGATTCATGCCGCTTTAGGGGACCGGAATGGGACTATGCCCTACGGGTAGAGAGGTTGAGCTGTGCATCCCTCTCGTTTCCCATTCTCTTTGAACCAAGTGCAGTATGGATCTGCTTCGGATTGGGTATTTATGCGTAAAGTAGGATGCCCAAAACTCGACGCTAGAATGCTGTCAGGAGATCTTGACAACTAGGAACCTAGATTACGGGTCGATCCGAGTGGGTTCGGCTATGAACGTTCCATTGCGAGGCGGACTCGGGAAACCCTAGCAACAAACCCCGGAACATTCCATGGGAGTGTTGGGCGGCGACACTTAGATTCGTTTCTCGATGGACCGCTAAAACGTGCTTGGATAGCCGATAGGCGAGCACATCACATTACAATTCAAGAGGTATTTGAAGGTCATCCCAAGGGTAATTTTGTACTGACCTCTTTCTTATTTGGCAAAATGTAGAAGAGGAGTTGAATGCTTTTAGCCTCCATAGTCAAGATTAACTTACACTTTCCTACCAAACAAGTAGGGCTTGTCTCCATATAGATGAGATATAGATTTATTTTAGCATTGGTTGGTTGTAGCTGAGGTTTCCCTAATCCTTTCTAGTAATAGTAAGGAAGGGTGTTAAAGTTAGCTTCCTCATTTTGGGGGTTAAAGGCCACTTGTATCTAGCCGACCATATCTATTGTGCACTTAGTGCATGCACCCTTGTACTCTCTGCAACTGGAAACCACCGCGTCATTGTCATTTTATTTTTCATTCTTTCTATGACAATAGAATAAGGGAAGATAGGTAACATTGTACACATTGTGACTATTGAGTTTCCACATACCGACTTGCTCTCTCCTACATTTTTTAGTTCAAAATAATGGTTGCTCCTTGCCTATCCTACCTCACTCAGTTGCCACTACCACTTGCTCGAGGTTCTTGCCCTTCATTTGGGGTTTTCCTCTCTTTTCGACATCATTTGAGGGATTTGAAGTTAGTCATTGTCTCACTATTTAGGACAAACTATTATTCATAGTTTGGGACAACATAGTCTTGATTGTTTGATGCTCCACTAATGCTTATGGGGTAAGTTTGTGATGTCCAGATGATGCATTAATGCTTAGGAAATCTTCTTGGATCGATTAGATCTTTTTTAGCTCAAGATTTGGAAGGTTGTTTGATCTCATGCCCTCTAGGTGCAATATGCATCCATAGTGAATGCTTATGTATTTGATGCCTACATGCTATCCATGGATATTACATGGACTTATGGATGCTTGCCACTGATGTATATGCTTGGATATGCTCTCATTGAGCTTTTGAGATTCGATCTTGAGTTTGGATATATACATAGTTGTAGTGACTATTTACTTTGGAGCTTTATCAATTATAGGTTTGGTCACTTATGTTATGCTTATGCTCCAGATGTACATTTGATGCCTCTTGGGTTCTCAAAAGTTAAGACACTTGTCTTGAGCTTGCATTGCTCTTTGCCATTCCGGATTTTGTTCTAGCAAAAGTACTTTGATATTTCATTATAAAGCTTAATTTATGTTAATCCCATCACGCAAGCTAAAAAGAAGGGCAATAAAATTTTCCATGACAATGTATAGTCTTGCAGAGTTAGGGGATGTAGCTAATTTATTCCAAGAGCTAGGCTCGCTCTGATGCAATTTGTAATAATTTTCTATGGAGTTGAGTCTCACCTAGTTCTTACAATTCTTAGTATTGAAAAGGTCAAGTTTAAAGGCCAATAAAATGGGCTAAGTGCCCAAGGGGCAAAAGAGGATAGAAACCCTCTAACCTATGTATACAAGGGGAAAAGATAATAAAAGTGGCCATTCAAGTGTGTGCTAACTTTATGTGAGCTTCCTTATTTCAAATCTTTGCTTCTATTGCTTTGAACGCTCGAGTGTTATTGAGAGAGGGAGTAGATTGTCAGAAGCATTTGAAAGCAACCTCAAGATGAAATAGAAGAGGGTTAGGACTTAGATGCATGATGAATGCCTGTTGAGAGACTTGGAAGAAGAATGCAATATGTAGGAAAGTGAAAGTGAAAGAAATGACTTTTGCTCGAATAAAACTTGCATTTGAGTGTGATAGGCACTTAGGTGGGAGACAACAAGAGGAAAAAAAAGTAATATTAAAATAATAATAATAATAACACAAAAACAAAAACAAGTCAAGGAATATGACGAGGGGAATTTTTTTTTTTGAGAGGGAGTTAGGTGTTAAGGAGCTAGCTTGAACCTAAAGGAATGTTGTTATAACTACCCTAGAGAAAGAGAGATGGCATGCCAAAGAGTAATTGAAAGTGATCATGAGAGCGTGAGTTAAGATGAGGGACCTAGCAATCTAAGACACCTCAAAAAGGGACATACAAGTGGCCATTTAGTGATAGCACTTGAATTGGATGAAAGAGAGAAGGGTATGAGAGGTGCATCTGAAGGCATATTTGGGTGTTATCACAAAACATAGAGGAGGATAGCAATCAAGGATGGAGCACTTTAGCAAGAATAAAATCTAAATTCATTCAAGAATAAGGGATAGAAGAGAGAGAGAGAGAGAGAGAGAGAGAGAGAGAGAGAGAGAGAGAGAGAGAGAGAGAGAGAGAGAGAGCTAGAAAAGGGAAATTAGTGCTAACAATAGCATATAGAGACAAATGCATATGGGAGAGGGTCAAAGACTTTGTCATCATCAAAGGACAAAAAATTTTAGGGGGTTGACGTTTCCGTGAAAAGCCTTGTAGAACCAAATGGCAAGAGGCCTTGAAGAGTCACTCAAATGAGAAAAGACATGAGTGATCACCCAAATGCAATATCAATTAGAGTAGCAAGAACATGAATTCATTCGATGCTACAAAGGGTGTTTGATGTTTATGAACCATGCGATTCACATTGGGAATTCAACGCTTTTAGATTTTAACAAGAAGTAAAGGTCATTTTTATTGGCATCTGATTCCAATTTTTGACAAAAAGTCTTCTAACTTTCAACTCTAGGTTGGGACTAAATGTCTTGCAAGAAAAGGTATAGTTCTTTTCTATATGCAAGCTCAATGCCAAAGTCAAGGCTTTCCTTCCCCATCAGTTCTGACCCTCTTGTTCTTTGCGATTCGACTCCCCTTGCTATGATCAAATGAGCCCCTTAGAATTTGAAGAAGTTCTTTTGGATTGATTGCAAGTTGAGAAAGACATGGGATGCATCTTAATTAAGAATCCAATGCCTTGAATGGAATTTCTCTAACTATATGTTATGCTCTTGTTGAACCAAACGATGCCTATCATGCAAGTAGATCCACTCATGCTACAAATCCCAATAACAAAGCCACCCCCTTGTTCAACTTATGAACCAAAGGGTCCAATGCCATAATAGCATGGCTCATTAGAACCTAGGCCATAGATTCTTATCATGATATGTGACAACAAACAAGAAAACAATCAATAGTACCTTGAACCCAATGATCCATTGGCCTTTGAGAAACCATCAATGACCACTCCTCATTGTCAAAAGAGGTTAGTTCTCAAAGCAAGTCCAAAACTCAATCGAATGCTAACTCAACCACTCACACACAAACTTAGAATCCTACTCAATCTCCTACAACCCAAGGTAAAACATACACTCGAGTCCGGTTAGGCTTTCCCCAAACATGCCGCCAAAGGGGAATATCAATTAAATGCAAAAGCACAGCCACTAGGAAACCACCTAGACAACATCTCACAAGCCTAGCTTGGAGCTAGAATGGACGAACTTTGTAAGAGACAATTTCTTCTAGCCATATCTTTGCTTGAGAACTTTGACATCAATCACTTGTAGATAGAAGCTAAACAATAAGAGGAAAGAAGAACACAAAGGGATAAAGGGATCCTAAAAATCAAGGGTGAGACCTTGGAAGAGGTTCAACTATAGGTTCAAGGTCCTGATCGTCTTTTATGAGCCTCTACCTTCTTCTTCATCAATATCCTGCTCTACCTCTTCAAGATCTAGATCTTCACATTCCTCTAATTTTCTCCTCATGAATATCTTTTTACATGCGATTGGGATCCGAAACTCTATATCACCTCACTTACATGTGGCTTTATCATCCAAATGTTGGTGATAGTACTTTGTACCAATCAAGGTCAATCACTCCTCGATCAAATAAGACCATCTTGCAAAAATCTATTCATAAGTTTTGATTTGTAACTCGGATTGTTGCGCCTTTTTCTACAAAACTATGGTCACTTTTGATCTATAGCTTTTGTGAAGATCCCATGACCAAACATTGAAATATTCTACCCCAAAAAATTATGCATTTCTTGTAACTCTCTTTTCTTACGTAACATTGACCTTCCAAGGCCTATAACTCTCACATATTGACTCGAATAACAACCAAACTTGGTAGACCTCTTTCCTAGGTATAAAATACCATCCTAGAAGTGCCGGCTACCATTAGAACCTCTTCAATTAACACCATATTTTAGAACACCAAATCTTCCCTAACAATAAACTATAGCAAATAGCTTAGGGAGGGAAACACACTCAAAACAAACAAGCAACCATCAGAAAATACCTTAAGAAATTGACCTAGCCATCAACACACCTTAGTAACTAACAAAGGTCACAAAGGTAAAAGTCAATTGATCCTAAGCAACCAATGTTTGGATCATTCAACCAACTCTAAGAGTAGAAAGTGTCTTCCTTAGGAACCACTACCTCCTTATCTGACCTAATCATCCTTATTAAAACTCTAATCCTATGAGAAGAGTCAGAGGCCATGTCTACCTTCGGATCCAACATGGATAACTTTGGTTTTTACCCTAGCTGATTTCCAGAAGAAATCGAGTAGCTAGTAGAGCAGTATGATCAAAAGACGAGGGTAGTACATGGGGGAAGATCTATGAATGAAATATTGATTGAATTGGAAGAGGAGAGAAGGATAGGAAAGGACTTGCTATAGCAAGTTGCTAGATTCTCACAAGCACAAAGACTTGATAGGCAAAGGAGAGAGGCAAAACTAAACTAGGTCCAATGCATAATACTAGCATTCACAAGAAGAACTAGACCAAGAGTAAATGTTGATAGGGAAGGAGCACTTGAGGAAAATCTCATGCCAACCAAAATTTTAACTAAGAGGTTGCTGGATAATTTAGCCAACGAACGAAGTAGCACAACGTTAGCCACTTCAATCTTAGCAGAGTAAGGAATTGTACCCAACAACAAGAGCCAAATGAAAATCACGATAATCACAAAACAAATCGAGAAGTACAAAGCAAGAGATGACCCTTACAGCTTCATCAAGTATTTTGAGTAGGTTTGTGAGGCCAAAAAACCTCCAAGATGATCGTCAAGACGCACAAGCTTTTGGGTTATTCCTAGGGGAAAAAAGATGCAGTTGGTTCACTATCCTAGATAACACAAAGCACAATGACTTTGACATGTTCAAGGATCTCTTCATCATCAAAAGATTTTCTAAAGCAGGTTATGTTGAAAATCCAATTGTCAAGTTGACGAATGTTAGTCAAGAGGATAGAGAAGGAATTCGTGATTGTAGCACCCATGTCTAGAGCCTCTATAAGAGAATTCCAATGACCAAGAGAGCCATGCAAAAATCCATCTCCACTATTCATAAATGGGATCCAAAATGAAGAGCTTTATAAAATGTTGACAAGTAATTTGAGTCTACAAAGAGACATGCTGGCAAGTGTTTTTGAAGAAGCAATACATGTAGATGACCTAGTAAAGGAAAGGAATGCAAATTTCATTCACCCAACTAGCATAATCTCCAATAGCAAAGATCCAAAACTTGTAGCAAACATTCCATTGTAGAAACATAGAATAAAGAGAAGGGTATTGACCATATGCAGCAAGAAATAGCAGGCCTAAAGCTAGAACTTGCAAGGGTTCAAGATGTGATGAGGTGAGATCCATGAGACCACATGTACAATGCATTCAATTGGGGGTAATCATCTTCCATCCAAATGCCCAACCCAAGATCTCAAAGTTACACAAATTAGGGTAGGTATGGGCATGAAGTCATACACTGTCAACTACCTAAAAGACTGCTAGATCCATACCAGCACCTACTAAGCAAATGCCACCAACCCCTAGGGTGACATAAACCCGATTCCACTAGCTTGTCAATAGTGCCATCCATACCTCTCACACTCTTTCATATCAAAATTCTTGGATGAGAATGCCTCTCCAATTCCCCTCAACATGATGACCAGAGTGCAAGCGAAGCAAGTTGGCATTTCAGTTTTCTTGAGCCTAGCAACCTAGATATAACATGATGACCATATTGCAAGTGAAGCAAGTTGGCATTTCAATCTACTTGACCCTAGCAACCTAGATGCAACATCCATAGGTAAGAAAACTAAAAGAAGAAGAAGAAAAGAGCAAAAGAAAAACTGACACTCAAATCTGATGGTGTGGCAATGTTGACAAAAGAAAATAGGCATTGGATGCAAAAGTAGAAACATATGCCTCAAAAACAAAGAAGGGAAATGCAAAATTTGGAACCTAGATCAGCAATTAGAGCTTGTAGATAAGGTCAAGAGGTAGAAGTACACCTCCAAGATGCCAATTTAGTTCTAGAAGATGAACCAAATGAGCTCTCAAGCATGAGCTTACTTGTCTTGCTCAATATCACACGATCAAGAGGGAATCGAATGCCATGTGCACCACCTCTTGAACCAAGCCACACCCCTATGATTCAACATGATCATGAGCATTGCGAGTAGGAAATAGAACAATGTTAGCAAGGAAAGTAAAGCACTAGCCTATTGATCGCTCAGACATTGACCATGGTGACTCTACCACTAGGACAACTACTAAAGAAGATCCCTACCCTTGGGGGAGCTCTAAGGAAATGGGTGGAAGGATCAGGGTAACCAAAAGTGGTAGCCATACAAGGCCATGATACAAACACCCATATTCCAAGCCTTCATTGAACCCCATGATAGGCACTTTGCAGTGGTAAATGCTTTTTGGGAAGGTGTAGAAACGCATGTAGTACTTTATTGAACCTCAAGATAGGCACTTTGTAGTGGTAAATTCTTTTTGGGAAAAATGCATGCATTACTTCTAGTCATAGCCTTAGGTGACATGAGAAGAAAAGGAATTACGGACACAGGAATAGGAGTTAGCATCCTTAGCCATGTAAGCAGTCCTATAGGTCTAGAGCAACCCATGCATGGAGATAACACATTTTAATGTCATGTTGTTTGATGGAACTAAGGTGAGACCACTTGGAATATTCAAGGACTGCTCACGAATCAAAATTGCAAGAGTCTAGCTCTTTGTAAACTTCATTGTCATGGAGGGGATGGACTATTTTATCCTATTAGGCCATCCTTGGATGAGAAACACTCATGTCATCAAGGATTGGGGCACCAATGTAATGTTCTTTGGTAATCGTAAAAAGGCAATGAGGATTAAGATGGAAGACCTTGCTCATCGACTCGAATGCCATCTTGGCCTTCCTAAGAAGTTATGGCCATGTCACTAAATACATTATTTTTCCTTATGATGAGTGAGATTGGATGCATATCCTTGCTACCATCAACTTGCCCTTCTTGGATGATGAGGATGATTATAAGTGAGTGGCCAATATAGCTAGTAATGTGGAGAAATAAGGAGAAATGAAGAATGAATTAGATGGAACTCCACCTTGATTCGAATTTGCATGATGGCACCACACACCAAGATATCCTTGGCATGTCCTACCATGTGCCTACAAGCAAGTTGGAGTTGATGAAGATCTTGGACTTCTTGAAAGAGAAGTTGCATGATGACCCTTGCACAAACCTAAAACCACTCGAAGAGTTTTTGGAAGCTCAACATTGGAAGTGGACCAAGGCCCATGACTTGAATCTATTGTATAATTGGACTCTCCTCCTTGAAAGAGAAGAACTAACAAGAAGAAGCAATCAAGAATGATGAGTACTCTAATGGAAAAGACACAAAAAGCACATACACGGATTGTGAATCGAAAAAATAGGCCTCAACCATTGGACTTGAAACCATAGACTATGACATTGATGGGCACACAATTGAGCAAATCATTGTTGATTCCAAACCTAGGGAAATGCATACATTGCTTATTGATAGAGTAGTCAAGATGGATTGTGATAAGACTTGGCTAGAATATATAAAAGTATTAGATTATGCATAAGTGGACCTTAGCCAAGCCAATTGAGTACCATTGTATGAAGTTGGAACTACTTCTGAGTTGCGACCAAAGGGAGAAACACCCTTATGTAGTGAACGCTATGATTTCAACTCTAAATCAGACGTTAGCTCAAATAGCAACCCAAAGGGCTAATCAGAAGTGTCCTTATTTAATTGCAAAACAAAGATTTGTGAGCATTTCTTAAACTCCCATTTGAGTTGATGTGCTGTAATGAACTGAAAATCAGCATGATCTTAAACTCCCTCTAGATGGATAGGCGGTCCATGCATCATAAACTCCATGTAAAGCTGAGAGAAGTCCATAGCAAATTTTCCCGATTGTTTCAGCCAATCACAACCCAAGACAACATCAATAGGGCCCATATCTAGGGCAATCAGATCAACCAATGCCACATAATTTTTAGCCAAGCATAAGGAAACTGCAGGACATACATGTGTCCTGATTTCTTCTTCTCCATTTGCTACTTGGACCTTCAAGGGGTGGTGTAATGCCATAGGGGTACATTTCAACACATCAATGGCTGATTTATTGACAAAATTGTGAGTGCTTCCACTATCCACAAGGATAAAAACATGCTTCCCATTGATACTACCTTGAATGCGAAGGGTATTGGGGCTGCGGGAACCCATCCAAGCATCCAAGGAGATCGAGCAAAGGGAAGTGGGAGGTGGGTGGGATGTTAAATCAAGTATCTGTGAGGGAGCACCGCCCAGGTCAAAGGGAAACCCATCCTCTAGGTCATAGAACTACTCATGATCAACATGCTCCGTGGGCTTAGTGACTTGGTCAATGGCCAGGTCATCCTCCTCATTGTGCCAATCTTCCATGACATACATGCTATGAACTTTGACCTTAGCTGTCTTGTACGGGCATTTGGAGGCATGATCAACAGTGTACTTATCTCCACATTTAAAGCATAGGACCTTTTCTTTCCGTTCCTTCACAACATCTAGGGAGATGAACCGTTGACTATTGGATCCATGGGAAGGTGATGCAGTGGACTATTTATTTTCAGCATATCGATTTTCAGCAATAGAGCTCGATGATGTCCCAAAAGTGCCCATTTTTCTTTCAGCATGGAAGGCAGGGTAAGTGGGTACTTTGGGGCTATTATTAGGCATAGAAGAGCCTCAAAAACCACCTATGTATGGGGCTGATCGTGAAGGGATGCAGGGAGGTCCAACACCTTGCTGAAAATGCTCATTCTTACGATACTTTCTTGGATATCTCTCAGCCAGTTCGATTGCATCAAATAGTGTAGTGGGTTTTTGGGCCATGACATCAGCCGATAGACTCAGTTCCAACCCATAGATGTACTTGTGCAATTTAGCATCGTCACTGATGCTTTCCACATACATGGTCAAGTTCATGAAATGATTGGTGTAGTCACGTACAGTGAGGTTACGTTGGTCAAGAGTGTACCATCTTCTTACCAACCATTCTTTTTCCACAGGGGACACAAAAACTTGGACCATATGGATTTTGAAATCTTCCCAATCAATGAACTGTTGATTCTCCCAATTGATATAGCGCTAGTAAGTGTGGGCAAAACCTTCCAAGTGGAGAGAAGCAAAATGTATTTTTTAAACATCAGTGCGGGGGTAGATGTTGAAGTAGGACTCCAACTTGGACGTCCATTTTTCCAGGTCAGATGGTGAGGGGGATTTCCCATTGTACTTTGTGAGAATGACCTTGTCACGCAAATCATAGGGGCCATACTACCCATGAAATCCTTGCTATCCATGCATCCCGTGGTGGCCATACATGCCCTGCTGTCCATACATCCCTTGTGGTGCATTTAGCCCATGTTGTCAATTATAGCCATGTTGTCCATGATTGCCAGGCTGGCCATTTGTACCATATTTTCCTTGATGGGGCTGATTCATATGTGGTGCATGGGGGCTCCTAGGTAAAGCGGGTGAATTTCGACCCAAGGTGGGAGAAGGTCTCAAGTGAATGTTACCGGCATGGTGGACAGGGGAATTCAATAGGGGCTCATCATGCATATGAGAGGGTTCCCCGATCTCATAAGTAGAAGGGAAAATTCCCTTAGCGCTAAGTATACCCTGTAGGCCATGCGACGGTTCCTAATGTGGAGGGTGTCTAAAGTCATATCTAGAGTCATTGGTCTTCTCTTGGGATGAAGTGGTCGCTAACTGAGCAACAAGAGCAGTGAGCTATTCCAAGGTCTATTGGGTCTTTGAGTTTGAGATAGCCATGTGCTCGATTGCTTCATCAAACTTGGACATCATCTGGCAGTGGTTGGTGACCATATCATTGTGGCATTCCATATGACGGAGCTCATGTTGACAAAGGGTGTGATTAAGAAGGGCATACGGGTCCATTTCAGGCATTTCCTCCTGTATGTCACCATGGTAACCTCGCGTTGAGCTTGGTTCCTCATTCATGGAGGTCCGGGAGTCTCTAATCTCCCTATGGAGTTCCTCTTGGGCCTTGCTTTTGCCTTTCTGGCCAGCCATCTGGATGCAGTCCACAGGACCTGCTGTCAGTAAAAAGGGTGTAACTCTTAGTAGGAAACTCTGATTGCTGAGGTTTTGGGCTCAAGTCAGAGGGGATGATGGCCTCTTCGAGATGAGCTATTAACATTTATGATAGAAAATTATCAGAATTTTCTGTAGGGGTTTTACAGTGCCTATCCTGGAGTGGTCTACAACCTGTCCACAACGACCCTAGTGCTCAAAAATGGGCATAACTTTCACATTATAACTCCGATTGGGGAGATTTTTTATTCAAACTGGAGGGGACAAAGCCCTCTTCGAGATGAGCTATAGGGTTTACCTCTAGATTCAAGTCAAAATTTTTTGCAATGGGATCTTTGTGACAGTCTTGCAGGATTGTGACCAAAAACACTGCCTGTCCCTTAGTGCCAATGTCTTACGTGGATAGAGCATAGATCAAGGGGCCTGATCTGACACATCAATAGCATCTTGAGCATACTAAACATAATCCCGAGCATCATTGCATACCCATCAACTCTGCCATTCATGCATAAGTACATTCACTGCCATACATCTCCATTGACTGCATGTACCTCAAGTGGCATACATGGGTGCCATTAGCATTGCGGGGTATCCAAGAGGGATCATTGGGGCAAGGAAGTGGGGCTATGGAAGTACATGCACTTGCAAACAAATATTGGGATTTGGATCACCAGGAGGTGGGCAAAGTTCCCCCCAGGTCGGGTTGTGCACCCCTTCAAGGTCTTAAGTGGTAAGGGAGGGTCACCTCTCTTTTATCTTACCACCTCACCTAGCATCGGCCTTTTTCCTCAACCGAAGTATACATGGTAGACATTTTTAATTAGCAATCAGCATGATATGCATTGGAAAGAAGACATTGGGCCTTTTCATGAGATGCAAGGAATGATGAAGGTTGGGGTAGGGGTTACCTTGGTAGTCTAGTGACTCACTCGCTATTACTTACCCAATTTACAATGGCTAATATTCATCCAAGATCATAAGACAAAGTGAGAGTTAATGTCAGCCATTACAATGAAATTTGAGAAGAGGTATGATGCTTATATGCAATCTTGAATCTCTCCAACAATGGATAAAGCTCAGCAAGTGGCTAATTTGAGAGATTAAGATCAGAGTGGCATACCTCTTTAATGCTTGTGACGACCATTGACGCCCGAATCATCATGATGCCGCTTGCCCCATTGATTAAGTCCGATTGTTGGTTGGGCATCCATGGAAGAGTGCTTCAACATTTGAGTGCTCTTGCTGATGAAGAAGGCTCCCAACTTATCCCTGAGCTTGAGCTTCAAGAATTGGAAGCTTCAAGTGAAGCTTTCATGGCTGCCCGCAAAGCTCCCATGCATGCTGAGCTCAATGGCTTCATCCGGGCAAGAGGAATCCTTCACGGGCTGAAGGGGTTGTGGGATTGAGCTCTCCAGGTCAGAGAAAGCTTCAATTAAGGAGAATCCATGGCTGTCCCAAACTGTTTCAAATAGTCCCAGCTGCTGTCCACCATGGGAGTTGATTCCCGGGAGCAAAGGTGCCAAAGGGGGAAGGCCAAAGTGCTGGAACAGTGCCCTGGAGTGACAAGGAGGGGAGGGCAGCAAGAAGATAAGTGGCAGGAGGGCTGGGGAGGAGCAGGACAGCCAGTACAAAATGTGTTAAGAAACATGGATCTTGAACTCAGTTTAGCTATGGAGGCTTGAACTCGTAAGCAAGAGACATGAAGAAGACTGATTGATTAGATACAAACTTTTACTCAAGTGAATTAGGTTCCAAGATAGATTAGCTTGGACTCATAAACACAATCTTGAGTGGATAGAGTTATAGACTCTAAGTACAAAGTACAATAGCATTCAAAAAGGTGAACCAAGTACATGCTTTTATAGCTTTCCAACTTCTCCACTGTCCTCACTGTGCATATGGGATTCAGGATAGCTCTTCTTGGAGCATACATCATTTGTTTATTTCTCAACACCCCCCTCAAATGATAAGTCCCTACACTTGCTAGCTTTTGCCCCCCCTACATGATAACATGGCCCGGAAGACTAGCTCATAGGCAGCATAGTCAAGTTAAAGCTTGAGACTTTACATCTTTGGCAAGGGTTTTTTCAAATCAAATCCACTAAGGGAACAAATTCCTCAAAACAGTTTGTCGTAGTTGTTGATGGTAGCGGAAGTATCTTTTTCTTCTTCTTCATTCATGAATTGATTTTGGTGGTGGTTATTCTGCATCTGCTGTGCTCTTTTCTTGTGGAAGCATTCACTGGCAATATGGCCAGTTTTACCACAATAATGACATGTCATCCGATTCCTGTTGTTGGTGTTGAATCCTCGACTTCTTCCTTTGGGTCCAGTAGCTCCTCTAGTGTATAAGAGGTTTTCCCTTGGGCTAGTTTCTTTTACATCTTTGCTTTTAAACTTGCTTTCTTCATCAAGCAATGAGTGCTCAATATCTTTGAGTGAGAGACTCGGAACATTACTTAGAGTGGACACAAGGTTCTCATATGGATCCTTGTTTACACTTGCAAGCAGTACAGCTATTGCTTCATCTTCATTAATATTCTTTTTAAGAGAAGCAAGCTGAGTTTTTAAACTCTTAAACTTATTAATGTGTATGGTCATAGAAGCACTGTCTTTGATATCCAGTTTATAAAACTGCATGAAAAGTTTTACCTTTGAATTCTTTGCTTGAGTACCAAACATTCTATCAAGTTCCTCCTAGGCGGTTCTAGCATTTCTAATGCCAGATATATGATGTAGCACATCATCACTTAATCCCTAGGCAATGATGCCTAGTGCCTTATTATTCATCTTCTTCCATTCTTTGGATTTGAACTGGTCTTCTTCAACGAACTCGTCTTCATCATCTTCCTTCTTGTTATCTGCATCGTCTTCAAACAAGTCCCACAAGTCTTTCCGCACAAGATGGTACATGGTCTTCTCCTTCCAGGCATGGAAGCCTTCACCATTAAATTTTGCTATATGTTCTACTTCAGTCATCTTAGTAGGAGGTCTTACCACGAGAACTCTCAGGAAGTGTCTATCCCTTTACAAGAAGATTGAGATTTACAAGTGATTTGATAATTTTAAAAACATTACATAACTTGAGAATGTTCTTCGAAATTGGAATCGAAAGATGAGTTACTCTTGAGTAACTGAAATATTGAAGTGCCAAGAAGCACTATTTGAGTATCAATAGATACTATATCTTTGAAGATCTTGATATTTTGCTCGATGTTGCTAGGTAATCTTTGAACTTCCCTGGATCCTTCTAGATCTGTAGTAGGCTTCAGAGATAATTTCAGAGTGATCAAGGTCACTATTGATGATGCCAGTAAGAAAAGATAAGGTTGCCAAGCTTTCTAAGTTCTTGGCTATGGTTTCCACTATTTAGGGTTTCAGACAACCCTGGTTTTTTTTTTTTTTTTTTTTTGCTGTAGCAGGAGCTTGGGGCAGCCATTTGAGCTGAAAATTGGATGGGGGATAGCCTGTAGTATAGGCTTTAAATGCCCCATACAAGCAGGCGAATCGGAGCCTCCAGATGCTGCGCAGACTGTACGACTGCCACAGGGCGCAACAGAGATAGCGATGGCCTAATGCTGGGCTCTGTGATGGACAATGTCATGCTCTGATGCGATAGGGAGCTACGTTGGGAGCAGAGGAAGATCTTCTCAGTAGAAATCTTAAGCTGAGATTGTCTGTATTATGAGATCTGAGAGTTCCACTGAGGATAGGTACAATCTGGCTATGGTGGCCAAGAAGAAGTGTGTGAAAATAGAGTAGGAGATGAGCTCAACCAGTTGTCTTGAGCTGGAGTTGAGCTATGATAAGCTGGAGAAGTAGGAGAAAGGGCTAAACTGAGCTCACCATAGCTCTGATACCATGTTAAGAAACATGGATCTTGAACTCAGTTTAGCTATGGAGGCTTGAACTCGTAAGCAAGAGACATGAAGAAGACTGATGATTAGATACAAACTTTTACTCAAGTGAATTAGGTTCCAAGATAGATTAGCTTGGACTCATAAACACAATCTTGAGTGGATAGAGTTACAGACTCTAAGTACAAAGTACAATAGCATTCAAAACGTCGAAAATTGTGGGGTTGTCATGTAGGCCTCCTGAACAGCAAATCCCCCCAGTCCACCCCTTGATTAGGAGCTTGGGAGGTGAGGGAAGAAGTCCCGGGGTTGGTTGATGTTGAGGAGCACCCTCAGGTCAGATTTCTTGGGGTTTCTTTGGGTTGGCAGCCATGGCAGCTTGCAGGAGAAGAGAGAGAAAGAGAGCTAAGGCAAAAAGTAACTGAGGTTTTGCCCTCTTCCAACTCCTGGGACTCTAAACTTGGCCTGGAACCCTTAAATTTTGCATGAAAAGAAGTGATGACCTGCTATTTTAACCATTTTACCTCCAAATATGTCTGAGTCTTCAGCCATAGCTCCTGCTTGCTCCAAAAAGCTGAAGTTAATTGCAATCCTTCTTGCTGTACCTGTACCTATAAGTTGAGTAACTAGGGTTTTTGGGATTTGAAAAGGGAGAAAGGGGAAAGAGGAAAAGGACCAAAGCCTAAAGCTCTAATACCACTTGTAATGAAAGAGGCTGAGGGGAGAGAGAAGGAGAGCTGAGGAGAGAGAAAGAGAATAAGAAGAAGAAGGAAGAAGACTAGAAGAGGAGAGAGAAAGAGAGAAAAGAGGAGAGAAGGGAGAAGGAAGCCATGGGAGCTGGAGATGAAGGTGAAGAGTATGATCTTGATAATAACTGGTTGCCCTAATATGGGGCTCTTACACCTTAAATACCCCGATCAGTGTGATGGGGTGTCTAAACCCTAGTCGGTGTGTATCCCGCTTGTTACACCATTGGCCTAATCATGATACATGATTCCCAATAGGATTTTTCCAAGTGCACTTGAATATATATATGTAGGACTTTTGTAATTTTGTCAACACGTTGTTACTAATGCTTCTTTACTTTGCAGTGGTGAATGGAGGCATGATAAAACTAATCCCTAAATGCTTAGAGAGGATGAAATTTAGATAATGAAGACCTTTAGCAATGTCAAATGTGATTTATGAGGCCAAGTTGCTAGTGGTCATAATTAAATTTCTTCTATCAAATATTGATCACAAGGCATAGTATAGTTTTTGCCAATTGGAAAAACATCCAAGACTCCATGTTGAACTTGGCACTTGCAATAGACTATGTGATGCAAATAGGGAATGCCTTCATGCTACTCAGCTTATACCTTGACAAGGCATGTAACCAATAGTTGTCGCTTCAAAAAAGGCATGCTAGCTTTGGGTCATGATTCTTGCTTGCTTTAGATGCCATATTTAGCATGAGAGCCACTGAGAGTTATAGTCATGATAGCATAAGACTTTAGTCTAAAGTGATCATTTTGATGGGGATATCCCTAAGCTTTGTTCTTATTTGGAATGGTAACAAACCCTTTGCTTGGGAACTTGGAAGCAAAACTTGAAGGATGGACTATTAAAGATTGAAGCCCCTAGATGGGAAATCCTTCATGTGCAAATATTAGTGGATGACAATGCTAATCTCCTTCGTGCTTGGAAGCTCTCATAGATACCAATAACCAGATTCTACCCATGTTGGGCTTGGTCATAAGCATAAGTACACCTAAATTGAGATAACTTGGATTCGTGGGTTTAAATGCAAAAGAATTAAGGTGAGAGAATTTTTTAGATACAAGGGCCCTACTTAGCTTTAGAGTTACCTCCAAACGAAGAACTAATTGATTTAATGCGAATTCAACACCATGAGGCTAGTGGTCCAAAATCCCTCTCAGTTTGGCTTAGTATATTGGTCATTATAAAGTGTACTAACCATAGCTCTAATATTTGTTGGAGTAGTATTTGGACTAAACATAAGCTCATGGAGTAGTTTTGTGGAAATTCAAATATTTTCTTGAGATATTTGGAAATAAACAAAATTTCTCACTTAGTTTCCTAACTACTTCTCACATCACCCAAAAAGGATGGTGGATAGGCCTTAAAGTCACTCAAGGACTAAACTATTAGGCCTACACTCTCATGGCTAAAGAGAATGAATGAGGAGTAGCCTTGGGCAACATTCATGAGAGGTGATTTATTACCTAAGCTACATTGTAGTGTAGAAAATTGATGTCTAACTTGGGAGGGCATGTTTTTTTTACATTTTCCACATATGTCAATACATATTGATATATAAACCAAATAGTAACAATATTCATGTATTTAATACGAATTTCTTTCAGATTAAAAGGGCACTTAGTTATGATGTTGTTGTGACAATGTTTTATGCATCATAGAGCCTCACCTTGGGAATTGTTTTTGCAAGCACTTGATTGAAATCTTATCGCCACAACTAGGCAAGCTGGGGAAATTAAAAGGTTTGGCAATTTCAAGCTTGTTTCATCATTACAATGTCTACCACATGAAGTTTGTAGGTTATAATGATAGCCCACTATCTATGTTTGAGCCTTTCAAAGATATTGTAGGGAAGGGACAAAAGTGAGTGATTCAAATGGCTCAATAGTCCAAACACCTCCCATGAGCCATCTATGGTATGCTATTTGTTGTGCATTGTAGGAGATAAAATTGTAATGTTAAAGACTCTTTATCCTAAATCCAAATGGCTTATTTCTAAGAAGTTTTAGAAAAATTCACACTATAATTTCAACACTAGAAATTATACCACTGTCATGAACTTCTATGAGGGAGGGCTAGTTGTAGGTGGGGGGACTATTGACGGGATAGAATGAGAGAAAATAGCCCATTTTCCCCACCCAAAGCTCACAATCCCCTACCCCCACCATACCTAACTAGGTATGTGATTCGGTCCTCATAGAAGTTCATGATGTTGGACATTATAGGGAAACACATGGGAAAAATTCATAAACTTCTTGTGATTGGGCATAGAAACAAAAATTTCATTGTTTTTGTAATGAAATTGGTTTATTACACATTCAACTAATGATAGGTTTTTCTTTATCTTTTTTCTCGTTATTTCTAGAAGAAAATTAGTATTATTTCTCTTCATTTTGAGAAGAAAACATCACAAAAAAAATATCACTTTTCTTGAATTGTCTTGTTTTTTCCATTTTTATGGGGCACTTTTTAGTTTTGCTTTTTGTTTCTTTTAATGGGTGGAGTCCTTATTGTGAGTCATGTATATATCGTGTCTAGGGATTGAGTACAACAACGAGGTGAGGTGAGTCCTACCTTATGTATCTTATAAATGTTAATTAATTGGAGTATTTGCGACTCATGATCATCTCACCAATTGTGAGCATGCATTGACACTCTTTATGAGTGGAAGACTCATAAACATCTTGCCACACTCTAGCACATGCTTATACTATTGTCATGTATGGTGAGGTGGAAGGCTAGTTAGGTCTCAAATCAACCTCACCACGTAAACGATCCATTCAATTAACCTTGCTAGTTGAATTCAATTAACCTTGCCATCAATTCATGGTTGAAGCTAAAGTATAGCTCATCTTTTAAAAGCATGTGCTTGAGAAGTAGCCTATTTGTGGCACATGATAATCAGATGCATGGGATGAGGAGAATAAATAATCATAATATGCACATGACATCTACACCATCTGCATGGAGAGATTTGATAAGGCAATGATGAATGGTGGGAATATAAGCCATTATCCTATACAAGGAAAGGCACCGTAGTCTTAAAATGATTTGTCTTTCAAACATAGGGAGGCACCATAGTCTACATTGTGAACATAGGGAGAGCATCGCCATAAGCAAGGTGCGGTCATATAAAGAACTATGTGTGGCCATATAAGGGCTATGTGGTTGTAGGGGACACAATCAGATAAATCAAACAATTTATTGCAGAATGGCATGAAATATAGGTCCTGCCTACCATGCTTGCTTCCACCTACCCCTACTTGTGGGCTTGAAATGCCAAGAGTGGAAGGTCATGCCACAAGTGGTGGGAATTCATGCAAGTTGCATGGTAGATGGGGGATGCACATGTGGCACGATGGCAAAAAAAATGGCATGGGTGTGCTAAGCATGGTGGGGCTAGTAAGGAGCGTGGGCACGCACACCAAGCATGCAATAGAGATAGAGAGAGAGCATGCCTAAGGCTGCCACCCTTATCACCCCTTTGTCCATACTTTCTTCTCCTATTAACTTTCCTTTCCATTGGGTTGCCATATGAGGGTGGGCATGCCAAGCATGTGGTGCGCATGCATGCGCACGCGCGTGCGAGCACTTTCAGAGGGGTTTTTGTCGAAAGGTCATATCCACTGGGGATTAGAGATAGAAGGAAGTAGAGATAGGAGATAGAAGAGAAGAAAAAGAATAGACAAGAGGTAAATACGATAAAGACAAAGCACAATGAATTGAATCAATATGTATTGGCAGAACTTGAAATCCTTTGTCTGGCACTACTCAAAAGCACTCTCTAGGCATTAGATCTCCTGGAGCTCCTTCATAGACCAAAAATGTGCATCCAAATAACAACTCCTTCTCTGCTGCTTAGAACCCAAATCTAATGGCTTCGTTGGCTTTGGAAGGGGGATAAAACCGTAGGACACTTGGTCAAGGATCTCCCAAATCACTTCTTCTTCTTCTTCCAATTCAAAGTATAGTTTTCAGCCTGTCATCAACAGCGATCACAACTCGTGCAATTTCACCCAACTTTCTTTTTTATGAAAAATCTCATGACTGGCTAAAAAAGCAACTTGCTTTTTGCATGCCATCCTAATCTAGAAGCTTTTCTAACTTTTTTGGATTTTTTGCAATAAATAATATCAAAAATAGGCTAAAATTATCCAAAAATCTAGTTTTTTTTGGACCATTCATGCCATTCACACTAGTACTAATGACTCAGATCACATTGACTCTCTTGATCAATAAGAAAGTCGGATGATGATGCATTCCATGCCTTTTCACATTGTGTCCGTGTCAGAAGTGGAGTAGTGGTGGAAGCATAAACATGTGCTGAAATAAACTGTTGAAACACAAGACAAAAAGAGAAAAGAAAAGAACACGATATAGATGAGAACTCAGATGTATGCACGGGAAATGGAATCCATATATCTGAACACGAGACAGTTGCATACAATAGTGAGTCACTGGCTGCATGGGCACTGGCACTGGCACTGGCTCCTCTCTCCATAGAGTCTGCAGATGGTGAAGATGAAGTTACTGACTGAGGAGGAGCCACTGAGTATAAATAGGCTGAAAAAGTGGGGAGCAATAATGCTGGTCGGACAGCATTAATGCTGGCCGACTGGTGCATAAAATGCTCCACTGGCATAAAATGCCACACCAGAAAAATACCTAAAATACCTAATAAAAATGCCCAGCCCAGACCAAGCTCAGACTCACACATGAACTGACAAATACTCTGCGAACACCCTCTCTCAGATCATGAGTGATCTGATACAATACAATAGTACAATGAAAAGGAATCAGAAACTATACAACATAGAACCACCAAGTAGAACCATGGATACCCAAGCAGTGGGTGATCAAGCCACCACCAAGGTGCCTCGGAGAGAACCTGATGTCGATCGTACCAAACACCTGAAAATAGAGAAGATCATAGCATGTCTCTGTGTCCATCACCAATGTCTCGCAGTAGCATACAAGACCAGCTTGTCAAAAATGCCTCTAAACATAGGTGACCATGGAGTCCCTGCCTTTGGCCAGACCGCCAAAGTGTCCCCTCATGTGAGCTCCAGACGAAAGCCTCCCGCTCTCTGTCAGATAACTAGCTCATCATGAACCTGGATGTCAATCCCAGCTCTAGGATTTGATTCCGCCAGACTGAAGTCGATGCGTCAGGGACGTCCCTCTCTGGAACCTGCACACCTGTATAAAAATATAGATGAGGCGCGACTGCCCCATCTGAACACCCGCTCACACTCCCTCTCTGGCACAACAGAGTCGTGAGGGATGACCTCATCACCACCACTAGAAAGCAGCCGAGGAAGGGGCCACCAAGCCCTTCCCACGATCCAAAGAAGAGGATCCCTTCCGCGCCTTGGACTTCACCTTGGACGGAGGATCGGAGTCGGAGTCTGATGAAGGAGAGGACTCATCGGTAGAGTCAGCATCCCGCTTCGTCTTCTGCTCCTTCTTCCTGGAAGCCGCTAACTTCTTGCAGTCCTTCCGCAAATGTCCCTTCTTGCCACAGTGGTAACATTGGGCCTTCGACTTCTTCTTCCCGTCACCCCTCTCTGAAGCTACATAAGCCTCGCCTCCATAATGTGCCGGAAGCCGCCCCTGTAATCTCAAGGATGCCTCATGCTCAAGAAGCATCGAGGTCATATGTGTAAAACTGACAGGAGTCGATGATGTCTGCGCCCGCAAAGCATTGGCCACTCCATCAAACTCCGGGGGGAGCTTGTAGAGAACCGTCCCAACAAGATGCACCTCGGGAAGAGCAGATTGCATGTGCCGAAGCTGGTCCTGTACCTGCGTAACACGAAGAAGAAAAGACTGAATAGTATCTTTCGGCTCAAACTTCATCTGCTGGAGCTGGCCATAAAGTGTGACGGCCCGCATGGTGGAAGGTGCCTCGTACATCTGCTGCAACTTCTGCCATACTTCAGGAGAGGTCCTACAGGAGGTAACCGCCGGTAAGACCGCTTTAGAAATACACCGAAGCAACACCGAGTAAGCACGGGCATCGTCCGAGTCCCATGTGAGCACCGCTTCCTCATGGTTGTCCTCATCAAAGTCTTCAGGAAGAGGAAAAGGACGGAGAGGTCGAGCAATAGCTCCACAGACGATGTACCATAACCGCTTCTGCACAAACCAAGCTTTCATGACAGCACTCCATGTGAGATAATTAGGTCCATGTAACTTATCATCAGTGGAAGTGCACGGAGGAGCCATATGGAGAGGATAAGAAGAGAAGTAGAGAAGAGATGGAATTTAGAGAGGAAACACAGCCAAAACACAAGCACAGACTGTAGAAAATGAGAGTTCACATGCAATATAACCCAAAATCTGATCAATAGAAGACAAAATCTGCTGCAGAAAGTCAAAAAATCAGTCAAAAACTGCCAAAAACAGAGAAAACGGCCTGAAGGAACAGTCACCCAGCCATGAGAGAGGCTGAATCAGCAAAACGCAGGCAGTAAACTGGAGAAAAACAGGTAGAAAACTGTCGCCAGCAGCTGCAGATGAAAAACGCAGGCAGCAGAGGGTACATAGGCAGCAGGCGATGGCAAGACTGCAAAAAACGCAGGCTGAAAACTGTTGAGATATCAAGCTCCACTTGTGATATGCCAGGGTGACCGTTGCGCATTTATGTCACCGACGTGTTAGTTGTAGATGCGGTTGGTACACCGCCCATGAATAATAGCTACATGATAGCTATCCTTATCTACTCTAGTTCGTGGCTCAGTTTGTATGCCACCTTAGTTAGTTGAGTTTGGTTTGAGACCCATATTTAGGGTTCTTCTATTTCTTTGTACAAGAGTTCTTTTGGCTTACACAACTAAGAAGAGGAAAACTGTTTTCAGCCTCCACCCTTGTGTGTCTTCCTCCATTGTGCAAGCAAGAAAGCTACAAGTGAGACTCCTTCCTTCTCTCCCACAATCTTGACATGGTATCAGAGCCTTGTTCATGGTAAGGAGCTTAAGAAAGCAAGCCAAGCTCGCGGTGGTCTGGTAAGAGGAGCAGTGTTGCTTTCATTTTCTGTATTGGGAGCAGATCTCTGCAGGTAGCACAGCCAAAAATTGCAGGAGTGCATTGTCTCAGGTTGAAACGCCCTTCGCGGTGAAGCAAGAGGGCAGTATATACTGCGGGTAAGGGCTTTAGCCCTTGGCGACCTTGTTTTTTTTATTTGAGGCCATTTCGGGGCCTGTTTTGGAGGCGGAAGTTTTCTGCACACACTCAGGAAAAGGCCCTGTTTTATGCTGTGCGACCATTGTTCTACAGGTCGGTGAAAAGTTATTGTAGAAATTGCATCGTATGCTTGTGCGCAGAGACATTGGGAGTTTCAGAATCATCCTTGGTTCCGGTTTATGCAAAATCGTCACTAAGAAGTGACTGTGTGGTCAAATACCACTTTCGCCAGTTTTGCAGATTTGCCCTTGTGAGGGTGAAGCTGAGTTTTTGCAGTGACAGAATTTTTCGCAGTGTTCTGTAATGGCGTCTGATTCTCTTTCACAGATTGTAACTGAAAAGCTTGACAAGAACAACTTCCAGGCATGGAAGTTTAGAATGACGAATTTCCTTATGGGAAAAGGATATTGGGAATTTGTTGTAGGAAATGAAGAAAAACCAGTTCTTCCTAATGTTCCCAATCAACAGCAAATGCAGGCATTCAAAGCATGGCATGAGAGAGCCAGGAAAGTTATGTACTGGCTGTCTATCAGCATTTCAGACTCTATGATTGTGCATATTTAGGATGCAAGTACGCCAAAGGAGGCATGGGATACTCTGTCAAAGATGTATAGCACAAATACGCAAGCCAGGAAAATGCAGCTCAAGCAAGAGTTGCACAATGTGCAAAGAGAAAATATGAGCATCAATGACTACCACATGAAGGTGAAGAAGATTGTAGATGCACTTGCTTCCATTGGGTCGCCAGTGGAAGATGATGATTTAGTTTCTGTGACCTTGAATGGTCTAGGAAAGGATTATGCGCAGTTTCGGACATCCATTTCCGTCCGTGAAAGATTTCCTGATTTTGAGGAGTTGATTGCTCTTCTAATTTCTGAGGAGCAGAGAAATGGTGGTGCATCTTCTTCAGGAGGAACTTCAAAAGAAGCTGTCTTCTACTCAAATGCTGGAAGAGGTAGAGGCAGAGGTAGAGGAGGCCGATTTGGAGGCCGTGGTAGAAATCAGAATATGCAGCAAACTCAAGAAAACCAGTCCTATGGAGGAGGACGTGGTAACTCTAGAGGCAGGGGGAGCCAAAGAGGTCGTGGTGGATGGCAAAGAGATCAAAATGCAAACAGTAATGTTGAATGCTACTACTGTGGTAAAATGGATCATATGGCTAAAGACTGCTATAAAAAGCAGAATGACATCATGAATGGAAAACTGCAACAAGGGAATTATGCATCTTCTAGTAGACAAGCTGATGACAGAAATAAGCATTTGTTTATGGTGCAGCACATGAACAATTCTATGACAAGTGCAGAAAAAAGCAATGATGTCTGGTATGTTGACTCAGGTGCATCAAACCACATGACAGGTCATGCAGAATGGATGGAGGATGCAAGGAAAATGGAAAAACCAGGATTTGTGGAGACTGGTGATGATACTGCACATCCGATTGTGCAGATTGGAAAAATTCCTTTGTCTATGCAGGATGGGAAAAAGAAATACCTATCCGATGTATTTCATGTCCCGAATATCACCAAGAATCTGGTTTCTGTTGGTCAAATGGTTGAGCAGGGCTTGCAGGTCAGATTTAATCCTCATGGATGCTTTGTTGAGGATATGAAAAATAAAGGTCGCTTGATAGCAAAAGGAAAGAAGAAGGGCAGAATGTTTACATTGGATGCAGACATGTCTGAATTGAGTGCAGCAATGTTTGCACATGGGACCGTGTAGTTGCAAATATTGATATCTGGCATAAACGCATTGGTCATGTTAATGTACAGCGACTTAAATCAATGCATGCCCAAAATATTGTTGCAGGATTGCCTAAATTCAAGGTTGCAGAAATGCATAAGGTATGTGAAGCCTGTCAGTTTGGAAAATAGGCAAGGAAACCATTTCCTAGACATGTTCAAGAGAGTAAGAAGCCATTGGAATTAATCCACTCTGATGTGTGGACTATTAAAGCTGCATCTCTTGGAGGCTGTCATTATTTTGTCAGTTTTATTGATGACTATAGCAGAAAAGTTTGGGTGTATTTTATGAAAAAGAAAAGTGAAGTTTTTGGGCATTTCAAAACTCTTAAAGCTATGGTTGAAAAAGAAACAGGCCTACAAGTAAAATGCCTAAGGTCAGATGGAGGGGGAGAGTACCTCTCAAATGAGTTTGCAAGGTTCTTGCAGGAGCATGGCATAAAGCAACAATATTCATGCAGTCATACCCCACAGCAAAATGGAATTGCAGAAAGAAAAAACAGACATATTGGAGAGGTGTCTCGTGCCATGCTAAATGAAAAAGACCTGCCAGATTTTTATTGGGCTGAAGCAGTTGCTACAGCAGTCTACATAATGAACAGGGCTCCCACTGCAGCAATACATGGAATGACTCCAGAGGAGAGGTATACTGGTAGGAAACCAGATATTTCTCATTTGAAAATTTTTGGTTGCATTGCCTATGTACATGTGCCAGATGAGTTGAGATCCAAGTTGGATCCAAAAGCTGAGAAGTGCATCTTTATTGGTTACTCTGTGCAGCAAAAAGGGTATAGATGCTATAACCCTTCTACTCGTAAGTTTACAGTGAGTAGAGATGTTGTTTTTGATGAGATGAGTAGCTGGTATAAACCAGTAAATGTGATTGATGATGTAGATGCACAAAATGGTAATGCTGCACAGAATTCACAGCAGCAGTCACAAAATATTAGTGGACCTAGAGCGTCCTCTAGCAGTGGTTCACATTCTTCGCCATGGACAGGCAGATTGAGATCAGGAGAATCTTCTCAAAGTAATGCAGATAGTGGTATGCACGTATCACGAAAGGAAAAGAGAAGGTTGATCAGCCCATGTTTGATGTGAATGCAGGTCACTCTTATGTGGATGGTGAATCCAGTGGCTCAGAACAGAGCATTGATGATGAGTTGGGTATTCCTTCTATTGTTACACCTGGAGTAAGGAAGACCAGGGATGTTTTGAGAGCACCTGGGAGTGAACCCACTTTGCGCAGGTCTACCAGAGTTAGGTACCCTGTGGATAGGCTGAAATATGATGGATTTACAGCCATTCACTATGCATATATGGTCAAGGTGATATAGGAACCAGAACCCACTTCTTTTGAGCAAGCCATGGAAAAAGAAAAATAGGAGAAAGCCATGGATGAAGAAATGGATGCCTTGGAAGCAAATGCTACATGGGAATTGGTACCTTTGCCTAAAGGTAAGAATGCAATTGGCTGTAAGTGGGTTTATAAGGTGAAGCACAATGCAGATGGTTCTGTGAACAGATACAAGGCAAGATTAGTAGTCAAGGGGTATGCACAAACATATGGCATTGACTATGAAGAAACATTCAGTCCGGTTGCAAGGATGGCAACCGTAAGAGCAGTCATTGCTATGGCTGCATCAAAGGGATGGTCTTTACATCAGATGGATGTAAAGAATGCCTTTTTGCATGGTGATTTGCAAGAAGAGGTCTATATGGAGCAGCCACCAGGTTATGTGCATGCTGTTCATCCTGAGTTTGTTTGCACGTTGAAGAAAGCCTTGTATGGCTTGAAGCAAGCACCTAGAGCATGGTCTGACAAGATAGGACAGTATCTTGTCACTATTGGCTTTCAGATTTCCAAGGCAGATTTCTCACTTTATGTGAGAAAAACAGAGAAAGGTATTATGCTACTTGTCATTTATGTTGATGATTTGATTATGACAGGTGACAGTGATGAAGATATCCTTCATGTGAAAATGCTATTGAAGCAGAAGTTTGAGATGAAGGATTTGGGAGAGCTGCGTTATTTCTTGGGCATTGAGGTGATTAGATCACCAAGTGGGATACAGCTCTTGCAGAGGCAGTATGGATTGGACATGCTGTCCAAATATGGGATGACAGGCTGTAAGCCTATTTCAGTTCCTTTGGAGCAGAATGTGAAGCTGAGCACAGATGCAGGTGAGCTTCTGGAAGACCCTACTATGTACAGACGCATAGTAGGAAGTTTGATTTATATGACCATTACCAGGCCAGATTTGAGCTATGCTGTTGGATTGGTAAGTCAGTTTATGCAGGCTCCAAGGAAATCGCATTTGGATGCGGGTAGACGCATACTCAGGTATGTGAAGTCCACATTGCAGTATGGACTATTTTATGAGACTGGGGTTCAGATACAGCTGCATGGATACACTGATGCTAATTGGGCTGGTAGTATTTCTGATAGACGATCTACCAGTGGATATGTGTTCTCTTTTGGGAGTGCTGCAGTCACTTGGAGCAACAAGAAACAGCCTACAGTTGCCTTGTCGAGCACAGAGGCTGAGTACAGGGGTGCAGCAATGGCTGCATGTGAGGTAGCTTGGTTGCATAAGCTACTTTATGATATGCATCATTCTACAGATGGGCCAGTTGTCATTTATTGTGACAACATGAGTAGTATACACTTGGCAAATAACCCAGTCTATCATGCTAGAACAAAGCACATTGAGGTGCATTATCACTATGTGCGGGAGAGGGTTTTACTAGGTCTTATTGATCTAGTTTATGTCAGCATAGAGGATCAGGTAGCTGACATATTTACGAAGGCATTGGGCGCAGAGAAGCTGCGCAAGTTCAGAGACCTGCTTGGTGTGCAGGAATTGGGATTGAGCTCGAGGGGGAGTGTTGAGATATCGAGCTCCACTTGTGATATGCCAGGGTGACCGTTGCGCATTTATGTCACCGACGTGTTAGTTGTAGATGCGGTTGGTACACCGCCCATGAATAATAGCTACATGATAGCTATCCTTATCTACTCTAGTTCCTGGCTCAGTTTGTATGCCACGTTAGTTAGTTGAGTTTGGTTTGAGACCCATATTTAGGGTTCTTCTATTTCTTTGTACAAGAGTTCTTTTGGCTTACACAACTAAGAAGAGGAAAACTGTTTTCAGCCTCCACCCTTGTGTGTCTTCCTCCATTGTGCAAGCAAGAAAGCTACAAGTGAGATTCCTTCCTTCTCTCCCACAATCTTGACAAAAACAGCCCCAAAACAGGTCGCCTGGCTGCAACAGCAATCGTCTGATCAGCAGGGGTACTAAACAGTCCTGAAATCAGCAAGAAAACACAGCAGAAACACAAATCCTGAAAACTGATACCATGTCAGAAGTGGAGCAGCGGTGGAAGCATAAACATGTGCTGAAATAAACTGTTGAAACACAAGACAAAAAGAGAAAAGAAAAGAACACGATACATATGAGAACTCAGATGTATGCACGGGAAATGGAATCCATATATCTGAACACGAGACAGTTGCATACAATAGTGAGTCACTGGCTGCGTGGGCACTGGCACTGGCACTGGCTCCTCTCTGCACAGAGTCTGCAGATGGTGAAGATGAAGTTGCTGACTGAGGAGGAGCCACTGAGTATAAATAGGCTGAAAAAGTGGGGAGCAATAATGCTGGTCGGACAGCATTAATGCTGGCCGACTGGTGCATAAAATGCTCCACTGGCATAAAATGCCACACCAGAAAAATACCTAAAATACCTAATAAAAATGCCCAGCCCAGATCAAGCTCAGACTCACACATGAACTGACAAATACTCTGCGAACAGTCCGTATATAGCATCACGATATCCACCCCCTCTGAACCTGCACATCCTTCGGTATGTGCCAAAAAGCCTAGTTGTCACTAGATTCTGAGTCCTCCTCATCCTTTGCAACCATATCCTTTGCTTCTTCATCTTCCATATCTTCCTTGCTACCCCCTATATCATGGACACTATTTTCTTCCAATTTTGGCAACTCATAGGCATTAGATTCCCGCCTCTTGAATAATTTGATTCTTTTCCCTACTACCGGAAGCTTTATGGTTGTCCCTTCTAGTTTATTTAATGCATAAGTAGCATTATCAAACACATGTCTTACCACATAGGGTCCAAACCATCTTTTGGAAACTTTACTCATGGCACTATGCTAGTTGTCTAAACTCCTATCATAAACCAATACCCAATCCCCATCTTGTATGGTTTTTGGCCTCAATCTATGTCTTTTGTCAAACAGTTTCCTGTTCTATATCCTTGCTGCCCTTAACTTTGCAATTGCTGCCTCTATGTCTTCTGACTTTCTTTCCAACTGTCTACTGCGTAAGACCAATAACTCCTCTCGATTCAACTCCTCTTCCCAAGGTAGCACACTCCATGTGATGGTTATCTCTTCTATCGCCATGATAGGTTTTTGACCATACATCAATTCTGCAGGCATATATCCTGTAACAGCACTATGAGTTGTTTTGTTAGCCCACAAGGCATAAGGGAGCAATCGTGGCCACTCTTTTACCTTCTCTCCATATCCTTTTGTCAATGCCTTCACAATAGGTGGATGACCTCTTTCACTTTTGCAATTTCCTTCAGGGTTATTGGATGGAGTTAAAGCAAGCTTTATCCCCAACCGTGCAAAGAAAGCACGAGCTTCATCTCCATCCAGCTCACCCCTATCTGCTATAATTTTGCCCACAGAGCCATACCCACAAAAGATCTCTTCTAAGAGAAAAGTACACACAACATTTGTTGTCTTAGTACGTAGAGCTCTCCCTTCTACTTGATTAGTCAAGTCTTCACGGGCAAGCACAAGATACCTCGTTTGCCAAAGACCTGTAGGCATTGTGAACAAATCCACCACCCACTTAAAATGAAGAGACAATGGATATGTGGGTTGCAATCCATCCTAATGTCTCACAGATGAATACATTTGACATGTCATACATGTTTCCACAAAGTGAGCAACATCCTTATACAAACCCTACCACCACCAATTTCTTTCTTTGATAGTTGTAAAAGTATCCCAACTCTATGGCCAGCCCACAAGCTTTCATGAAATTCTTGCATAACATTTACTTGTGAAGCTCTATCACCCAAAACTCGCAATGGCATACCCTATTTCTTTTTAGCATGTTTCCATAAGTATCCATGTTTTAAGAAAAAGCCATAGGCTTTCCTCTTGATCTTCTTAAACTCCTCATCTGAACATTCATCTATCTTTGTTAATGTGCTGAGGTATTGTCCAATTCTCAGCCACTCTCCTGCATATTTGTCTTCTAGAAACACTTCTACACAAGATGCAAAAACATCTAAAGTGTCTTCTCTTTGTTATCCAAGCTTCCATTAATGTTGTAGCAACACCTTGCATTGCTAAATTCACTCTTGAAATATCATTTTCAGTTGTAAGAAATTCATCTTCTTCCTCCTCATCCATCATTCCATCTTCATTCTCATAGTATGCTCGAGATAACATGTTTGCCACTGGGTTATCTCTTCCTGCAATATGCTGAAATTCAAGGTTCAAAGATTTGATGTACGCAATCCACCAGAGCATAGCAATGTCCAAAGTAGCACAACTAGTAATCATACACAATACCGGTAAACAATTGGTCTCAATGACTACATGAGCACCCATAAAATACTCCTTATCACATTTAAGGGATGTCACAATCACCATAATTCTCTTTTTGCATGTGGATACTTTCTCTGTCGTTTCGTCAATACTTTAGCACCAAAGCGAATTGCATATCTTTGCCCTTCCTCATCATCTTGCCCAATTGCCCATCCAATCCCGATTGGACTTGTATCAACATTAATAATGATAGGCTTTCCATGTGAATAGTCAGTCTTTCTCAATATAGGAGCAGATTTTAAGAGATGCTTCAATTTCTTCATTGCTTTCTTATGCTTCCTTTCCCAATGAAATCTCTGACCTTTCCTCAGAAGCTGATATAGAGCGTAAGCTACATGTGAAAAGTGAGGAATCCATATCAAATAGACACACATGCACCCAAGAATCTCTGCACTTCTAATACATTCGTGCATACATCTTGCATTATGTCAATCCTATCTATTTTTGCTGGTGATGATCTTTGCCCTTAGGGCCCACACATATGACCAACAATCAAAACCTCTTCAACTCCAAGGACAGACTTTTGTCTAGAAAGAGTTAAACACACCTCTTCTAGACATGTTGAAATCCTCTCACAATCCACAATATAGTCTACAACAAACTGTCTGCATCCATGAGCATCCATCTCTTCATTCTTTTCATCCACTGCACACCCTTTTATTGAAAAATCATCCAAGAAGGGCAATTGTGGTATAAAATCCATGAGTACCCTATTCATAGTATTTGTCATGTGTGCCACTAAGTTTGTTGAACCTTGCAGGAGAGTACACATCGGAACTAACCCCAAAGGAGTCTTCATGGTTGTGATATCCCTGCTCTCAATTGCAAGCTAAAACTGATCATACCCCGAGTAAAGATCACCTAAAGAATAGATCGCTCTGCTTGCAAAAGCCTATGCAAATTCATCAACCACAGGACCTCACCTACATTTCTTATGGTCACTTTATTGACTGGTTGAATAAATCTCAAAGCCCCATTCTTTTTGGGCACAGTAAACCAATGATTCAAGTATGGGGCTGAAGAGGGCTACAAGATCTTCATGCGAATCTTTTCATTTAGCAAATCCATCAGCTTTGGCAAGTAAGCTTTAGGCATTGGAATAGACCTCAAGTTCCATGGTATATGTGGCACAGTAAATATTACCATAGGAGAGACAACATTTGGATCCACGCAACCTATTTCAGTTGGCTGAAATGCAAATGACTTTCCATGCCTAGCCAACATTTGCATAAAACAATCTCTTTCAGTAGGCAAAAGAAACCCTTCTGCACCAACTTTCAATTCCTGTAATGTTTCAGATGTAAACTGATGACCTATATCTTTAGGACCCCGTAAGCTTGGCTGCCTTGACACGTTTTCATACAAACCCTCACTTTCTGGTGGAAGTGGCAAAGCAATTGATTTCACCTTTTTGTCAACTGTCTTATACTTTGTCTCTACAAGTGCTTCAACCCATTGTAATCTTTGCCCGTAACAGTGGGCAAGCTAGAGACATGCAATCTTTCTCTTCTTCTATGCTTTTTCACAAGTGTAGTTACAACTTCCTTGACATGTCTCCACTCTGTTTTAAGACTTCTCTTTGTAGTCTGATCCCCTAGCAAATCATCAAGCTTCTCTTGAAGCTCAGGATCGGCTACCTATGGAAACAAGTCAATTTTCCGACTTGCAAGAGCTTGATGTTCTGCAAGATCTAACTGCTCAAATTGACTTTGAAATTCTCTTAATAATTCTGTAGCCACAAGACTCTTATTGGGTTGTAAAACCCACACCTAAAAAGTATTACGCATAATCAAACTGGTATCTTCAATGTAAAATTCTTCCCTGAGTGTCTTCTTGAAAGCTACCCAGTCAGCATCCTACATGTATAATTTAGTAATTCGCGCTTTCAGTTCATGTACAGTAACACATACAAAATACCAACTCCATGCAAGTTGAGCCACCCCAAAGAATTCAATCTTTTGAGCATAGGTATGTACATATGCAGATACATTTTTGCCATTGAATAACTTCATCTCACGCTCAACTGGTTGCATAGCATTCATCATGATACTTTCTGTTTGGGCAGAAGCCTGCATCACCTATTGTTGTTGTTGTACCTGCATAAGCATATTCATATTTTGCACCAACTGTTGCAAAACATCATTGAAGTTTGTGTTCAAAGGTTCTCCCATCTTGTCTTTTCTTCTTCTAACGACCTTTCATGTCGGGTTCACCAATGTCGGAGGGGTTTTTGTCGAAAGGTCGTATCCACTGAGGATCAGAGATAGAAGGAAGTAGAGATAGGAGATGGAAGAGAAGAAAAAGAATGGACAAGAGGTAAACATGACAAAGACAATGCATAATGAATTGAATCAATATGTGTTGGCAGAACTTGAAATCCTTTGTTTGGCACTACTCAGAAGCACTCTCTAGGCATTAGATCTCTTGGAGCTCCTTCATAGACCAAAAACGTGCATCCAAATAATAGCTCCTTCTCTGCTGCTCAGAACCCAAATCTGATGGCTCCGTCGGCTTTGGAAGGGGGGTAAAATCATAGGACACTTGGTCAAGGATATCCCAGATCACTTCTTCTTCTTCTTCCAGTTCCAAGTGCAGTTTTCAACCTGTCAACGGCGATCGCGACGCACGTGATTTTGCCCAGCTTTCTTTTTTATGAAAAATCTCATAACTGGCTGAAAAAGTAACTTGCTTTTTGTATGCTAATCCTAATTTAGAAGCTTTTCTAACTTTTTCAGATTTTTAACAGTAAATAATATAAAAATAGGCTAAAATTATCCAAAAATCTAGTGTTTTTGGACCATTCGTGCCACTCACACTAGTACTAATGACTTAGATCACATTGACTCTCTTGATCAATAAGAAAGTCAGATGATGATGCATTCCATGATTTTTCACACTGTGTCCGCATAGCATCACGACAACACGCACGCATGCGCGCGCACGCACACACACACACACACATGTATGAGGGTTGTTAGAAAAAGTTAATGTAAACTTACTTAAATTAACTAATTTATTAATAACTTAAGTGATTTTAGTAATAAGTTTATTAATTAGTTGAGAGAGAGAGAGAGAGAGGCAAAAAATAGACTGATCATTTCCTTAATCAAAGGTGAGGGGTTTGTAGAGAGAGAGAGAGAGAGAGAGAGAGAGAGAGAGAGAGAGAGAGAGAGAGAGAGAGAGAGAGAGAGAGAGAGAGAGAGATTTCATTTCTTTAATAAAAAGCGAGGGGTTATGCAATGTTTTAACTACATAGATTCATCTACTTACATACATAATTTTACATATATAGTTAGTTTTATATACATAGTTAGATTTAGTTAGTAAATTTAAACTAAAATTGATAATTTAGATATTTATTATTAAATAATATATGTCTCATAATTATTTTTAAATGTAATACTAATAATTGTTACACTCAAAATTAATGTAGTTTGCTCATTCAGTTTTATTTCATCATTATCGGCTTCATCTTAGCAACGACAATTACAATCTTCAAATATACAAACTTCCACAAGGTTAGAATCTGCCTTTTTTCCTTTTTCTCAAACCAAATAGTAAAGGAAAGAAAAGAAAAGCAAAGCACAGTACATATCTTATTGAAAGATGGGTGAATGTTACCTTTCTCCACAATTATAAAACAATGAAGAGACATGTGCCAATGTGCTACTTGTATAACATGTTTATCTATTCTATTTGTGTTATTACCATGGTTTTACCAATTTAATCGATCAATCATAAAAAATTAGTGAAATATAAAACCCACCACATTTTAAACTTTGATTAAGCAACTTTTTTTTTTGGGTTTTATGTTTTACAAGGTACTCTTCCTTGACAAGACATCTCAAACTATACAACAAGTTTCTAACCAAAACTTGATTAGTTAAAAAAACTTGTGGGTAACTCGATCAAAAAACTCTAAAAATCATGTAGTTGCAATGTTGTCATGAATCTTTATACATTCTTACGCTAATAAAATACACAACAATAATGCATTCCATGCAATGAATTACACGTTGGCATGATATATACAAATTGGAATAATCTTAGGCAATCGAATGTGCAAGTATAATCGGCGTACTAATAGTATGCACAACTTGCAAAGTAGTCATGATGTAGCATCAAATCATCGCAAAGGAATGATGGATGTAAGGAAGAAATACAACTTTCGATAGCTCTAGGAAGCATGATCCTCATCCTTACATGCCAACAACACACAGTTGACATTATAATAACAACATATCGATCATGTCATCGTGCAAATGAGGATTAGAGACCACCACCTAAACTTGGATGAATGTGTCAACCTAGCTAAGTTGCCAAGACCCCCCACACGAGCTAAATTGAATTGTTAGATACCCCTTACCCTAATGCAAAATTGCATTGTTAGACCCCCCACACGACCTAAATTGCATTGTTAGATACCCCTTACCTACCCCTTACCCTAATGCTAAATTGCATTGTTAGACCCCCCCACAGGAGCTAAATTGCACTCTTAGAAACCCCTTACCCTAATGCTAAATCCGCCCATTTGACACACGGAGGAGGAGGAGGTGGTGGTGTTTATTCACAAGACAAGAAAGCTCTCAATAACGAGAAGAAAGAAGGACGAAGAAGGAGAAGAAACAGACGGGCGGTCTCTGGCGCGCTACCATGGCCGACTCGAGCGGAGAGGGGGAGTTCGCTAACGAGCAGGCAGTAGCAGGGCGATGGAGCATGCTCCGATCGGAGCTCAACCAACTCTACTCCAAGATCACAGAGCTCGAGATGGAGCTCAGCGAGCACTCCCTCGTCATCTCGGCCATCGAACCCTTAGACCATTCTCGTAAGTGCTTCCGCATGATCGGTGGCGTACTCGTCGAGCGCACCGTCGGTGAAGTCCTTCCGGCCGTGCAGCGTAACCGAGATGGCCTGCAGGATGTCATCAGTAAGCTCGGCGAAGCTTTGCAGCGCAAGAAAAAGGAGCTTGCTGATTTTGAAGCCAAATACAAGATCAAGATCAGACGATCCGATGAAGCCATTGCCAAAGAGGAAGATCGAAGAGAGGGCTCTTCTGCACAGGGAGTCCTTGTAGGGCCAGCAAATTAGGCAACGGAAGGTTTTTTCTCTTCCACTGAGTTAGGGTTTCGGCTGCTGTGTATGGTTTTTGAAAGGGTGGCAACATATCAAAGGCTTTTCTTTGGAGGATAAAGCCAGAAAATTGGGAAACAGAAGGTGCAATGTTTTTTCTTCCACAGAAGTTAGGGCTTTGGATGTTGTCTCAGGATGTAATCTTATCTGAGATATCAGCAGTAAGATGTCACAACATCTTGTGGTACATTCTGGAGGACAGGGTCAGCAAATTAGGCATCGGTTGATCGTTCTTCCATATAGTTTTTGGGATGTTGTAACGTGTCACTAACTTTGTATACAATATATTGGGTGATATTACTCAATGCTGTTGCTTTTTACCATGCTTGACTTGCCCCGATATGTGCTCAGTCTTGGCACTAGAGTATCTTTTGTGCACCTTGTGGGCTGCTTCGAATAGTTAAATAGCATATTATCTGTAGCATATGAAATAGTTGGAAGTCACACATGAACAATGCATATACTTCTTTGGATTGTGCTATCCATGATAGCTGAATGCACGGGTCTGTGGTCTGCTTTTAGTTGGATTTGATGTCTGAATAAGTCTTGTGATGTAATTGACAACATTCTTTAGCTTGGCTTGTATGGTTTTGTGTATAGATCACCACATAATGCACATTCTTATGTGGGTAAGATGATATCATTGTTAGGGGCCACCACAAGTAAGAAAGGAGACATATACCATTGAGCTTGTGAATCAACCTTCTGCCTGACCACATATGCAAACCAAGGTGCTTATGCAATATAACTTATCTACAAGTATGATTATAAAATAACTGTGATCAAATCTCATGGGAAATATTCCAGTGTTGCACTTGTGTGCTCTCTTGGCCGAGGAGAGGCACTCCCTCTTGTGGATGTTTGGGTTTGTGCGTCTTATCAAAGAAAAACCCAAATAGCTAGGATCAAATTGTTGCAGATGCAGTCAGATGAAGTTGTTAAAAAGCGCTAGGGTAGATACTAGAAGACTCTGCTTGGGAGTGGGAATTGAGGAAGTGAACTTCAGTGAAGTTGGACACATGGTAGGGATAGAGAGACTGGTGAATTAAGAAAGCTGGTGCAAGTGGAGTTGGGAGACAGGCCAAGCATGGCCTGAAGCATTCTAAGGGCCCAAAATGGAAGCAGGACACACTCGATTGCCTTCTAAATCTTGAAAGAAGGATTGGTCTCAGCAAAGGAAGGAAAAATGCCTGCAGAGTACAAGTCCTCATTTTTCTGAAATCACCTAACTGTGTCAGAAAATGGGCAGAGTTTGTATCAGACAAGTTTTTCTTCTTGCAGGTGAGCTGTGTGATTCTTGTAACTCAGTCTATATGCAAGGTTCTGCAATAGTGACTAATAAAGGTTGAGCACTACTACTTGAACAGCCCATTCACTGTAGGCTTTAAACCTTGTGGTGACTATGCAGTGGAAAGTGGCACAATAGGTTTCTGTAGTAACTATTCATTTACCTCAAAACTCTGTCACTTTAGTCTTACGATACTAAGTTTCTAATTCTTTCTACCCGAAGTCTTACTTTTGGGCTACTTTCTTAGTGTATGCAATGGCACATTGCTGTTTCAAAATGAGTTGTGTTGCATGCAGAACGCTGTAATAGGTTCTTGACTCCAATTGATTAAGCAAGGTTTGTTGTTTCCTTTGGCATGTGACATTTGGTCTTGTGCAGCTCATTTAAAGTCCCCCACTCCAGAAAAAACCTTTCAAAGTCATAGCAGCAGTAGTGCAACAAGATGGTTGGTTGGGCACTTTTCAGGGTTTTGCTGCCAGAGTTTGATTGCAGTTTGCAGATGTTTAGTCTTGACAGGCATATGTTGGGTATGTGCCTGGACCTTCTCTTTTGCAGCTCACATTTCAGATGAAGATTATCAATTACAGTGAAGCGTTTCTTCTACTCTCGGCTTAATCTGCTGTCCAAGGCACAGCAGGAGCAAAGCTAGAGATGAAAGTTAAGGCAATGCAGCCCTTGGGAATGCACTTTTCTGTGAATATATCAAGCACAGACCTAGTGAGGAATCCCTTAGATGGATGTGAAATGTAGTTTTGATGTCCTCGACTTCCATGCTGAACAGCAAAAGCCAAGCTAGAGATGCAAATTAAGGCAATGAACAATTGGGGGGAATGCATTATGCTCTGGATATGCACAGCACAGTCCTGGTGAAGGAAAACTCTAAGCTGCCTTGGATGGATGTGAGACAAGGACTTGTCCTTGGTTGCAGTCTTCTATGTACACAGTCTAAAGGCTTAATTCTTGCAATGGCTGTGCTGTTCAGCCATGTAGCTCCCTTTACCAAGACCATGAGATGATCTAAGATTTTGGTTTGTGGTTGGCTCTATCAGGTGCTTGGGGCTTTTGTGCATGCATCATAATACACAGAGGCAACACACAGCAGCTGACATCATTACAAAGAGAGGCACAACACGGAGGTGCTTGCAGTTATGTTGAATAGAAGCATCCTTCGACTGAGAATGCAAGGATGATTTGTTGGTTTGGTGGATTGAAATGCAAAAACTTAATTTACATTAAACCTGACACATGAAACTTATACAGAAAGGACAACTCTTGTAGCTGATACAACACCTAATTTGAAGGTTATAAGCATCCCCCATGTGCTTTCTAGAGAGTATCCTTCATCTTAAATTGTTCTGATGGGAGCTTTAACTTGAAAACATTGTAAGTTCTTCATCCAATCAAGCTATCATTTAGAGATGCTCAAATTAAACAGCACGTGCATAAGCTAGTGTGGACAAAATGGTATAATTGCATCGCTTTAAACCCTAATCATTCAGTCGTTGAATTCTTGTGGGTGTTCTTTTTGTAGTGTACTATGACTTGGGGTGCTTAATATGCTTTTAGGTCACATTGGGCACAAATGTTGCATAGCATATGTAATTTTAGACATTTGATGGCTATGCATAGCCCAAGGAATAGGAAGGTTTTAATGGATGTAGAGGGCCATGTAACGGTTACAAGGGGGAGCATCAATTTGTGTAGAGGTGGATTGGGTATGAGGAGGGTATAAGGCTGGGGTTACATCCTATAGTATCAATTTTTCATTATGTTGTGGATAATTGATAGGCATATCTAGGAGAGGTTAGATGGGAAAAAGAAGTGTGACGAGATGCTCCACTACAAGCCTAAAGTTTGAAGGTTGCAACATCCTTAAAAGTGGGATTTACTCTTCTAATAGCACATTTTAAAACAATTTGTACGCCCTTCTATTGTCATTCAAAAGAAAAGGGACCCCCCCTTAGGTCTTTGAAACAAAAAGTTGACTCGTCCTTCGAACTTGATGCATTCTCCACTACAATCATGAATCCATTGGATTCCCATGGGGATTGAATGGGAAGAGTGTGTTGAAAGAGATGTTAGAAGGCTTCTTTATATCTTGAAACCAAGGGTGTTTGTGGAGTGCTAAGATATTTACCTTTGGGCTAGTATCTTGGATCCGGTTTTCCTAGCAAGAAACACATCCTTGATGGCTTCAATTGGTTATAATCAAATCCGCATGGCATAGTAATATCAAGTTAAAACCACCTTTATCCTTGTATAGAAATATTTGTTTGCACTATTGCAAGGTTTGGTTTGAAAAATGCACCATTATCTTTCCAACACATTTAAGAAATCTTTGGTCCTATTTGATTGAATTCATGCAAGTTTCTCAATGATTTGAAATCCTTTTCGATATTGTCATTTCCAAATATAGAAGGGCAATGGATCATTGCAATTGTTGCCATCATGCAAGCCTTTGACTCTTGGATCAGTAATAATAGTGCTACAAAGGTGAGTTTGTTTGGAGTATGGAATTAATCTAGCTTTCCACAAATTACACTTGTTAGCTAGAGCACATGGAATACTTCTTCTTGATTGGAGTAAACAATTTCATGCATTTATGGATGCTTTTAACATTGCTATTGGAAATGTGTTAATGCATGAAACTGCTCACTAGATTGTATTTGACCAATAGTCTATGCTAATAAATGGCTCTTCATAATGCCGAGAAACCATGACTCCATCACAACAAGGGAAGGTTTGGTCATGATCATGACCAATAGTCTATGCTAATAAATGGCTCTTCAATGCCGAGAAACCATGACTCCATCACAACAAGGGAATGTTTGGTCATGATCTACTCCAAAAATTCCAATCACTAACTATTAGGGAAATCCTTTGTGTTCTATATGGATCACTCTACTCTTTTCTTTAATTAAGGAACAAAGTCGTACTTGTTGATTGGCCCCATGGGTTTTCCTCTAAGAATTTGAGTGTAAGGTCATGACTTCCAATGTGTGGTAACAAATTTCCTAAGCGGATAATGGAACACCCCATGTATGAGGATGATTTTCCTAATGCCCATATGTTTGTTGTGGTTCTAGAAGAATATGATTTTAAGCCAATATTGAATATTCCATGGATGTGTATGAGCCATGATTTATTTTATTACCATTCCACATTACCAGCCACCTATTGGTTGATCAAAGAAAAAGGTTTGTATTTCAAAGGTTAATTATTTGAAGCACTTCTTAGGCAACTTCATAAAAGGAATCTACACAATATTTTGATGTAAGTTGTGTTACCAATGGAACATGAAGTAGCTCCTAAATTGTTGGTGGACATTTTTCTAGACTTGCTATATGACAAAGAAGGTACTCGAAGACGGTGTTGACATTTTCTAGACTTGCTGTTCGACAAAGAAGGTACTCTAAGACAAATTGCAGTGGCACACTTTGTAAACCAATGTGGTTTAGTATGCCCAACATTACGATACATTTCAGTGTCACTTGGCCAACCTATGAGCCTTAAGTGCTTGCCATTTCAAGTGATTTTTGAAGCATTTCACAGATGGGATTTTGATTTTCATCATCTAATCAAGCTTGCTATCAAGCATAGGGGCATCCACTCTATATACTCATGACTAATTATTGTACTAAGTGGTAGAGGCTTCGGTCCTCAAAGATAACAATGTTGCCATAGTCACTATTATAACACGCTTTTATTTCAATGACAACTTTTGATGGTCGAAACATGTGAATAAGCAACAAAAATTTACCATTCTAATGGCATCACTATAGGTACCAAAATATCTATCAACTACATCATCCTTTGCTAGATCCAATGCACCAACATATCTATTTCTAAAATATATTTCTAAAAGTATACTAGGTTTCGTACTATTGAGATCTTCATTTGTAGCATCATCCTATGGTGGAGCTTCATTACTTTTTTCTCGCACCCTTTGATATCTTTGTAGAATCAAATCTTGAGAAAACCACTTTTGTATTTGTGTATTATTGTTTGTGTCTATTTAGCAACTATATCAACCTCTTCACATCAAAATAAACAAGGAAATTCATATGAACTTGAACTTGATGATGTCTTGAATTTCCCCACAATTTCAAGCATACTTTGCTACTACTTTGATCCTTCACGCTTGCACAAAACTTGTGCAAGAAGTTTGCATTCACACTACACTTGAATGTTGTCTACTTCTAATCTACTTGCTCTCTATGATGACAACCCAAAGACCAAAGGACACCAAGTGGGAGATAATGCACAACATATTGAAGAGATTGTGGACATATTATAATATGTTTCAAACCTAAATAGTAGTTACATAAATCAAGATGTGAAACTTGCAACCAGATGCAACCTCTACCTCCTCTTCAGTTACATCCAGAGAGAGAGAGAGAGAGAGAGAGAGAGAGAGAGAGAGAGAGAGAGAGAGAGAGAGAGAGAGAGAGAGAGAGAGAGAGAGAGAGAGAGAGAGAGAGAGAGAGAGAGAGAGAGAGAGAGAGAGAGAGAGAGAGAGAGAGAGAGAGAGAGATCTTACTGGGATATAGGATAACAACATCCCCTTATTCTCCATGATCAAAATAATAAAGAATGATATGTACATATGATTCATAAGGGCCTTTAACACAACAACCTCCCACTTAAAGGTCAACGTCTTTAGTGAAAAAAACTTGTGAGGATGACCTCATCCAATGCTCATCAACTCATGGCAAAGTGCAAACTATCCAAAGGTTAGGCGCTTCTAAGATTTGTAGGGTTCTCATCCATGTGTATTTTGACAAGATGTATACACTTGTCCTCAAGCACCTCCATGGTGTAATAATACTTCACATCCACATGTTTCATATTTTTATAGGAAACTCGCTTTTATGCTTATTGAATAACAATTTGACTATCATTGTGCAAAATGGTTACTTGTCTTATAAGACCCAAATCTCTCATTAGACGAAATAAGCCATATTACTTCCTTACACATTTTTGTAGCTACAATGTACTCAACTTCTATGGTAGGTATTGTTGTAAGTTGCTATAGATGAGATACCCAAGGAATTGCACCACCAAGAATAGTGAACAAGTATCCTATAGTAGACCTCCTAGTGTCTTAACAATCAACATACCATTGACACATACGATCAAAATAATAAATAAGACTTCTATCAAGTAGTTTCTTGTATGTAAACAATGATCCACCTCACTCCATTCGTAGCATTGGGGCTTCATGAATGCATCAAACTTGTGCCATTCTTTAGGGGCTTGCTTCAAACCATAGAGACATTTTCTAGCGGTTGAAGATACCATGCATTCCTTAATATACACAACAAAACCCTCTACTTGTTGCATATAAATGCAATTATGAATGCAAGAATGCTATCTTGACATCCAGTTGAGCAAGGTCTGGGTCCTCTTTGGTGACCAAAGCAAGAACTGCATGAAGAGTAGATATCTTTATCACTTGAGAAAAGATTTCAACAAAAGCAATTTTATCTTGTTGCTCAAATCCTTTGGCCACTAACCACACCATTTACAATGCATTTCCTAAGGCAACCTACATCATGTAAACCCATTTACATGGAAGAGTTTTCTACCTTTTTGGTAATGGAACCAACTCTCGAGGAATATTTAAAAAAAAGATTCCATTTTTGACACCATACGCTTCCTCTACTTAAGCTTATCATCTTGCATCATGGTTTCCTAATATCATTTAGGGTCATCATAATTAGTGAGCATAACACAATTCATAAAAGGAACATATTGGTTCAGAGGACAGGAGTCTCTTAGAGGCCATCTTTTAAACGGTTCCAAATTTTTAGGCATAACACATTGTGATTGTTCTTGCTCACAATTTCCATGCTTTTTACTAACATTGTTAGGCTTGAATTACTACCTTAGGACATTACTCTTTATGCTTATATATGCCATGATGTAAAACAACCCATAAAATTCAGTAGAAAGGTGGTTGTCTTGGTGTACAAGTTGTGATGTATATCTTTTAGGGTTCTTTGATAATGATAATAATCAAGGCAACTTGTTCATGGTTGTTCATGATGCAAACTAAATTTTTGTACTTTTTCCTTGAATTTTATTTGCTATTTATTGTTGTGTTTTGGTTCATAAAACTTATGGACTAAATTGTGTGTATTCAGGCAACATTTTGTATTGGCTATTATTCTTGCTTATGATATGATAGAATAGGCCAATACACTTTGGTGATCCTACCTCGTTCATGGTGCTATATGCTTATGATTTAGGTATCCGTCCTAGAAGATGTTAGAAGATGGGCATAGAAACCCACTGTAAGCAAGGGAGTATAAGGGTAGATGGGTGTGAATAGCCCTAAGGGCAGGGGAAACCCTAACCCTAGCTGGCAAAGGGCTATATAAACAGCCTATGGGTCACTATCACTTGTGAGAGAGTGTACCCAAGTTGTACTCTATGCAACTTAGTAAGCAAGATTTCATTCTTGTACTTTGAGCTCTTCTCTCCCTCTTGTGCACACATTTTACTGCTGCAAACTCTGATTTTCCACATGGTATCAGAGCCATCTCTGATCTCCTCAGCTTCCCTCAGCATCAGTCATCACTAAGTGCACACTAGCTGTCATTTTCTTCACTCTACCCTTCTTTCCTCCATAGCTGCCTGCAACCTACCTCCATTGGAGGACTTGAGGAGGACAAAGGAGGCCATATCAGCCTGAGATTTCTTCTGGAGACTTCTTCCCCACATCAGGGCGCAGCTCTCTGTAAGCTCAAGCACTGACATAGTCCACGCGTGAGGCCAGCATTGCCAACATTGGAAAAACGGCGCAGTTTCTGACAGCGCAGAAATCGGGCTGCTGTACACGCAGCAGGCGGCGCAATCCGTACGGCTATCTTGGGGCTTTGATAGCCCCCCAAGTGGGCTACCCTCAGCTAAGAGGGCTCTGAGAAATTCTCCCTGTGCTGGCTGCTACAAGCCAAACCCTAACTGTGTTTTTTGGGCAGCCATAGCCAACAAGCTCCAAGCTTGACATTTTGGGATTTTTACACTCTGAGCTTCATTAACAGTGATTCTAATCACTGAAGCAGAGTCTCTGTATCCTATTCCAGAGTCTAAAGCTCTTGGGCATGATTAACGGACATCACCAAGCATTGAGAAGCCGACTTCAAACCGGGTTCCATTCAAGCACTTCACTAAGCTTGACAATAGTGGTCTCTTAACACTAATCATAAATCATCAGTTGAATAGCTTGCTGGACATTCACTAAAACCAGTGAGTTTTTTTATTCCTCTTCATACATTGTTGTAAGGTTATGTGTAAAATAAACACATAAACCATTATGCACAAGAAGTGTATTGCATACCGTAAGTGACATTGTCTCAAGTACTTTAGTCAGTAAAATCAATAGCATGAGTGTTATCATACTCTCCTCAGAGTCATCAACAACAAGCATTGAGATCATAGACAAACCGTGTCCAACACAAGCCGTACCACAAGGAGGAGCCTGAAGTCCAGTCTAGGTTTACTTCATTAAAACCTAAAAAGACTATTAAACCACGGAAGAAGTTTGCACATAAGAAAGGACCACCAAAGTCATACCTGGAAATATTACACTTATATGTTTTTCAGCCTTTCTCTTCATTACAACTTTGACTTCACTTTGTCTAAATTGCTTCCGCATTCAGTAAAAGGTTTGTAAGGGACTAGACACTGCCCTTGTCCCAACAAGTGGTAAGACCTTCCCAATGACTACAACATATGCTGATGTCCGTCCTCAAATTCGAAAGTTCGATGGTAAGGATTTCCATCCATGGCAAGTACTTATAAAATACAAAATGATGGAGAGAGGGTATTGGCCTCTTATTCAGGGCAATAGAGTTGTAAACTCTGCAAATATGATTGATATAGAGGATGACCAACGGGCTCAAGCAATCATAATGCTACACTTAGATGAATCCCTGATTCATCATATTGATCAACTAAACACTGCTAAAGAAAAATGGGATGAGCTTGAAAAGCTCTATGGAGCCACTGGGAAGAATACTAAAATCTTCCTTAAAATTGAATTCTTCAGCTTGGAATACCGTTCAGGAGAAGATTTGGGAAAATTCATTTCTCATATGAAGGGACTTATGACACAACTTGCTTCTGTACAAGCTCCAATACTTGAAGAAGATGCCATTGCTATTCTCCTAAAAGCTGTAAAACAGGTGTTCCCTACTCTTGTAACCACTCTCACAAACATTCCAGATCCTACTTTGGCAAGTACCATTCAATCCTGTTTGGATAAAGAAAAGAGGAACCACAAAGAAAGCAGCAACAGTCAGGCAACTTCAAATTCCCGTGAACAAGTATTGGTTCATACAGTTCTCACTAAATGTTCTTTCTGCAAGAAAAAAGGACATCTTGTAAACAACTGCTGGAAGAAGTATCCCGAGAAGATGAAATGTAACAAATGCAAGAAGACAGGGCATATAACAAGTAAATGCCCCAACACTCCTGAAATATCCAAAGAATTGGTGGCCAACTATGTCTCCAATTCATCTGAAGATCGACTGTTTTGACTATTTAAATCATCTACCTAGAACAACCTTGTAAGCCTGATTTATAAAGGCATCCAAAAAGGGGGGGATCTTTTACATGTCTTGTAATCCAATGCCACCCTGGCATTGAGGGGGGGTGTTAGAAGATGGGCATAGAAACCCACTGTAAGCAAGGGAGTATAAGGGTAGATGGGTGTGAATAGCCCTAAGGGCAGGGGAAACCCTAACCCTAGCTGGCAAAGGGCTATATAAACAGCCTATGGGTCACTATCACTTGTGAGAGAGTGTACCCAAGTTGTACTCTATGCAACTTAGTAAGCAAGATTTCATTCTTGTACTTTGAGCTCTTCTCTCCCTCTTGTGCACACATTTTACTGCTGCAAACTCTGATTTTCCACAGAAGAAATAAATTGTCAAGGTTAATCAGTGGATGGGTAGGATGGTAATGGTAGTCATGTAATTGCTAATGGGTAGGATGGTAATGGTAGTTATGTAATGCTAATGAGAGAAAGGTGACCTTTTCCACAAAGGTGTAAGAGATGCAATTTCTTTTTTCATGAAAAAAAACTTGAAGATGTTTCAACAATTCAAGGAATTTTTAAATCGTATAATAAGTTTGGTGGATTTCATGGAGGGTATCTAGTGGTCCATACATTGAAACTCATGTTAATGTTGTTTTAGGGTGGATAGAGATTCATTCACTTTCAAGGTAGACAAGTATTCAGGAAAATTCCTACAATTCATGTATATTCTTGCAATTTAGATAGTTTCTTGCAATGCAAGTAGTTTCCTACAATTCAATTCAAGTGATTTTTTGCAAAATAGATATTCAAGATGTGGTGGAAAAGAAGAAGAAGACTAAAAAAAAAGGTGCGACCAATGAAGAAGGAGATCACAATAAGCAGCTTCAAGAGAATGGAACAATGAGGGATGGATTGATAAGAAATGCTCCTCAAGCTGGTGATGAAGGATACGAAGATGTAGAAAAAGATAAGATAAAGAATAAGGAGAGGAAAGGATATTGTTTTACCAAGTCCAAACCTAAGGGCTAGAGTTGTCAGAAGCTTTGGTCATTGTTCACATGGGTCAAGTCATATGAAGTTAAGATATAGGAATAAAAGGTAACTTGTAATGTAGCAATTTTAGGAATCACCAAAACTGTAGAAGTTTCAAGAATAACCTAAAGTGCAAAAGCCTCAAGGAGTTGCAAAAATGATAGAAGTAACCTAAATTGTAGAAAACTACTAGAGACAAGCTGATAACTTAGGAACTTGACTAATGGAGAAGTTTTCAAGCAATCTTTGCAAAAGAATAATTTAGGTAGCATGAACTACAAAAAATTGCAAGAATAACCTAAATACCATCAGTTGAATACTTGCTACTCCATCATGGCAAAACTTATAAATGTAAATGAAAGAAAAGCAAGCCATTTTCAAACTACAAGCATGTTTCATCTTCATTTTCTTCAATCGATAAATAGAGGAAGAAAGAGAAGTGGTGCAAAGTTTATTTTGAGCATGGATATACCTCAAAATGTTGCCAATATGTTTATAAGCCTTGTGAAAAAGGAGAATACTGCAAGTACTTTTGTATGGTTGATTTATGCAAGGAGTTTAATAAGAAGGCTTCTTTCGTGAGCAAAGAAAGGTTCAGGTTCAAGGATGGATAAAGCATGGGAAAAACTGAGTGCTTTTGAGTGTGTTCTTGATGAAGCCTATGAATGGCATGATGATCATGAAGACAAGAAAGTTAATTCTTGCTCAAGTTTGAAGTATGTTCAAGATTACTTAGAGTAGTTGAAAACATCAAGGAGAAATATGGATGTGTTTTGGATTCCAAGCTTAAGCAATGATGATGATTGGTGCCCTTCACCCACTGTTTTGCCAAATATTAAGGTTGAGGAAGTGAGAGAGGACAAGAGCCAAAGAAGCCAAGAATCCTAGAGTCCCCCAAACCCAACAAAGGAGCTTACTAACTAGAGAGTAGAGGATCACATACCATGCATGGATAACTTGAAGGTATTTTCTTTATTTTGGTACTTGCAAAATCAAGAAGACCATTTATGTGTTAAAAAAGATGTTGTTGTCATGGATAATTAGTTTGAAGATGACAATTTTCTTAGTGAAAATATCATTGTGGATAATTTTCTTAGGTCTCTTATTGCTGTTGAGGATGATAATGTAGCTAGCAAGGTTGGATTTCATTGTAGCAAGCTTACATCAATAGCTAAAATAATACCTATAATCAACATGAATCATCAGAGAATTGCACCTGCATTTGTCTACAATACTCAAGAAGCTCTCAACACCATCAAGTGCTTGGTATTGACACATTTAGACATCAATGGATGCTTGATAAAGGGCATAGCAAAATACTCATGTACTTGGGCATTCGTGGACATGTTGGAAGTCATTTACTAAATGTATATGACATGTAGGGTGTTGTCATAAAGTCCGAGATAGCTTGCACTTGTTATTTGAAGCCTATAGAAGCATGTATTGAGGTCTACTCATGCTTGGATGATGCCACATGTCTATAGAATAGGCTATCAATTGTTATGAGCATTGAATGCTCAAATCTCGATTGATTTACAAGCTGATAAATAGGTCATTGACTGGTTATAGTTTGTGCAAGGACTTTCCTTCATGCCTATTTGGTATATAAACTCTTAGATGTTGTGGCAAGTATCTAAGATGCATTGAGGGATTGTTGGACTGAAAATACCCTAGTTATTAAAGAGTTCTTTCTTGCTGGTCATAACACGCTACTTGCATATCATAAATGATGGAAGAGATCCAGTGTACATCAGCATGGAATTGATGCACCCATTGATGCCTACATGTACATGGTTGATGCTAGAATGGTGTGGTGATGTTATGTGACATTTATGAGCAGATTTGAGCTTGATTTATACTAAGTTTGATTGTGTTGTCATTGTTGTAAAATAGTTTACGACCTAAAAACATCTGAACAAGGATCCCATAAAGCGATTTGCTACCAATTGAATACTTTAATTGAATGTATTGACTCTATAGAGAGGCCATGTACTTGCATGAGGATATTTGTGGAAAGTTTTCAATTGTAGATCTAAACTACAACTATTATTTGAGCAGTTGATAATATTTGCAGCTACAACTTGCAACTCTGTGAAGACAAGTTCTTGAAGATTGTCTGACGGCCCCAAGGACATCAGCCATAAATCTATGTGTGTATCACGTGGGTTCAACATAAGGATTTTACAAATACCATTTTTACTTTTTTTACATATAGAAGGGTCCCATATAAAGGGATTACTTAGAGATTGAATAGAAAAGGGTTATGTTTTATTAAGGGAAAATTCACAAATGAGGATATTTATAAATAGGCCTTGAATGCATGTGATATAGAGGGTATACATATAGTGAATTCCTCGAGCTGACAACATTGTTGTTGCCTAACTGAAAAGCTATTGCATTGCCTTGAACCGCTGAGTATTGCACTATGGCTAATGCAATAGGAACTGACAATATTACTTAGATTGTGGGGGAGAAACTTGACAACAAGAATGTTGCTTTATGGAATTTTAAAATGCAAAATGTCTTGATACGAATATGCTATTGGGATCTTTGGACAAAATATGCAACTTAACCAAGACTCCCATAAAGGAATCTGATTGTAGAGCAAGTGAGAGCTCATAGGCATTGGTCCAAAAAGAGCTAGCAAAGTTTTGCATTGGTTCTTGTTATGCATCTTGGATGCAATGGCTATGTAGATTACTAGTTGTCAATCCCCAAAGGATGCGTGGAAAATTCTCATGAAGAATTATGATAATATTACTCATACACAAAAACTACAGCTGAAGTAGCAGTTCAATAATATGGCAAAAAATGGGAAGAGCATTCAAGCTTATATGATGGAGATTAAAACCATTGCAAATTAGCTTGCTACTATTGGTTTCAAAGTTGATGATGATGATATGATTGTAGTCACCATGAATAGTTTGGGAAAGGAATACAAGGCCTTTGATACATCGATCTCTATAAGGACAAACCCCCATGACTGGGATGAGCTGCTTGCTTTGTTGCTACATGAGGAAGTCAAGCTTGGCTTGAATACAGGTTCTAGTACCTCGCAGAGTAGTAGAGGTATTGTATTCTACTCGAGTCAACAAGCCAGGGGTGGTAGATCTTGTGGAGCTTTCCGAGGTCATGGAGACAATTGGAATACCTATGGACAATAGCAACAAAATGCATGGTAGAGGAAAAATGCACAAGGCTAGTGAGGATCTAGATCCTTTATAGGTAGGGGGAGATCATCTAGAGGCAGAGCTGGTTCTTAGTAGTCTCATGATCAATCTAACAGAGATAAAGATTGTCATTACTATGGGAAGTATGAAAGCAAAAGGTAGATAACATGGCAACTATGCATCTTCTAGTAGCACTCATGACGATCATATAGATAGGCTGTTTGCTATGCAGCAAGGTTGATGAATAGTGGTATATCGACTCAAGTGCATCCAATCATATGACTCCGATGGTGAATGGTTTGATGAGATGACTGTAGGCTCTCATGGCTATGTATGCAATGGTGATGATACATAACATGATATTCAACATACAAGTATGGTACCATTAGTTATGCATGATATCAAGAAGAAGAGTCTGTATGATGTATTACGTGTGCCATCTATCACTAAGAATCTCCTATCTGTTGGACAAATAGTAGTGAACAAATGGCAGAGCGGAATCTACAAGTCAGATTCAACAGAGATGGATGTTTTATAGAAGAGTATGGAAATGTTGCAAATTGATTGCTAGAGGAAACAAAGATGGCAGGATGTTCACTTTGGATGCATATATTCCTGAGTTAAAGGAAACCATGTTTGCCCATGATAATGGAGCTATTAGAGATGTGAAAATCTCACATAAGTGCATTGGTCACGTAAAGTACAAAGGCTGAAAGCTATGCATTAGAAGCAGATCGTACTTGGCTTGCCAAAGTTCAAATATACAGATTTAGGACATGTATGTTCCACTTGTTAGTTTGGAAAGCAAGTAAGGTTTTAATTGATCAAACATGTCAGAAACAATTCTAGAACTTTGCAGTTGGTGCATTTGGATGTATGGGGTCTAGCCCATAATGTATCTTTTGGTGGTGCCATATATTGTGTACCATTTATTGATGATTTCAATAGATATACATAGCTATATATTTTGAAGCACAAAGATGAAGTGCTAGATGTCTTCAAGGAATTCAAAACACACATTGAAAATGAATTTGAATGTTATATCTCATGCTTGAGGTTTGATGGAGGTGATGAGTATGTTTCTTGTGAGTTTGGCTAAGTATGGCATTAAAATGCAGCTTACCTTTAGTTATACACCACAACACAATGGTGTGGCAGAGAGAAAAAATTGGGTGCTTATGGAAGCTGCAAGGGCCATGCTGAATGAAAAGAATTTACCAAATAGTTATTCGACTGAAGCAGTTGTAACTGTTGTTTATGTCTTGAATAAAACATCTATAACCAGCATTCATGATCATACACCATATGAGAAATTTTATGGTCACAAGTTGGATATCAGTCATCTTTAAAGTCTTTGGTTGCATTCCCTATGTAAATGTACTCGATGAGAAGAGGAGGAAGTAAGATTCGAAAGCTGTTAAGAGTGTCTTTCTTAGCTATGCATAGGACAAAAAAGCTTATAAATGCTACAATCCATCTACTCGTGAGACACTAATAAGCAAGGATATAGTATTTGATGAGTTGGCATCATGGTATGGTGGTCAAAATGTAGTGGTTTTTGATGGACAAGCCAGTCATACTCATGCTGAAAATTATCCTTCCACTAGTACTATAATGAGTGGACCTTCATGTGATGTATCTTCTATTGTCAGTAGGACAACTGCGTGGTCATGGTTCTATGTCCATTGACACAGATGCCGGTGAGGGGGAGATTAGATAAAGGCAAAGAGAAGATGTTTGATGATGTTACTAGCCCACCTACATCTAGATATGAGTCACCTGGCAGTGATAGTCTTGATAGTGAATTGGGTATAGTACCATCTATTCTAACGCATGGAGTAAGCAAAATGCGTATGTGCCACTTCATGAGAGGCAATAGCATAGTGAACTAGAGTTAAGAAGGTCAGAAAGGGTCAAAAAGCTTGTTAACAGGGCTGATTTATAGTGGGTACTCAACCAGATATTTTTCTTACATGACTAAAGTGATGAGTCATAAAGAGCCTATGAAGTTCAGTGTGTAGAAATTACATAGCATAGCGGATAGAGTCTAAGCAAGGAATAGAGAACACACAAAAAATATGAGAAGAATAGAGATTTCTTTAATTTCAAACAAAAACTGATACAAAGATGACTCTGTCCACTTGTGCACTTCCACTATGAAGCTTGGATGGCGATCTAAACATATGATAGGCGAAGAGCTTAGGGTATCTGAAAGGAATCTGAGTGGGTGAAAGATAGATTGACAATTGCTTTAGAGGGTTCTTCCTTTTATATCCTAGGAAGGTAGTATGGTTTGCATGTTCGACCATATTATGAATCTTCCTTAGTTGGCCAATGAATGTTCTAGGGAATATTTCCTTTAACTTCGGCCCCCTTGACACCCCCCCAACCTAGGGGCCACTTTTGTGGTCCTTGGACCCCAAAATAGGGGCCCATAATAACTCCCCCACCTCAGAACTCGATGCATTGTGCCTCGAGTTGCTACCAACATAACTACTCTATCTAATCCAAAGGCTAGATCCACAAAGAGCACCTTTTTGTAATCCGGTCACATAGACATCATCAGACATAGAAGTCCCACCCAATGTCCATACTCACACATTGCTACTCCTCATAATGGGGGACTTACAACTTTGAGCACCACGGAACATTGGTGGCACCTTATGAGGGTGGGGCATTGAGAATATCTAACACAGTGAGGTAGTTGGAGATGAAAATTGGTGTGCTACCATCAACAATGAATACATAGCATTGGGTGAAAATGACACATGGGATTTGGTTAGTCTATCTGAAGGCAAAATACCCATTGGCTGTAAATGGGTTTACAAAGTGAAATGCAAGGTAGATGGATCATTCGAAAGATACAAAACCTAGCTGGCTACTAAGTAAGGGTTATGCGCAGTAGTATGGTTTGGATTATGAGAAGACTTTCAACCCGGTTGCAAAGATGGGAACCATGAGAACTATCATTGCTTTAGTAGTGTCTAAGCAATGGAAGATTTGGTAGATGGATGCCAATAATGCATTTCTGAATGGAGATTTGATTGAGAAAATGTATATGGAACAACCCAAGAGTTATGTACACATTGATTACCCAAATTATGTGTGTATAATCGTATTAGTATGTATTTACAACAGCTTGGGTTTTAGATGGAACATGCAGACCATAGTCCGTTTATAAAGAAAACTGAGAAGGGTTATGTATTCTTGGTGATTTATGTGGATGATTTGATCATCACTGGAGATGGTAACCATGATATTGCTAAAATTAAATCCATGTTACATGTTGAGTTTAAGGTGAAAGATTTAGGAGAGCTAAAATATTTTCTTGGGATTGAGGTTATGTCTACGCCTCAAGGAATCTTTGTGCTACAAAAGCAATATGCTCAGGATGTGCTTTCTGAAATATGGGATCATGGACTGTAAGCCATGGAAACACCACTATATTAGAATGTCAAACTTACAATTGATGTTGGAAATGAGACAAAGAATGTCACTACATATAGGCAGATGGTGGGCAGCTTGATCTATCTTACTATCACCCATCCTGACCTTAGCTATTCAGTGGGGTTAATTAGCTAGTTCATGCAAAAGCCCGTAAACTACATTTGGATGCAGTTAGGAGGATTATGCGGTATGTGAAAGGTACTTTTGATTATAGGCTATTTTATGAGCATGGAAAGCCACTTGATCTGACAAGTTATATACATGATGATTGGGCTAGTTGCGCCTATGATAGAAGGTCAACTAGTGGTTATGCTTTTAGTCTAGGTAGTAGTATGATCAATTGGAGCAGTAAAAAGAAGCCTACTGTTTCTCTTTCTAGCATAGAGGTAGAATAAAGAGGTGCAATCTCAGCTACATGTGAAGCAGTTTGGCTTGTGAAATTGCTACATGACTTGGGTACACAATTGGACAAGAAGGTCACATTACATTGTGACAATATGAGTAGCACGCTATTGGCTAGCAACCCTTCTATCATGCTAGATCCAAGCACATAGAAGTTCATTATTATTTCATTAGGGAAATTGTACTTGTAGGATAGATTGATCTACTTCATGTGAAGATTGAAGACCAGGTATCACTTAATAGAGATAAGTTTGTTCACTTCACGGAGCTACTTTGTGTATGATAGTTAGCTTGAGCTTGAGGGGTTGTGTTGAGATTCAATGAATAAAAAGGTGAATTCCTTCAACAATAGGAAGTGTTGCACAACAAAAACTTGAAGATCATGAGTTTAGGAACTTGAAAATAGATGTGAAAGTCAATAGATATAGGTTATATGAGTTTGATCGATGATAATACCATATTAGGGAAATTAAAAATTTCCCAAGTCCCACTTTCAAATCAGAGGTAGATATTTGATAATGTGGCTAAATCTAAACCTGCATTTGAGAGTGGGACTTGGGAAGGTAGCCTATATAGTACCTGGCGTAGGCTCCACCTGCAAGTAAGGGAACAAGATTTGACCATGTTGTTAAATATTACCTATATTGACAATTCCCAAAGTGTGTATGAAAATTCCCAAATTTCCTAATAGAGTGTTTGATGGAAAGACTTTGCAAATGATCTGATACAAATTGAAGTTGTGAAAGATTATGGTGTAGATGCAGATGCAGTTTTGTCTTGTTTTCTTTTGCAAGTTTTCTTCGATTATCTTGCATATTTCTTTGGTGATACAATGTCTTGTTCAAGGTCCAATATGTGTGGCACATCGCCATATCAATGCACCTACTCTTTGCCATTAGGGTAGTGATCTACTTATTGAGTGATGGGTCTATGTATTTATTCTTTGTGATGTGCTATGGGTACTGTAAATGTTGGGTTCCTAGCCCTAGCATGTTGTTTTGAAATGGTTGCACTGTATTTCTCTTTAGATTAAGGGATATATGGGTTTAGGTCATGGCTACGATGCACCAACCATCAGGTTGTGCTAGGTGTTAGGGCTTGAATTACTATATTAGGACCTTAGTCCTTATGCTTATATATGCTATGATGCAAAACAACCCATAAACTTTAGTAGAATGGTGATTGTCTTGATGTACGAGTCATTATGTATGTCTTTTAAGATTCTTTGATAGTGATAATTTCAAGACAATGCCTATTCATAGCTCTTTATTATGCAACTTGAATTTTTGTACAATTTTCCTGAAGTTTATTGCCAGTCACTATTGTTTTTTGATTTTGTAAACCTATGGATTGAATTGTGAGTATTCAAGTAATATTATATATTGGTGATTATTCTTGTTTGTTCTATGATAGTACAAAATCTTGCCCATTTTTAGCATCTCTATATAGTTGATATACACATTTATCTTCTTGAAGGATAAAACTCTATAATTCAACCATTTGTATAAGTTTCTTATGCATCTTATCTTCAATAAAGATAAAACTACAACTAGGCACAAGCTTCTAGCTTTGGGATCCCATAATTTGTATTCCATCTCACCAACATCACTATACCCAAGAAATTTGCAATTTTGACTTGGGATCATACTTTTGGTGCTTCTCTTTGGGTACGTACATATATGCTTCACAATCAAAGACTCTAACATGATTATACAATGGATTCTTTCCAAGCTATTCTTCTTGAAAAATTTTCTCATTTGATGCCTTGTTTGGTGATTGATAGATAAGATGAACTATTGCTTTAATAGCGTTAGCCCAAAATTCTTGTGGCAAACCAACATTGGACAACATATCAATGACCTTTTCTTAGATAGTCCAATTTATATGCTTAGTAACTTTGTTTTGAGCATCTATAATGGGCTATCAATTCTCTTTTGATGCCATGATTATCGTAAGAATTTTTAAAGGTCATTAGATATATACTCATTGTCATTGTCCATATGTTAACATTTGAGGTTCCTATTGGACCGATTCTCAACATATATATAAATTTTTGAAAGATATCTAACATATCACTTTATGTTTGAATATGATAAGACCCAAGCTTTGTGTTTTGCATCATATGCGAAGATTACAAAATATGATATTTACCCTAGTGAGAATGTAGACATGAGTCCACAAAGATCACAATGAACTAACTTAAACAATTGTTTATTGTGATCATCATGTTGTTTATGGGATGTCTTAGCTCAATTACCATAAACACAATGTTCACAAGTAGAAAAATCTAAAATTTTGAAGACAAGTAGATATTGTTTATGGGATGTCTTAGCTCAGTTACCATAAACACAATGTTCACAAGTACAAAAATCTAAAAATTTGAAGACAAGTAGATACTGCACATGAGAAAGAACTTACATTTCTCTTTTAGTCTTGCTCCTAGTGAGAATGGATACATTGGTCCACAAAGATCACAATGAACCAACCTAAATGGTTGTTTGTTGTGATTACCATGTTGTTTATGGGATGTCTTAGTTCACTTACTATAGACACAATGTTCACAAAATCTAGGAAATTGAAGTTCGATAGATATTGAAAATGAGAAAGAACTTGTATTTCTCTTTTAGTCCTGCTCCATAATTAGTGATGCCAAATAGAGATAGAGGGATGCTCAATAGTAGCAATGAAATGGTTGGTTACACTAGAAACGTGAAAAGAGTAAAGAGTCCTACACTTAGAATCTCTAGCTATAACAAAAAAACCTTTATAGATTTTCTAGTTTTGATCTCCAAACATTATACATTGACCATAGTCATCAACCTGTCTAGTCGAAATCAAGCTCTCAGTGACCTTAGTCATGTAGTATACATTCTCCAAAGAAAGATGGAACCATTTGGAAATTTAGTATTGCCAACTCTTGCAATTTGACATGCATGATCATTCCTAAGACAAATTGATTCTCTCTTACTAGCATTTTATGATGTAAACAACTCCCTATGAGGAGTGGAAATGAAGGATACAACCAAATTTGATGTGAACCACTCCCTATGAGTAGTGGCATTCAAAGATACAACCAAATCAATTATCCAATCTTGAGCAATAGACTGATCAACAACAGCAACAGAATCATAAGTGAACATGGATGCATGAAGAACATTCCTATCATCAATTCATTGGTGACTACATTCATTTCCTTAATTTTTGCTTTCTCTTTGTATTTCTTCTTATCATCTTTCTTCTCTTCATTATTTACCTTCTTGTTCTTCTTCTACTTGTAGCAATCCCTCTTTATATGGCCTTTCTTGCCACAATAATATCATTCAAATCTTTGCAAGATTTAGATTTATTGCAAGTCTTTCTCTTTCATGGGATTTTTTTAAAGCATTAGAATTCACCCTTGACTAAGACATTCCTCTCAATGTTAGGTCATTATTATGATTGATCTCTTCCATGTGCAAGCTCCTCTCAATGCATGCACTTGACAATTCATGTAGTGGTGTCATTATGAAAAAAATGAGCCCTCTTTGGGGATTTTTGGCCCCCTTCTCTCCTCCTTAAAATATGGGGATATTAATACTAAAATAATCCTATTCTCTCTTCACTTTTTCAATCTTGTTTTGCCTTTTTAATATTATACATAAAGGGTATGCTTAGATTCCTTTTCTCTCCTCATTCAATATAACACTTTTTAAACCAAATTTTATGTTTAGATAATGTATTTAGGGGATTTAAAAAAAAAGGAACGGTAGCTTTTGGTCAAGAAACAAAACTATTGGTCAAAATTCATAAATTTTCAAAATTTATACAAAGGTAAATTAAATTTTTTAAAATTCAAAGACACTTGGACATGAGTTCTATCTGAGCTCTTTTGCTCCATTCCATGTTTCTCAAACTCTACTATATTCTCTTCTTTATATTTGTCCAATCTTCCTACACACAAAGAACTATCCAATTTCCTTTTACCTCTCTTGAATCTTCTCTCTATTCATTCCATAAACCAACATTCCTTTAGAAAAATTGTATTACCCCATTGATATGCCCTCAATTTGAGCTCATAGTCACGACAAATGGTTTCTAGTCCATCCAATTTGTCTATGTCTCTCCCATCTATCTTCATACACAAAGCTACTAACACCTTTGCATGTCTATCAATTCTACCTTCACACACTTAGCTACCCCATCTCATTTGACTTCTCTTGTATTCTTCACTACACAAAACTGTTGACATCTGTGGGTGTTTGTCTAGTCTACATTCACACACTGAACCATCCCATGAATCAACACTCACTCAACCTAGTTGTGTAATTCCATTGGCATCTCTCCAACTTTATCTCACAACAATAATGAATGTAGAAAAGTAGGAGTTTTACATTGAGGTATAGTCTAGATGTAATTGGCTCAAGCACTACTGTCATAGGATAGATGATAAATATACTCAAAATTGACATAGGTGGACACTGATATCACACTTAACATCCAATGTTGGGGGTGGAGAGCTAGGCATAGTCACAAATAATGAGATCAAAATACCAAGTGTACTCAAAAGATCAATCCAAGTATATTAATGAAATGACCAATACATCTATTTGATACAGAAGGTGGTAGTGACACAAGACTTTGGGAGCAACTAATGCTAGATCACAGAATTTTCATGAGCATAAGACAATTGCAAAATACAAGGCAATGACAGTACTACTGCCATAGGTGGGGACTGTGAACAATACAAGAGTGCCTTTGCTAATAGAGAGCACTTATGATATTAGTCAAGAGAGACTAGCTGAAGGGACTTGCGATGGGTCTAACAATGAAGCATGAGAGCCCTTGACCCTTGAACTGTGGGACTATGCATGTGCTCACAACTCCTGATCACTTTTGCTCTCTTCATTATATAGCTTTCTACCTACTGTGACATTCTCTTTGCCCATGTGTCATGCCATATAGTCTTCACTGCTCCTACAACAACTGTCAGCTCATTAATGTGCCACTGGCTCCTAGCTTTAAAGGCCACTCAGACATGTTGCCTTTAACATTAGCATGCAATCTAGATTGGGACCCACAAAATTTACTTGCTAATGTCATCATCATCCTCTGTGTGGGGCACATCATAATCTCGACTTTGGTTTGGAGCAACAGGTGGGGTGAGAAGGACCAGAGATGAAATGGGAGGTAGTAAGGGGTGGGGTGGGTTGGGATTTGGTAGCAGCTAGTGGCAACGTGTTGTCGGGTCAAGAGGTGGGTGCTGGAGTGGTGGAAGGGGGGTATACTGGAGGTGGTGCTTGATGGGACCTAAAATGGGCTGGCACTAGCTATGGCACTAGCCGGACCTCATGCACACAACAGACAACCCCACCACATGGCCTCGCGGGCCAAGAGTATATGTAATACACCAATGTATACTAGATAGACTTAATTATGCATTTATAGCAGATATGTAGTCCAATGTTTACCTTCCCTTCTCCTTAGAGGGAGATCCCATAACATATAGGCATAGTGCCTCGTAACACAAACATAAGGAAGCTCCCCTCAGTTGATTGCCGTAGCTTCACTATGACTCTCCTACACCTCGAGGATTGGTCCCAAGATGCGTCGCTCCAACATGTAAGACATAATGCACAAACTCCACTCTTTTCTTGTTTTGTAGGATCCAAGAATATATAGACCCTCACCAAATAGTCCCAAGCAAAGCGTACAACTGCCCTACAACAAAGGCTCCTTTCCACTCCACGTATAAGTCATATCCTAGGAAGACAATTGCTATGAAATCCACGATTGATACCATGTCATGCGTCATGCATAGTGCATATGATTCTAGTGCACAAACAATATTCATCAAATCAACATTTTGTGATGTGAAAAAATAGACCTTTCATGATTTTCACTAAACATATGCTTCGATATATGGAGACTAGCACCGATTTCTCATGCTACTAGCCTCTTAAACTGAAATATCACAATTCCAAATATTCACACCCTCTTAGCCCTCTTAATCTCTTAACATCACCCTTTCTCTCTAATGTTTAGGTTATGCTGCATTGCATAGGTGAAGGGTTTTATTTTGTACGTATTTTTCGCATAAAATGGAAAAAACCATGAACTATGACACATAAACAAAGGCAAACTGAAGCCAAACTTCATGCCTCAACTTTGTTATATAGCCACAACCACAAATCATAATTTTCTAGATTTTTATAACATGAAAATCATATATTTTCTTATTTTTAGTTAATTTTCTCTATTTATTTGTGCATAAAAATAGATTAATTTTTGATTTATGATTAGTGACTGATTATGATAGCTTAAAGATGTTTGGTCTCAGAATTTTATCCCACGCGCATCTCTTTTCCCCACCCAAAACCAATAAAACCTTCATTTTTACACCAAAAAGACGCTTTTCGGGCTATAATTTAATTATTGCGACTATTTATTATTACGGATCTGCATTTCTTTTATGCGCAGCTCTAAATCATAATGCAAAAAGGTCCAAACAAATTTTTGTTCCATATAAATTTCATTTCAACCATCAAATATAAAAAAGAAGCAATTTTCCTTTGTAAAAATGATGCATACCGCTTACTTACGTGTTGTGGGTTTTTAAATTATTTTTTTGGGTTGCCAATGGACCGCCAGCAACAAATGTTCAATGCTAAACATCTACCCTCAGGCTCCTCTTGATCTTGGAGTAATCCAATTCATGCGGGACAAGCATCCATCATCGCATTCTCTTCTTGATTCTTGCCATGTGAAGCACCATTTGGAGGAGAGAGAAAGGCTGGTTTTGTATCTCCTCATCCGGGTAGCCAATGCTCACGTGAAGACCGGCAATGGAGAGCGAAGAGAAGCATCAAACCATAGATGTAATCAGTTTGGGGGGTTATTCTTTGACTCCCCATAGCCCCTCTCTCTCACACGTCGCTTGCAACAATGGTGCCTTCACTTTTTTTTTTTCCCATGAAAAAAAATGTGCCCCCCCCCCCCCCCCCCCAATCAATTTTCGAGGGGTGGAGACCCCAAGGGTCATACCCCCTTAGCCTCCAAGTCCTTTTACATTGACTTTCCTTTAGTCCTCCGCCTCGGGCACTATCATTTCCGTGTCCGGCCTCCGTTTAATGCTTTGGAAATTTCTACTTGATTGACTCGAAGTCCCCCACTGCCAGGCATCTCCTAAAGTCTCATCTGACAAGTGAAAAAATTATGAAAATTCCCAAACCGTCGCTCGATGGGTCTTTAAAGCACTTTAGGGGCTTGCCACTTGAAATCGTACTGATTGCAGCTACCGCCTTTGCCGAAGTCTATTTTTCCCTTGAAATTTGATTTTTTTGCTATTTTTAAGCACTTCTTGGAGTCAAAAATCACATGTCAGTGGTGTTGTAGCCAAAGGTCCATGTGACTCTAGAGGGGTGGTTGTGGGATGTTGTGGTAGATGAGCTTTGCTACCAGCTTCTCCAAGTAGATGGATCCAACTTGGATTTGTTGCTGTTGTTGGTCTCATTTCAAGGTAAGCCAAACAAGGTAGGCCTAGACTCCTTCAAGTTTCAGTTCATATCTAGAATTGACACTTAGCAGGGCATGGATTTGATGCCATTGCTTAAGGGAGAGGGCCTTGGAGGACTGGGTCCTAGGTGGGCCCAAAGTTGGGTCATAATAGCTAACTTCAGGATGTTAAAGGTGGGAGCAGAGGGATCTTTAGAGAGTGGATCATCAGGATTGGGATCATCACCTCCCTAATCCTTGCTTAGATCATCAATCTGGTGGTGCTTCAAGGTAGAGCGCGGGTCTACTAAATCTTGGCATGGGCAGGGAATGTCAACCCTCATCATTTCTTAGGCTACTTTGACTCATTGTTCCTTTGGAATGTGTTGCCAAAGAAGGCACGATTCCGCCTTACAGTCCCACAACACTGTCTATTGAAGCATCTAGATCCACTCCTTTGCTTCAACATTCCATTATCTAGTACTTGTCAATGCTCCACCATGCACTCCCACTTTAGATTAGCAAAATGGATGCCAACAAATAAGTCAAAGTAGTATGGAGCTGAGGGTTGGGGTGATGCATCCTCATTGCTCTAGGGTATTTCAGGCTTCTATTTGTGGCAACTTGTTTGCCTTTGCCAATGGATAAGGGATGCTTGGTTGTGTTGGCTTGTTGCCTGGGTAGCCTATTTCTAAGGATCTAAAGTGTGGGTAGTCTAAATTTGGTCACATAGCCTAATGCCGAATGGGAGTGGGAGGGAGTAGAGCTAGCAAGTGCATTGTCGATGCATTGTGATGGATGGGGTGGAGTCACAGTGGGCTCAGGGCAGGGTAGGGGGAGCAATTTGGGTATTACAATCTAGCTCATCTAGTTTGTTGGGGAGAGCGGATGCTGGGAATAGGATTCGCTCATGGCAGTTTGGAGTTCTCATCAAAGCTTCTCCCATATATGGAGCCACTTTGCTTCATAGTTGCACTAGAGTTCTTCAATGACCTCTAGGGAGAGCGGGGTCATGCCATCCGGGTTCATTGCTCTAGCTATGCAGGCTTGAAGAAAAATGTTATTGGCTCTAGGAGTTGTGCTTTGCTCCTAACATCATTAGCAAAGGCCAGTTGCACGTGTTGGCATGCCTCCAGCCTTTGGTGATACTCCCGAAGAGCGGCATTCTTTTGTAGTTGTTGCTTAGAGAGGGAAATATTGGCATGCTTGAGGCAATTCACTTGAGCCATGAGTTCATGCTTCTAGTGTTGTTGCCTATTCAAGACCCATTGATGAAGTTTAATGACCAGCAGTGAACCATCTCCTAGCTGAACTCACATGGGATCAACACGAGTTGCTAGGACTTGGTGGGGAGGGGTGTAGCTGTGCAAAGATGTCCTCTGGATTGGTGAGGATAGAAATGAGTGCAGGGGGCTTGTTGTCATTGGTGGTCTCCTCCTCCCATTGTCTCTTTTAGCCCTTCAACTTGAGGAGGGTGAGTTTGGTAGAGAGGCTAGTGGCAGAGGTGTATTTATTGGGGGATTAGGGAGGTTGGGCCTCTTGGTGTGGCGAGTCTTGTTGGCTGGGCAGTGGTGGTAGTGGGGGAATCCTCCTTTTTGAAGACTTGGTCTTCATCGCTCTTCATGGCGTCCTTAGTGGGGTTGGAGACATGCTCTAATGTGGTTCTTGTCTTAAGATGAGGCTGGGGAGTGTTCACCACTGATGAGGAAAGTGGGTGGGCAGGGTCAAGAAGGGCAAGTGGGGAAAAGATAACGGTGAAGTGGTGGCCACACATCACCTTGATGGTCATGATGAAGAACAACTTGTGCGATAGGCACTTCACCTTGAAGAAGAGGTGGTCTAGAAGTACACGGGCCTAGGCAATAGGGGTATCAAAAGGGAAGAAGAAGATAGAGGCTACTTTCTTAGAGACATTGAATGCCTTAGCCCTGCAAAAAGTGGAGGGCCTCGAGCAAGAACTTGAGGGCATCAATTTTTTGTTTGTGGTCGTCAACAAGGTTGCTCAGCTACCCGGTACTCCTTATTGAGGATGGGGCCAAAGACGTCTTCCATGGTGGTGGTGCAGAGGGTTGGCATGCTGACTTCACCATGGGTGGGAAAGCATAGCTTCTTCTACACTCTCTTTGCAAAGAGCTTGTACTTGTGACCCTAGATGTAAATGGTGGAGCTTGAGAGGAGCCGCTTTAGGATGGTTTGGGTGTCGGGGTGGATTGAGGTAGCAGCAAATGGGAGGTTGGTAAAATTGGTGAGCTATAGGGAGTCGATCTAGGCTTTGGCATCTACAAGGGCCTTAGGGCTAGGAGGGGTAACTTTCTCAATGGTGAGTTTTCGAAGGATGCCATGGTAGGGAGATGGAAGAAAGGCAAGAAATAGAGAATGTGAGAGGAGGGACAACATGTATGCACACAAGTGTTGGGTGGGAAATAAGGGTGTTGAAGAGGATATTCTTTCCAAAAGGATAGTGTGATGAATGAAAGAAGACAGTGGCCAATGCATGCATGCCACATTAGTAAAATAGGCCATGACCAAACATGATTAAAATGAAATTTTTGAGATATCATGATGTCGTCGGGTATATGAACGAATGAGTGAGTTTCATAAATGAATGCCATGAGAGTAAAAGTGGTGATTTTTGACAACCATTCAATCTATAGGCAGGCCACTAGTGGGAAAGAAATGCCAAAATTTGATGGCAAAGGAAAAGTAAGGAGAACTGATTTTGGTGGGGAATGGGCACTAGAAGCCATCAGCATGATAGTGACATTGCCAAAATCTATTAACATGCTTCGACAACAATTTACATTGTGAATTAGTCAAATAGAAAGAGTTAGTCTTGGAATCATGAAAGATCCAAAACGAACCACTCCACTGAAACTCAAGCTTGCCTAGAAGTCTCCCCATCTGTGTCTTAAAGACTAGGATGAGTTGGCCCTTCTATAAGAGTGTTTTCTTGGGTAGGCAATTGACGTGGTGTTTCTATCATGCTTGGACTTCGAATAGAATGCATGTGTTGTAAATCCGATCTTCTTCTAGTTAGGTGATGGCCTACATATAGAATGGAAGTGATTCTTCTAGAATGAGTCGATCATATATTGTGAGTCAAAAACTTGGGACTACAAACTCCAAGGGTGTAATGGCTTCTAGATTGAATACCAATTTGTACAGAGTCATGCTTATAGCAACCTTGAAGGAAGTCCAAAAAGCCCATAGTGCTACAAGTAGCTTAGTATCCCAATCTTTTTTATTTTGATCTGCCAACTTGGTTAAAATTTTACATAGGACTTTGTTGGTGGGCTCTACTGAGCCATAAGCTTGCGGATAATAACGAGAGGAATTTTTATGTACAATGAGAAAAAATGAAGTGAGCTCTTTGATGACTTTATTAACAATGTGTGCATTTTTGTCAGAGTGCCATACCCGAGATATCTTCACTTGGTACAAACATTTAGTAACCGATTTGGTAGTGTTAGCTAGTAGGGCCCATGCTTTTATCCATTTGATGCAATAAACTATTTCCATCACGATATACTTATTTCTGGTGTAAGCAACAGCTAGAGAGATAGGACCAATGAAGTCCAATCCCCATTTCTAGAAGGGTTCTAGAGGTAGGATTAGCTACAAAGTGGCAATCAGTCTTTGGCTCTAGGTAGATCCATTCATTGGCAAGAATCGCAGTGTTGGACCTACTTGTGGACATTACCATGCATGGTCAACCACCACAAACGAGCTTGCTAGATTTTGTAGATTGTTATTTTAGCACCAAATTGATCGTCGTCAATTCCTTGATGCACTTCCTCTAGGATAGTCGGCTACTCCATTGGGAGGACCACTCTTTGTAGCGCTCCAAAGAGACTGCGACAATATAATTGGCCCATGATAATCTCAAAGTACCAGCTTTGGAGAGCTAATCATTTCCATTGGTCCTTCTAGAGATGGGGTAGGGGTTACACCAGTTTCCAAGAAAGCCATCATTTCTTCATACTAGGACCATGAAGGGTTTGGTGGTTTAGGTTCTTATGCATCTTCTTTTGTGGCAAATAATTGTGCATCCATGATGTCATCTTCGATACTAGTTGGTGGTTCGTCGAAATCAAGGTGAGATAGAAAGTCTACAATGACATGCTAGGTTTCATGGCAATATTACTAGCATTAGAATCCATTTGGTGAGTCAACTAGTGACATTTTGTTGCTTGACCAAGTAGACTAGAGTTGAAAGATCCACATGAAAAACAAAAGCATGCATGAGAAAATCATGTTGGAACTTTCTTGATTGAGGAGAAATGCTAAGACATTCTTGTTCAATGATGATTGAATAGTTTTTCTCTACATTGGACAATCTTTTGCTTGCATAAAATACTGGTTGGAACCATCCATTGGCATCCTACTGCATAAGCATACTTCCAACAACAATGTCAAAGGCCTCAACAAATACATGGAAAGCATACTTCCAATAGCATCCTACTGCATAAGCATACTTCCAATAGCAATGTCAATAGAAGCATCAACAAATACATGGAAAGTTTTTGCCGAATCCAGTTTGGGATCACGATTGAGGCCCTAGAGAGTAATAGCCAGAAGTGATGGAATGCCAATTCCACTTCTTCATTCCACTAGGAGGCATGCTTGGCCACATGTGCTAATTTATCTAGGGGAACAACTAAGTGTGCCAAAAGTCACAAGTGATGGCCACACCATTAATTTGGCCCAAGAATCTAAGTTGCATAGATGTTGAATTTGGTACTACAGCTTGCATGACTAATTCACCTTGGTGGGGTCGATAGCAATGCCATTTTGAGAAATGATGTGGCCCAGGAAAATGCCACCTCATACAGCAAATAGACATTTTAGGGGATTCAAACTTAACCTTACCTAGTAGCAACGTACAAGGAAGAGTCAAAGGTGCGTCCAGATGGAGCGTGGCCTTCCCAAAGACACTAAAATCATCCAAAAAAACTCTCATAAAATCAGTTAGATAAGGCCTAAAAATCTACTATATGTCTATCTTAAAAGAGGTCGAAGCATTCTTGAGACCAAATCACATCATTATACTAACATACACTCCCCATACTTTGATGGAGGCTATTTAAGATTGATCTTCTAGAGCAAGGCAAACTTGGTTGTAACCACTGAAACCATCAAGAAAGGAGTACATTTTGTGGCCAACCACTTCATCCAATATAGTATCTTGATAGGGGATGGGAAAAGGATTAGGAATTTTGGCTGCATTAAGCTTACAATAGTCCACACAGATTCATAGCGCTTCGTGTTCTTTTTTGAAACTATGACAATTGGGGAATCCAATCTGCTTGATCTGCTAGAGTGATGAATCCAACTCTCAATAGTTGATCTAATTCCTCTTTAACTTGTTTGTCCATATGAGGATTCTTCTTATAATGCTACATCTAGACTAGGATGGCATCCGATTTTAGAGGAATCTAGTGCTGATAGAAGCGATGATCTCACCCTTTCATCCGTGAGTATTCCTATGCAAAAACATCTTTGAACTCGATCAACAACCTGATGAGTTGCTAACGAAAGTCTAGGTGGCATTGATCTTAACTGGTTTAGTCATTTCTAGGGACCAATATAACCTATGTTTAATTCATCTTCCTTTATCCTTGTGACTTTCTACATTTGTGCTTCAAAGTCATGCTCTTGATTGAGGATCTGATTAGTATTAGTGCTATCTATTGTGGAGTCTAGATATTGAGTTCCAAAACTATATGGACTATTGTCATTTCCCTCTTCTTCTAGGGCTTGGGACTATAGACTCTGTGGTTGCATGTATTGTTCAATCACTGATCTAGAGAACATTTATGAGACACTAGGGTTGCAAATTGACATTAGCCTTGAAGAATTCATCTTCTTCATCATCACTTAAACCCTTGACCATATTGACTATTTCAGCTCTACAGCTAGTTGACAGTGCAAGGCAACATTGATCAAGAAGACAATTACTTTGTGTTGATTCCTATAGATTGTAAGTTTTTCCTTATCCTAGTTATGGCTGACTCTTGTTGACCTTGTGGGACAAGGTATACCCATGAGTATGCGGTAGTCTTCACCAACATGCTCCATATTCAATACAACTAAGGAAACCAAATATTGAATGGTGGCAATTTCCAAAAAGTATGGAGCCGATGATACCCAGAGGTCTTACCTACTGATTGGCCATCCTTATTAGAAAGGGGGTTGGTTCCCAATCCATCAATCCCAATTCTTGGCGAGTAGCCAATGTGATGATATTAACAACAGATCCATTATCGAGCATGACATTTTGGATGATCTAGTTTTTACATCGAATAGGGATAATCGGAATGGTCGGATCTGATGGAGCTCAAATATGTGGAAAATATATGTCATACAAAGTGAAAATTTTGTATCAAAATGTCACGAGAGCCATCCTTTTATGTATTCCCAAATACAAAATGTACCATGTTGTGTGGTCTAATATGTGGACAAGGAGGACAAAAATGCTAAGGTTACAAAGTCCTAATTTTTTATGTACTCAAATGTTTTTTTATAAAGAAATATGAATATGGAAAGAGTCGGGTGAGAGGCGGTTGGGGAGTTGCAACTGAATTGCTCTCTCTTTATCATCTTTCTCATACCTATCTTTTGTAAAAACATGGATCTAGAACATGGCTTGAGGTAGAATCTATGGAGGTTGGAAGAGAAAGAGTGAGTTCATGGAGACACTGACATTACTGACTGTTACACAAGTGAATTAGGTTCCAAGATGGAAGCTTGGACTCATAAACACAATCTTGTGTATAGACTGACAATGACACAAAGACTTTACTGAAGGACAAAAGTGCTATGACATTGCATTAGAAAAGAGAGCACATACAATGCTTTATAGGAAATTGGATGGTAGCACTTCTCCTACTATGCTTATGGGATTCTAGTCCTAAGCCCTCACTATTCCTTCCAAAGAGACTGAAATAGGTGTGATTGCAAACATCTCAACATCTTTTCCTCTCTCTTTTTGGGGCACAACTCTTGCCTCTTTCTCTTTGTGTGTTTCTTGCTAAATCCATCGAGAAGGGAGAGAGTGAGAATGAGGAGAGTGTTGATCTTTTGTGTGCCATGTTTGTGGAAGGAAGAGAGGCTTGAGATTAAAAGCCAAGCTTTTCATTTAAATTTGGTGGGGGTGTTCTATGGTCTTCTTCTTCTTGTTGGTGTCTATGGGAGGGGCATTCTTGATCAGACAAGGGACCTATGAGCATGGGATGTTGGATTTTTCTAACTATTTTCTTTAGGGCATGGGCCTCATAGATGTTACTTATGGTTCTGGCAATACACGATGCTTTGGTTGAATCATCTTTAGGAAGTAATCCTTGAAAGTCAAGACAAGATTTAAGAGGCCACCTAGAGGTACAATCATATTTCTGGGTCTCCATCTGGTTGAGTCTTCGGATGAGTCCAAAACAATCGAAGTGCTTGGTGTGCTCCCTTCCGCTCTACTATGGGTAGCATAATTTTGCTAGCTACTACTTTTTCCAATGTTTTACACTCTCTCTATCTGGGATGATCTTTCGGATTCTTCTAGTAATCTTTTTTGGTGTAGTTGTCTAGTAATTGGCTCTTCTATTTGCGAGGATGAGCTTCTAGCTACTTTCCTCTTGAAGTCCAAGGTAGTTGCCTAGATTCTTTGCTTCACTTGGCTGCGGATCTTCTCGCGCAACTTGCTTGTGTTTCTCATGTGTCAGTTGTGTTGTTCCCCATGTAAGTTCCTGCTACTGTTTGAACTTCATAGACTTTGGGCAGATGAGCCAATTAGGGTTTAAGTGACTCATGGTTGAGTATGGATGGAACTTCTCATTGTGTGGTATTCCTTGATTGGGTGGAATATGCTGATTACATTGCAATTGCTTCGAACTGCCCGTGCAATTTCTAGGTTTATCCTCTGGATTAGAGCTTGGGGCTAAATATTTCGTTGCCACTTGCTCACTCACCTATGCTCCAACTTGCCACCTAGGGACACATCTTCTCTTGCTCAGTCCAAGAAGTGCCTATGGGTCACAATGTGGCATCTTTATAGGTTTCCTTGACCAAGTAATCACATGAACCTCCGGATCTTGATCTCTACTATGTTAGTGCTAGGCATATCCATCCAGCCTTGTCCATGCATTTCTTGGGCATCATAGGCTTGGTGAGAGTGGGATTTTATAAATCAAAGAAAGCAAAAAATGTGGCAAATTATGTTAATTTAAAGGAAAATTGAAGCTCGATGGAAGTGGCAGATGCAGATTCGACAATTTTAAAAGATCGTGGAAGATGGGATTTACAATCACTCTTGAAGATGGATCTCATAGTGGTCTCAGATTTTTAATCATTTGTCCAAGTGCCAGACTGAAGTGCAATGAGTTCCAAGCAATGTGGGACTCTAAGATTGTTAGGGAAGAATCTTTGGTTCATAATTTGGTTGCCAGACATGTGAGATAGCTCAACCAAGACAAAGGAGGGTCAAAGAGACTAATGAGAATACTGTAAATAGGACTTATGGGGAAAGAGGTTTGACCCTTAGGACCCCCCAACCCCCAAAATTTCATGCAACATGGAGGGGGGTTTTTTTAGTGAAAAAAGAATGGTGAAATCTTGGATAACAATGTGGAGATTTGATGGAGAGGGGGGGGGGTGGGCTAAAGAACAAGCCTATGATTTGATCACACCAGCCTCTTGCTCAAATTTTTCACTCCATTTTGCCAGCCTCGACTTTGCAAATGATGGCCCGAGCATGGAGATGCAATTTCGATTTTTTTTCCTCCTCCCTCTCTCTCTCCTCTTAAGGGCAATTCATGCAAAAATTATTTGGAGAAGATCAGGACGAAGACCAATTGTCCGGCTTGAATTGGATTGATGTGGGATCATGCCGATGTTGAGCAGTGATGACCAACTTGTTTGGAGGGAAATGGCAGGTCTAGTGGCTATCCAAAAAAAAATTTGTTGAGACTTGAAACCTCAAAAAAGTTGGTAAGCCCATTTTTAATAAAAATTTACATTCTTTTTTACATTTCATGGTGCAAATCTTGCTCATATGTGATGAAAATTTGTTTGAAGCTTGGTTGTGATGTGTTTGAGGGCTGCAAATCATAAAATTTAGAGGTCGTGTTCGTGCATGTGAGTTATTAAGTTTTGAAAACCTAAAATGCATGTTTTAAGAGGTTTTTTTTTTTAGTGCAAGTATCAGTTCGTTGATCAGTGATCATTTGACCCCCTATTTAATGATTGCAAGATATGACATTATAAAGCAACTATCAGATCTAAGGGCCAAAAAGTGAGTCACAGAAGCCAAATTGATAGATTTTGATGACCCAAAGCCAACTGTCCAATCATATCAGAATTCGAGGTCTATTTACCCCACCAACGAGGTCTAAACCACTTTGACGGGAAGTGTAAATGCATGAAATCAAACTGCATAGTTTGAAAGTTAATAGTTAAGCCTTAGGAGTCTTTTAAAAAAACTAAAAATTAGTGTGAAGGGGAAGGGGGGCACTTTTTTTGCACCCCTTCAATTCATGAAGATGCCTCTCTTCACTGAGGGAAATGATTAGGGAAGGAAGGTGGGGCTTTTATCCATGTGTGAGGCTATCTGTTTTGACTATATGCATGTGGGAAATGATGCAAGGAATGAAATTCTATGATTTCAATTTGTCTCTCTCCTCTATGCACCTTGTTCCCATGGTCTATTCTCTATGTGAGAGAGGGGTAAACTGAGATGAAAGATTTTAGTGGTGTGATGATGCTAAAGTGTTATGGAGCATAGATCGAAGGTTGAGGATACATCAGCAACCATAGAAGAGCATCAGTGTCTTTCCGACTTTGAAATGCATGTGGATTCGTATGAAATTAATCGTGTAAGTGCTCGATTTTGACGTTTCATGATGATTCTTTTTAGAATGATTGGATATGATTTGTTTAGCTTGAAAAATCAGAATTATTAGCTGGTTCTTGCTATTTATATAAGTAAAATTTAAATTGAGAAAACCCACAATGCAAGATTTGTGAAATTTTGAAAGAATTGAGGGTTTTATGAAATTTCATGGTTCTAATAGTATTCATATGGGTTCATATGGAATATAATGCTGGTTCTTAATTCATACAAGTTCTATATCTAAAAATAAAAAAAATTACTAAAAAAATAAGATAAATCATGAAAAGTAAAAAAATTATAAATATATCCGTAAAAGTATGGTGGATCTAGGGCATGAGGTTTTGCATATCCCCATTCTTTATGTTATAGTGTGTATTTGTTGATTTTCACATTAGAAAACTATGTTAAAAATACTCTTTACATTTACCAATAAATGCAAAATCATAAATGATAGGGGGAAGGGATTGTGGGGCCTAAGTATTATGTGGAATACTAATTTTATGCATAGGATTCATTTGATTTAAGAATTTAAAAAGGATAGCAACATAGATTATTTTGGTGCTACCTTAGAGCAACGACACAATACGCTAGAGTAAAGTCATGAACAGAATTGTTTGTGCACATCTACATTGATTGATTTATAAGTTTACTTTTTTGTGCACTCTATGGCATTCACTTTGCATTCTCATTTTAATACATGGTATCAATAGTATTATCTCCTAGATGCATAACACTTGTTTTCGAATATTTGATCCACGTTAAGTGTGAGGTTCCCTTAGCTATAGGTTTAGATAATCATTTCCTTTGGGGGACTAATGTAGTGAGGATTAAATTATCTCTTGGAATTTTTTATTTAAAGAGATGACTATGTTGTGTATGTGCTTTACATTGAGGCGGTGCATCATGGGGCTAATCCTTGGGGTGTAGGAGAGCCGTAGTGGGGCCACAACAATAAGCTGGGGGGTGCTCCCTTCGTTTGTGCTATGAGATTCTAGACATTGTTATGTTTGGATACTCCTTTTGCTGGAGTCGGAAAGGGCAACAAGTTAGACTATGACTTAGAAATAGTATCTACAAATGCATTCTTTGGATAAATTAGCTTATAGTGTGGCATATTTCTAGCTTTCTTTGGGTCATAAAATCTTACTCTCATTGGCAACCACCATGGGATAGGGTAACTCAGCTCATCGAATCAACGAATTGATCTACACATGAAGAAACCATAAAGAGCATCAATTTTCTACAAAGGATAAAACACAACAAAACACACACACAGCTCTCACCCTACCCCCTAACAAAATCAAGTCATGAAGATCCACAAGGGACAGGTGAAGCATAATCTGATAGAGATCTAGAGCTAGTTCCTAACCGATTGCTCTAGCACTGGCTAAATAGAACTATCAAAGGAGTCAGCCTAAGTGGTGGTCTGACTTTCCTACGTGGCCTAGGAGAATTGAACCAGGAACTCCTACTAGGCAAGGACTCCTATAGCTTGGACTTGTATTTTCAGATACTTCATTCATCACGTATTTTTCATACTTTAGGACTTGATACTTGGGTGTGTAAAAGGAGGGAGCCGAGCATATTGTGACCCAAGGAGAACAAGGCATTGGTCTCAAGTCTTGTCTTGATACCCAAGAACTTACCAAGCTCTCGCAAGGCAACACTAAATCCTTTTTCTTTTGCTCACTTTTATTTTTGCTCCAAGCATTCTTATTTATTGTTTGGCTAAATGTCACCCCGAAGAAGACAAGGGACTTGTCATGTGAGGTACCTCCTCCAATAGACCTGGAGGAGTCCTCTTAGTAGTTAACTAAAATTCATATCCATGCACCTCACTATCCCATCTCCCCATGGGAAACCTTGGACTTAGTTGAACATGTAAATCTCTGTTCTACTTCATAGGGGAAGCGTGGACAAGTCACCCCTCTAACAGCAATCTAATGCCCACCTAAGAAAGACCACTTTTTAATCAATCAAAGGCAGGAATGAGTGAGGTTAACACCTCACTTGGTTCAAAGAGAGTGAGAGACAGGGGAGAGTGTAACTCAATCCCCCTACCCATATAGTAAAGTCTCAGCTCCGGCCCCCTAAAATGGTGTTTAACTTGGTAACTAATCCTACCGATATTGGGAGGGTCATGATTTAATTAGCTCTATCTAATGTTGGAAAGTTAACTTATCGGGTCAACCTAGCCATAGGCATTCTGTTGCTAGGATCGAAGCCTCCCGCTTTCCTTGATGGGGTTTGCATAGTTTTCTAACTAGCAAAGCATACTACCGTGCTGTTTGGACATATAAAATCAACTTCCTTTTATGAATCCGTTAAACTGGGTTCGTTAAACTCAAGCTTTAGCACATAACAAACAATTTGAAAAATCAGATACTTTATTTCATAGTAACATCTAGAATCATCACTCCGTAGAGTGGTACAAAAAGTCTTTCCGTAGAAAGACAGTCGGATAGGACCTTCCAATCCCTCGAGATTGGGTTGTATGTGATCACACTCTGTTCGCGATCAACAAGGAATTTACTGGCTTAGTGCCCTTTTAAGCTTCCTTGAGCCTTAGGAGGTGTCCTACATAACAGGAGCACTTACCACTCGACCCTTTGCCCTCTCAGGAGCTCGAGTAATCAAAAATAAAAAACACCTACCTCCCTCAAGAGCATAGGACCCCCACCCGCAAATGAGTTTTTCCACAGTCCACAAAGTGTTAAGGAGCATTGGGTTGGGAATCCCAATGTCCCAAACCACCATAATCCACAATTCATTTGTCTGTGCAAGCACAGAATCATAAGAGCTATAATTCATCATTCACAAATCTAAAAGCAGTCATAACCATAAGATATTTTTAACACACTTGTCAATGTATGCGATACATGGAATCTATCCCCTCCATTAATTCATGTATTCCTTCCTAAAAAGTAATTGATAACACTAATATGTTTTGGAAGTTTAATTACATTCTAATTGATTGTATGTAATGGACTAGCTTATCGTCCCTAAGGTGAATTACTTGGGCGGATAAATCCTTGCTCTATCAGTTGCCTCTGTTGTTCCTTAAGCTCGATAGCTTCAAGAATAGACATTTTGTACGGTCGTTTTGACAATGGCTCAACTCCAAGAATCAATTTTATTTCATGATCAACCTCACGCTTTGGAGGCAGTTGAGTCAATTCTTATGGGAAAACATCCTTGAAGTCGTTGATCCAGGTTGGTAGAGTGCCTTCATTATTCTTTTCAACCTTATTCAACTGGATCATGTAGATTGGTGACCTTTCTTCAATCCCTTCCTAAGTCGACTTGCCTTAGCTAGTTGGACTCTAATTCTTCCAGCTTTCCCATATGCTTTTATGGTTTCTCCTTCCAAGTCTTGAAATATTATTTTCTCTCTAGCATATAGAATCTGGGCTTTGTTCTTCTTGAACCAATCCATTCTCAGAATGCAATCGTAGCATCCTAGTGGTAGGATTCAAAATTCTGTTTCAATTATATGGAGATCTAACCCAAATTGAAGTTTCCCTACAGTTTCGGTTGAGGCAATTTCCTTCCCACTAGCCGATTCTACTATCATTTTCCTTGTCCGCCTAGATTCTAGATACAATCTTTTAATTGTCTTGGTTGCAAGAAAGGAATGCGTACTCAATCAATTAAGATTATAAATGGCGTACCCTTATAAGTAGCTGGGGATTGAATTATTGAATATTGGTGGTCTACTCCTTTCTTTTCCACAAAAGCATGAATGGATCCTCTTTCAATTTATTCACCTAACGTGCATTCCTCCGGCTTTCCAATCATGGTATTTATCCGGGCATCAGCTATTCTTTCACGTCCATGGCTAGGGTTGTTGTTTTCATTCCCTCAACCTCTTCCACCAACCTAGCTTGGGCTAGGATTTTTTAGGACAGTTAGGACAATTTACCCTTAGGTGTCCAGTCCTTTCACACTGGTAGCATTGCCTGATTCCTATCCCATTTGGTCCTTGTGTGATTGCATTAGCTCTACCATTTCCTCTAGCATTGGCCATATCAATACCACAATTTGGGTAGCCCCTTCCATAGTTGTTTATTGGATGGTTCCTTTGGCCATTTCGAGTGATTACCTTGGGCATAGGTTTTTCTTGCATAAGAGCATCTTTGAGAGTCGTTGGTCTCATTGATTCAAGGCAAGTGGGAGCTCTCGCTCAACCACCAAGACCCACGGACTACTTATTGTTTCAAGCATTCCAAGCCGAGCACTAATAGCTACCTCTCACATAGCTGACGCGCCATCCATCTCTACGGGTGTAGTGAGCTTACCTCCATGCCCGATCGAGTTACCTCCTCTCCCAAGCACTCCGATAGCTCCACGGTCCAAGTGCAAGCTTCAAGCAAGCTCCATCCTCAAGCTCCCCACTCCAAGCTCCATTGCCACGAGCAAGAGAAGAGAAGAGAAGAGAAGAGAAGAAGAGAGGAGAAGATTAAGAGCTTCTCCTCCCCGGTCCCTCACCCTCACACACTCACTCTCTCACACTCCCTCTCTCAAGCACAAGCTCAAGCAAGTGGGAAGAAGAAGAAGAGGAGGAGGAGAGACACTTTTGGCCACACACAAAAATAATCTTCTTATTCCCTTTTGGGCGGTCATCCCCTTATCCCCTTTTTTACATGGCCGGCCGTCGGCCGTGGCCTAGGCCCTTTTTTCCCATTGTCATTCTATCTTCCTAGCTTTCTTCCTACCGCCCATCCACCTTTACAAATTGCGCGGGTGAGAGCCCAATACTCTTAAAATAAATCATGGTGTACCTTGCACTTTTTTACAACAATATAGGCTCGCGCTTTTTCTCGTGCGCCTTTTTTCTTGATTTAGGACTTTTCTGCACTTCTTGTGTTTCCAGATTATTCTTGGCGCGCCTTCATCTTCCGTTTCACTTTTACATTGACCTTGTCTTCTGCTTTAGATTTTTCAGATTTTTCACCTTGTTTGTTTAAGGGCTAACATTACCCCCTCCTAGACGAGTGCCAGTCCCATGGCACTCATCGTCGTAGGTAGTAGGCTTTGGTATGCACCGAAGATGTGGGTGGAAGGGACAGTTGTGGTTTTCCATGGAGGAGTTTTGGTGGTGGTGTGGATGAAGGTCATTGGGAACATGTGGTTGGTAATAGGGCTAGGAGTTGCACTCATGGGTTGGCACAGGTGTTGATGTTCTGGGGATTCTGTGGCTGACAATTCTTGGTGGGCTTGCATGATGATAAAGGATAAGAATTCAGAGTTGAGTATTGATGAAGGGTGAACGACACTTTTGTTGTAGTCTTCAATACTTGCAATTGTAAACCTCTCGTATGTGGTCTCTCCCTCGAGGTAGTGCTAGTCTTTTTATCGTGCACAAGACGTAGTTCGATTAGTTTGGGAGACAACTCTAAATCTAAGCAAGCTGAGAGTATTGTCCTGCACTTAAGGACCCAAACTGTGTATGGTGCAGATATGATGTGAGTGCTCGTGCATACTTAGATATTATGTAGTTAGAAGATCGCGGGTCTGGTTCCTCATAACAATGTGTGGATGGAGCAAAGTTGTCCATGTTGAGGAGAAGTACACAAGAATGTGTATGAGGCATCATTTGTGTTGTGACAACACAATGTAGCACGGTTGAGCTCAGTGCCACCTTACTTTCGGTAGCGGATAGCTACTTGTATTGCTTGATGATGACGGTGTACTTTCCATGGATGTTCGTGCATTGCTTACCACGATTGATTGCAATGGTATTAAGGCGGAGTGCAAAAAGGAATTGTGTAAATGGGTCAAGGTGACAAACCTAACCCTAGGCAAGACAAGCTCCCTAGGTATGTCTTGCCCTTGATGTGCCTTGAACAATTGTGGGGGATGTGTAGAGGGCTAGGGGACTAGGGGCGAAGCCAGCCAATGGAGCCAGCTAACCAAGGTCATTGGTGGTACCTAATTTGAGGACCCCGAGGTGTCATGCTGTGATTGTGAGTGCTTTTTTTTAAAAAGAATAACATGAGTACAACCATTGCAATACGTTGAGGCTATCAGCCTTTCAATTGGATTGGGAAATGTCGAGATTCAAAGGTTGTGAAAATGGATATTACAGCAATGATTGTGTCCTAGCCTCGTTGCTAGAGGAACAGTTGTTGAGATGGGGAGATACACTGGAGATTTTGCAAAACCTCTTTGTTATGTGAGATGTTGGTATAATTGAGGTAATAATTGCCGTGATGAGTGCCAGGTGTAGAGTTTGACCCAGAAAGAGGGAATGGCCACTGATCATGCTTTGGGCCATGCAATGTGGGAGATTGGCAAGGGTGATTTTCACTTTTAGTGGTGAGGCTTTATCATGGCTCCTTGTGAGATTTTTGGTCCTACGGTGACTTGGGCATTGAACACTTTCCTACAAAGACATGTGTCGTTGTTAACCCCAACACGAAGAAAGCAAAAGGAAATAAAAAAGACGTAGGGCAAAGGCAGAAAAAAGGTAGCTCGACTAAAGAAAGAGGAGGAGAAAAGGCCAGAAGCGCAAGGGCAACCTTCAAAGTCCAAGGCAAATGCAAAAGGGGAAAGGTGCATTTTAAAATACGAAGGCGCTCCCTGAGATCTTGTAAAAGAGTGCGAGGCGGTGGAAAATCCGAAAAGCTAAAGCAGAAGATAAAGACAAAGGCCAAGGCAAAGAGAAACAGAAGACAAAGGCGCATGAGGAAAAGCGCAAGTCAAACTATTGTAAAAGAGCGCAAGGGCATCATGGTTTAATTCAAGGAGCGTCGGCCTCTCACCCGTGCAATTTGTAAATGTAGATGGGCGGTGGAAAGAAAGCTAGGAAGATAGAAGGACAATGGAAAAAATGGCCGCCATGTAAAAAAGGGGAAAAGGGGATGACCGCCCCAAAAGGAATTTAGAGTTTTGTATATAAAGTTGAAAAGTGAATGAGAAGCTCATTCTTGTGTGTGGCAAAAAGTAGCTCTCCTCTTCTTCTTCTTCTTCTTCTTCTTCTTACTTGCTTGAGCTTGTGCTTGAGAGAGGGAGTGTGAGAGTGTGAGGGAGTGAGTGTGTGAGGGTGAGGGACCGTAAGGTGGAGAAGCTCTCCATCTTCTCCTCTCTTCTTCTCTTCTCTTCTCTTCTCTTCTCTTCTCTTGCTTGTGAAAATGGAGTTTGGAGCTTGGAGCGAGAGGATCAAGCTTGCTTGAAGCTTGCACTTGGATCGTGGAGCTACCGGAGTGCGCGAGAGAGGAGGTAACTCGAACGGCACGGAGGTAAGCTCACTACGCCCGTAGATATGGATGGCACGTCGGTTATGTGAGAGGTAGCCATTAGTACTCGGCTTGGAACGCTTGAAACAATAAGCGGTCCGTGGGTCTTGGCGGTAGAGCGAAGGCTCCCACATTTTGGTTCCGTTCCCCGGACAAACGGATTCAAGCCTTGAGCGCTTGCGCACTTGGAATCGAGCATTGGAGTAGGGTTTTCCCCGAACCGGTGCTTGAGGTAGATAGGTAGGAAGCGAGGGGGTTGAAGATGGTATTTGATCTCCTTGGCAAGTAGGTTATTTGTTTTTCTTGAGATTTATGTTGTGAGATGGAGTAGTGTAGGTATTTACTTTGTGATTTGGATGCATTAGAGTAGGAGAAAACAAAGAAAAAGAAAGAAAATAAGCATTAGGGTTACTGTTGCAAAACAGGGCAGAAACAAGGCAAGAATCGTGCAAAAGTGGTAAAAAACTTACTTGTGATGCCTAAGGTCGGTAAGTGAGTTATTGGGGATGCCAATACCATACCCAGAAGAGGGTATAAGGGCCAGAAGTGGCGAGAAAGGCCACATTGTGCATTGCAGGGTTTCAAGAGAGCAGGAGAGAAGAGGAAAGCTTGGTGAGAAAATCCGCTCCAATCTTGGCATCAGGGAGATCTTCGGCTAGCCCAGGTAATTCTGCACCTCCCCCTACAGTAGTAGGACCAATCTGGAGTTGCACGACAAGAGGGAAGACCCCCAGCGCCCTGCACGTCGAATTTTGCGAGCTTCGGTGAAAACACGTGCGTCGTTCGGTGCGTCCGAGTCACGTCGACTCTGGTCCGAGGCCCAGACTCGACCCTCGGACCACTCAGCCCACTCGGCCAAACCCTAGTCGGCCTCGGACCGTCCGAGGCAACCCATTCGGCCGTCCGAGTCAAAACTTTTAGCCACGTGGCACATTTGTCCTCGGCCCACCCGAACTACCCATCCAAGCCTCGAATTCGGCTCTCGACCATGTCCCACATTCCGCCCTCGGCCCGTCCGAGTGACCCACTCGGACCCTGCAATTTGGACATGTTAGGCCGAATTTAGATTTTCTCAAATTTTAACCTGAAGACAGTGAAATTAACCAAGAAACCATATAGAGCCGAAACCATATCATAGATCTATTACCGGGCTAAAATTTAGAGCACGTAGTTCAAAATTTAGCTATAAACAGTCCTCCGAATTGTGCATGGCTTTTACCGTAACGGCCCTCCGGGCCAGGGGACTGACCCCCCCGGACCCCTGCAAAGGGGGCCCAGCCCCCTCCGCACCTCCCCCAAGCGAGTTGGAGGGAAAACGCGCATCATGACAGGTCCTCCAAATTAAACCCTAGTGTAGTAATGGCTCTACACGAGCATGGATCCTCACTTGTAAAAGAGCAACCACAAGGCTATACCCGAACACAGAGAAACAGAGACCCTAGAACCTCAACGGGCCAATCTAGCCATCCAGGGCAAAAAGGCCACACCACGAGAACACAAAGACATTGTGTTCAAACCATGTCTAGTCAAAGCAAAATGCGACATCAACAAGCTACAAATGCCAAGATGACTAGACATGACACTCTTGACGAGAGATGTACCTTGAGCAACACTACGCAGATGATCCAAGACAGCAGTGGAGAATCCACATCTGGTCGTGCAATCAAGAACTCTAGGGCATCTGTCAGAAGGCTTAAATTTACAAGCCAAGACCCGGAAGAAGAAGACATAGTACCACCTGCTTATCTTAAGGTCAAACTCACCGCGAAAAGAGAGCATACTATTGATGCTCTAATTGATGAAGGAGCAGATTTTAATATCTTGACCTATGAATCATAGACCCTACTAGGCCAACCAGAGCTCACACCGACTGATGCAACTCTTAATCCTTACGGGGAACACCCACAAGCACTTCTAGGGAAGTGCAGAATCCTTGTAACTATTGAAATAGAAAGCTTGCCACTCCTGTTCTATGTTCCTCCCAATAGCGAGAATGGTGGAAAGGAAATCCTCCTAGGAAGGCCCTTCAAAAAGGCTACCAAGTGTGAGGTTGACTACGTAGCTCAGAGGATACACTTGACACTACCAGGTGTGAGGATAGTCACGACCTTTAGCAAGGGTGACCTCAGCAAACCTCGAGGGAAAGGCAAGGAAGGTGCTGACGTAATAGTCAAGCCTACTAACGAGAGCAAGGACTTGTTGGAAAAACTGATATAAGCATAGGTCGAACAACGAGAACCAGTGAGTGAGGCCAAGACTAAAACAAGAAGGTCAAGAGACAATGCCAAGGACGGGCTTGGGACTTATAAATATCGTAGAAGACCCCAAAAGAAGCCCAAGCCTTATAGACGCAGGCATCGATGGAGGGTTCGCACAACGCCGCGATGGATATCCAAAGCGTTGCAACGTGCTCAAGGGTACTACGCAGGCAACCGATGGATTTGGGTACCAAAACCCCCCTGTTAAACCTCCTTTGTCGACTGAATGTGAGGACGTATCAAAAGCAAAGAAGCATAGGAGGAGAACTGAACGAAAAACCAAGTCCCAAGTCAAAAACAGTGGAGTGAGCGAGCCCCTCATGGTCGGAATCAAGAAACCCAACGGGACCCATTGGAGGGTAGATCCTCAGCCTAGTGTGCTTGACAAGAAGACATCAGATGTAATCGTTGAGGATATGCTAGAGCCACTAGTTCCCAAGGAGCCTTTGATTCCCCAAGAGGATAAGGAGCACCAGAGGCACCATGCTACTTGTGAGATGGCTAATTGCTCAACAAAACAAATGGCACAATCGTCTAATAGCCTTGAGCAAATCATTCAGCCAGTGCCAAGTCCACTTAAGAGTCCTAGATCTCCTACACCCTCTTTTGCCAAACAGACACAGGAAGCACAACAGCAGTCGTCAAGGGCGACTGCTCAATCCAAATCTCCATCTCCATCTAGGCTTCCAAATGTCCAAGAGGTGGGACATGACACCATCTGTAGCTCTCGGCCCAAGGATATGCCTATGCAACCTAAGATGGCTAGCTCAACTGATACTCGACCTACACAAGTGAATGCTCTAAGAGCAACGACCACTTCCAATTGCCCTAAGGACTTGACATTGCAATCCACCAAGGGTAGCCAGCCCACTAAACTAGGCGCTACTACTTCCAATCAGGGATCACAGTAGCTGCATCCCTTAGCTGTGACAATGCCCCTTGTGGAACGTGTCCTTAGTAGTCTACCTATGGAGGAGGTGTCGCAACCAAATCCCTCAACAACTCCAGCACTTCCAAAGTGCTTAAAGCCTAGGCTGGAGGAGTTAAACACAAGGGAGTTGGCTGAAGAGCTAGACTCTCTGAAAAGGGAGGTAGTTGTGATCTCACAACCTAGCAAGGCTATTCAGCAGGCCACGGCCATGTCCCATAAAGACACACTAGAGAAAGAGAATGCTGAGGCCCAACCAAGCACATCAATGGTTGACCTAGTCCAGGGTCCCGAGTCATTGAGAGATGCACCTTCACTGACCAAGAAAAAGAGGAGAAAACAACGAAGACAACAACAATCATACGTGGTTGTGGATCCCAAGAACATTGACACCAAGAGTGCTAGAGAGCTGGGGAATAAAGCATCGAGTCCAACACCAGTGAGCCCACTGATGCCTCTCCTAATAGCGGTGAAACCTCAGACACATCTATGTGTTCTGAAAAATCAAAGGAGCTGTTACCATCAATAGTTGCTTGCAACACTCAATGCACCGACAATGAAACTCGCATTGACCAATCAAGAGTGGATACAACGTCGTCACAACAGGTGACAAATCTATACCAGTCACATCCGAGAAGAACCATGAAAAAATAGCAGCAAAACCTCAGGAGAAACATGAGAACCCCAAGAGCATGAGAAATCCTAGTGTTGACCAATCTTGCTCATCTAGTCCTGAGCCCCTAGCCATGCTAAAGCCTAAGGAAACTCTTAGAACTTTGCATGAGATAGCAATCAAGCAAGCCCTCGTTGAACATAGAAGTGTCACAGAATGCTTAACTGAGTTGGATGCTAAGCTCAAAGTGGGCGCACGTGTCTACGTCCTTGCGGACATGGGCACAATCCCCAAGGAGCAGCTTGGAGATTACTTGCCCTTTCCTCTATCCTGGGAAGAGCAAGAACATCTTAACGAGCACTACGACAAGCTCCTGCATCAAAGCATGCAACTCATCTCTGACAAGGAGGCTGACAAACTGCGCTTAATCATCACGTTCAATGAAGTGCTCTGCCGTCTGAATCTCGTAGACATAGAGCAACTAAAGCGACTGTCAGCAAGCCAGAGTCAATTTGAGCAGCGTTGGTGCGAAAGCCGCGTTGTAATGGCCAAACTAGGGGCTCAGATCATGACAGTCTCTAAGGAGCAATTGGCCAAATGGTGATCCCAAAGGGACCCAACCTATGTGGCACCAACTTCCCTTCGAGTGCTGACTGCCATTCGGGGTATGGACTTAGCTGGAACTAGCCAAGAGAACGCTCTGTTTGATAAGGTTCTCACTGAGGAGGAGTTACATATTGCCAGTAGACTTGGACAAGGTTCCATGCTACTCGATGTGGCAAAATATCTATCAGTATTGAGTAAGCTGCCATGAATACTAGATGTGTGTGCCACGCTCCAGTACAATCCTGAGTTCTACAATCGATTTCTATCCTCGTGAGGTAACATGGATTCATATACGTATATATATAGATGTATATATAAACAATGATTTTTGTGTCACCGTGTATAAACAATATCGACACACACAAGCAATGATAGTCAAGGGCAGGGAGAAGAGTTGGGTCTGACAGGCTAAGCTTCTCAAGTCCTCCTCTCATCATGCATTTAGAAGCCGTGTGACCATCCCCACCTCCAAGTGAAGGGCATGCAACCCACATTACCGCCATAGGAAGCCTTGACCAACAACTCTGATGGTGTAGACAGGGTATGGTCCCTTTCTATACACCTTCTTCCCTTTCCAGTCTATCCTTCTGAGGAGGAGCCCTGCCTAAACCCATGACCGCCAGCCGAGGTAACTCGGCATGAACCAAGATCTGCTAATGGCAGGAGGCTAAATATACATCACGGGGGCCATCTCTCTACAACAAGCACTGCATGCCCCACCCCTCCCCTTCTTGTCCTATGGCTTGATAACCCGCACTATAATCCCTTACATATGAATGGCCTTATCATGTAACAAATCCTAATCCTTGATTCCTATCTTACAGGTCCCCCTACAAGGAAAGCATGAAGAACCAAGGGCAGCTAGCTTGCAAGGACGCTCTCCGCAGCCGATGGAAACATGCAACACACGCCCCTCTGCCAGTGCGCTACGTGCCCACTCTTAAGAGGTACACCAAGAAACACGGCCCCAAGCGACACCGCCCTGGACGAAGGCCGAAGAATCCATGGGCCAGGGGAGCGGACGCTCTGGGAGGCACACAAAATGTGGCAACGCCAGTTGCACAAACCCCCAACGCACGCTCGGGCACCAGGTGCTCACGAAGTGACAAGGCGGCCAGGGATAGGGCAGAATTTAATGAATTGTTTAAAGACATTCTGGAAATGGTAGTGGCCCGGGACTACACCATTCATGTCCCAGCCGACATGTTCCCCGTCCAGCCTCACGGGAGCCCCGCACTAGCACCGCCCCGGTCGCCTAGTGAACCGAACTCACCCCGCCTCGTACCTATCGACTAAATCCCTATGATGTACAAGTGGCTCGACAAGTCAGCATGCCAGAACATTTTGTTTTTTGATGAGTAAAGGGGCAAGATCCCCACTTGTACACTTTCCCGTTACTTCTCGTTAATGCATGCGACCTTAATAAGCAATGAAATAGGCATCCCAATAGACATCATAGAAATCTGAAAAATTATGTCTTATCATGATTGCATTTGGTTGATGCACTTAACACAAGCGAGCATATACTCTCACGAAGTGACAAGTGGATGTAGGATAATACAGATCCTTGTGCGAAAGTGTTCAATGCCCGATCACCGCAAGACCATTGACCCCACAAAGAAACGCGACAAAGCCACGCTGCCGAAATCAAAAATCACCCTTGTCGACCACCCACATCGCATGGCCCAATGCACATTCATGGGCCACACTCCCTTTCTGGGTCAAGCTCTATAGTTGGCTTACGGTAGTCGTTACCTCAATTGTACCAACATCGCGTGTGTCGCAAGGAGGTTTGCAATATCTCAAGTGTATCTCCCCATCTCAACAACTGCTTCTCTAACAACGAGGCTAGGGCACAATCATCACTGTAATATCCATTTCTTGAGCCTTTGAGCTTGACATTTTCCAACCCACTACAAGGCTGATAGCCTCAACATATTGCAATGGTTGTACTCAGGCAAGTCAAAAAAAAAAAGAAGAAAGAAAGAAAAAAAAAGCACAAGAAAAAGAAACAAAAAAGAAAACAAAAAAATAAAGAGAAAATAAAAGAGAGAGAAAAAAAAGAAAAAAAAAGAGAAAAGAAACGAACGAAAAGAACCACCCACAATCACAGCACAGCACCTAGGGGTCCTCAAATTAGATACGTCCAGTGACCTTGATCGACTGGCTCCGTCCCTAGTCCCCTAGCCCTTTAGCATCACCCACAATTGTTCAGGGCACATCAAGGGCAGGACATACCTAGGGAGCTTGTCTCGCTTATGGTTAGACCTGTCACCCTGACCCACTTGTACAATTCTCTCTTGTACTCTGCCTTAGTACCATTGCAATCAGTGGTGGTAAGCACCGCACGATTGGCCATGAAAAGTACACCGTCCTCATCAAGCAAGTCCAATAGCTTCCAGCTATACCGAAAGTGCGGTGTCCCTGTATTCAATTATGCTCCGTCGTGCAGTCACAATGCAAAGGATTTCTCATATACCTTCATGTGTACTTCTTCTCAACATGGACAACTTTGCTTCATCCACACATTGTTATGAGAAACCAGCCCACGGTCTTCTAACTACATAATGTCTAAGTATACACGAGCACTTACATAATATGTGCACCGAAGTATATGCACAGTTTGGGTCCTCAAGTGCAGGACAATACTCTCAGCTTGCTTAGAGTTTGACCTGTCTCCCAAACTAATCAAAATATGTCTTGTGCACAATAAGAAGACTAGCACTACCCCTTAGGGAGAGACCACATGAGAGGTTTTCAATTGCAAGTATTGAAGACTCCAACGAAGGTGTCGTTCGCTTTTCATCAACACTCAACTCTGAATTCCTATCCTTATCACCCTGCAAGCCTGCCAAGAATTAGCATTACAAAATCCCCAACACACTACCACTTGTACTCCATCAATGCAACCCCCCAAAGAACAGCCTTACCACCAACTCCCATTGCCCTACCACCTATCACTCAACCCACCAATGTGCCCCCAATGACCTTCCTCCCCACCACTACCAACACTCCGCCATGGCAACCACATACGTCCTTACCACCCATGTCTTCGGTGCATCCTAAATGCTTGCTACCTACGATGGTGAGTGCCATGGGACTGGCACTCGTCTAGGAGGGGGGTAATGTTAACCCCAACACGAAGAAAGCAAAAGGAAATAAAAAAGACTCAGAGCAAAGGCGGAAAAAAGGTAGCTCGACTAAAGAAAGAGGAGGAGAAAAGGCCAAAAGCGCAAGGGCAACCTTCAAAGTCCAAGGCAAATGCAAAAGGGGAAAGGTGCATTTTAAAATACGAAGGCGCTCCCTGAGATCTTGTAAAAGAGTGCGAGGCGGTGGAAAATCCGGAAAGCCAAAACAGAAGATAAAGACAAAGGCCAAGGCAAAGAGAAATGGAAGACAAAGGCGCACAAGGAAAAGCGCAAGTCAAACTATTGTAAAAGAGCGCAAGCGCATCATGGTTTAATTCAAGGAGCGCCGGCCTCTCACCCGTGCAATTTGTAAATGTAGATGGGCGGTGAAAAGAAAGCTAGGAAGATAAAAGGACAATGGGAAAAATGGCCTAGGCTACGGCCGGCCATGTAAAAAAGGGGAAAAGGGGATGACCGCCCAAAAGGAATTTAGGGTTTTGTATATAAAGTTGAAAAGTGAATGAGAAGCTCATTCTTGTGTGTGGAAAAAAGTGGCTCTTCTCTTCTTCTTCTTCTTCTTCTTCTTGCTTGCTTGAGCTTGTGCTTGAGAGAGGGAGTGTGAGAGTGTGAGGGAGTGAGTGTGTGAGGGTGAGGGACTGTGGGGTGGAGAAGCTCTCCATCTTCTCCTCTCTTCTTCTCTTCTCTTCTCTTCTCTTCTCTTGCTCGCGGCAATGGAGCTTGGAGCTTGGAGCGGGAGGATCGAGCTTGCTTGAAGCTTGCACTTGGATCATGGAGCTACCGGAGTGCACGGGAGAGGAGATAACTCGAACGGCACGGAGGTAAGCTCACTACGCCCGTAGATATGGATGGCGCGTTGGTTATGTGAGAGGTAGCCATTAGTGCTCGGCTTGGAACGCTTGAAACAATAAGCGGTCCGTGGGTCTTGGCGGTAGAGCGAAGGCTCCCACAGTCATCCTGCATCCACTTGACATTTTGTGAGAGGATATGAAAACCACATCCATCAATTATAATGATAGATGAAACACAAAAAGATATTACTTTTTATAAAATCCTATGGTGCTTACTCCGATGCATATCATCGGTGCTTGTTAAAGACGTGACATGTATTAGTAGTAGGTAAGAAAGGTTTGTATAGTTGGGGAGCTTGCCCCTTTAACTACTTAAGGACAAAAATTTATGGCAAGATGGCCTTTGTTGAGTAACTTATACAACATAGGGCCTATTCTATTTGTATAAGGCGAGGTGAATTTGGGTGATCAGATGACTAGGGTTATGCCGGTGGTGGGGCAGGGAAGATATTGGCTGGGACTTGAATGGTGTAGTCCCTAGCCACAACGTTTTCAAGAATGCTTTTAAATAATTCATTAAATTCCCTCTTGTTTCTAGCTACATTCTCCTCTTTCAAGCACCTGGTGCTCGAGTGTCTCGTGAAGGTGTGTATGACATGTGTCGCTACACTCCGGGTGCTCCCTTGAGCCTTCGTCCTCCTGGCTTGGGGAGTTTTCGGCCTGCATCATGGGCGGTGTCTCTTAGGACCTCTTTTTGGTGTGTGCCTCTTAAGGGTAGGCACATATTGCTTTGGTGGAGGTGCTTGTGCCTTATGCTCCCTTCTACGGAGGAGAGCTTCCTTGCATGCCAACTGCATTGTGTGCTCCATGACAACTATTGTGGGGGAATCTGCAAAATGTGAACCAAGGTTAGGCTTTGAGGCAGGATAGAATTATTTGCATGAAAGGGATTAAACAGTGGATTATCAAGTGCATATGACGAGGAGGGGTGAGGTGAGGTATGCGGTGTTTGTTGTAGAGGGATGGCCCCCATGATGATATTCATCCTGCTTTGACTGCAGAGCATATTCTAGCCATTAGCAGATCTTGGCTTATGCTAAGTTGCATGCATTAGTTGTGATGGAGTGGAGCAGGGTTTGTCCCTGGAAGGATAGACCGAAAAGGGGAAAGGTGTATAGAAGGGGACGGCGCCCCGTCTACGCCGTCAGAGATTGTTGGTCAGGGATTCCTATGGTGGTAATGAGGGTTGCATGCCCTCCACCTGGAGGTGGGAATGGTCACCCGACTTCTAGACGTGTGGTGAGAGGAGGACCTGAGGAGCTCAGCCTGTCAAACCCAACTCTTCTCCCTGCCCTTAACTATCATTGCTCGTGTGTTGATATTATCTATACATGGTCACAAAAATCATTGTTTATTTATGTACATATTTATGAATCCATGTCACTTCGTGAGGATAAAAGCCAATTGTAGAACTTAGGATTGTACTGGAGTGTGGCACACGCATCCAATACTCGTGGCAGCTTACTCAATAACAATAGATATTTTGCAACATCAAGTAGCATGGTACCTTGTTCGAGTCTACTGGCAACATGTAACCCTCACTGAGATCCTTATTAGCCAAAGAGTTCTCTTGGCTAGTTTTGGCTAAGTCCATACCCTGAATGGCAGTTAATACTTGAAAGGAAGTCAATGCCACATAGGTTGGGTCTCTTTGAGACCGCCATTTGGCCAATTGCTCCTCTGAGACCATCATAATTTGGGATCCCAGTTTAGTCATTGTAATGCGGTTTTCAAACCAACATTTTTCGAATTGACCTCGCCCTTCTGATTGTCACTTTAGTTTATCTATCTCCAAGAGATTTGGTTGGTAGAGCACATCATTGAATGTCACAGTTAAGCGTAGTTCATCAGCTTCCTTGTCAGAGATGATTCGCATGCATTCATGCAGGAGCCTGTCATAGTACTCGTTAAAATGTTCTTGCTCTTCTTGGGATAGGGAAAATGGCAAGTATTCTTTCAACTGCCCCCTAGGGAATGCACCCATGTTTGCAAGGGCGTAGACACGTGCAAATACTTTGAGTTTAGCATCCAACTCAGTTAAGCATTCTGCGACACTTCTATGTTCAATGAGGGCTTGCTCGGTTGCTATCTCATGCAAGGTTCTAGCAATTTCCCTAGGCTTCAGCATAGCTAGGGGCTCAGGCCTAGATGATCAAGATTGGTTAACGCTAGGATTGCTTATGCTCTTGAGGTTTCCATGTTTCTCCTAAGGCCTTGCTGCTATTGTGTCATGATTCTCCTTGGATATGACCGATATAGTCTTGTCACCCTGTTGTGGCAGTGTTGTATCCACTTTTGATTAGTCAATGCGAGTTCTATTGTCAGTGGATTGAGTGTTGCAAGCAACCATTGATAGTAATGGTCGATTTTGATTTTTCAGAGCACATGGATGCATCTGAGGTTTCACTACTACTAGGAGAGATGGCAATGGGTTCATTTATTGGTGGACTCGATGCTTTATTCCTCAGCTCTTCGGCACCCTTGGTCTCAATCTTCTTGGGGTCTACAACCACTTGCAACTACCGTTGTTGTTTTCGTTCTATTCTCTTCTTTTTCTTAGGCAATAGAGGTGTATCCCTTGAAGACTCAGGACCTTGAACTAGCTCAGTCGTTGATGTGCTTGGCTGGGCCTCAACATTCTCTTTCTCTAGTGTGTCCTCATGGGACATAGTTGTGGCCTGCTGAACAACCTCGCTAGGTTGTGAGGATACAACTGCCTCTCTTTTTGGAGAGCCTAGCTCTTCACCTAATTCCCCTCCGTTTGGCTCCTTATCTGATTGCATTGGAAGGTGCTTTTGGTTGGGCATTTTCTCTAGACTCTTGTCCCTACCCATTGAAACATGCCTCCATTGCTTCTTATTAGTGCAGGTGTTGTGTTTAGAGCTTTTTTTCTCTTGCTCAAGAGATTTGGGTGACTCTAATGTAGAACCGAGAGATAGTCTAGGATTCTTGTCAAGTAAGCTTGGACGAAACCAGTTGAAGAAGTCAGGGTTGTATCGATGGGAGGCATAGAGATCTAGAATTGCAGGGTCTTGAGTGAGGCAGAAGACATATGCGCTAACATCAAGAACCATGCTCCCTACTCCTAGCCTGCTAGCCATGTGTAGATCTTCTTCTAGAAGTAGTTTATTGTACAAGGGATTTTTTTGGACAATGCCAAAAAGTTGGACTTCATGAACCACTGCCAACACTCGTAATGAGGTTGGGGCAATTTTCATGGGATCATGTTTTGATATCCAAGGGGCTTTTCTTTGCTCAGTGATGAGTGTCATTAGTCGGTGGCCAATTTTGTCTGCCAAACTTTGATTGGAGTACCTTTTCTACACGAACTCACCTTGTCCTTTCCCTTTTCAATCGATTGCTTCGATCTTTTCCTTGTTTGTCTCACATTGAGCAGTATAGAGTGAGGGTATCAAGTGCAATTCTCTAGCTGTGGCCTCTAGGATATCCTTTATGACTTCTTCAACGATAGCTACATAGCGGGAGCAAACATGTTGTTGCTCATCCCAAGTCAGGGGTTTGGCTATGAGCTTCATGTGCTCTAGTGTTGGCCTTCCCATGTCCACATGGACGTAAGCACGTGTGATGGCTGTCAGCTTGTGATCAAGCTTCACCAGGCACTTCTTCTCTAGTTCATTGGTTAGATGCGCCATCTCCTTGGCCAAACCTTCAAGAGATTTCTCCTCAAGCCTAAGATTTAGCTGCTTCAGTAGTGCTGAAGGTGTCAAGGATGTTGGTTGCAACACCCCTTCCACGGTTGAATTGCTAAGGACACATTCCGCAAGGGGCATCATCACGACCAAGGACTATGACTACTGTGATTCCTAATTGAAAGTAGTAGTAGCTAGTTCAGTGGACTAGCTACTGTTAGTAGATTTCAGTTTCAAGTCCTCAAGCAAATCGGAAGTGGTTGTGTCTTTTGTTTCCCTTTGAGCATTCACTTGTGCAGATCGAGCCTTAGTTAATCTAGTCACAATAGATTGCACATGCATATCCTTAGGCCGAGAGCTACCGGTGGTGTCATGTCCCACCTCTTAGACATTTGGAAGCTTAGATAGAGATAGAGATTGGGATTGAGAAGCTGCACTTGATGATTGTTGTTGTGGTTCTTGTGTCCGTCTAGGGAAAAAGGGTGTAGGAGACTTGGGACTCCTAAGTGGCTTTGACACTGGCTGGGAGATTTGCTCGTGACTGTTAGATGATTCTACCATTTGCTTTGTTGAGCATTTAGCCTTGCCATGAGCAATGTTGTGCCTATGATGCTTGTTATCCACTTGAGAAATTAAAGGCTCCTTGGGCACTAGTGGCTTTTGCATACCCTCAACGATAAATCTGATATCTACTTGTCAAGCATGCTAGGCTGAGGATCTACCCTTCGATTAGTCCCATTTGGTTTCTTGATTTCGATCGTGAGGGGCTCAATCACTCCAATGTTTTTGACTCGAGACTTGGTTTTTCGTTTAGATTTCCTCCTGCGCTTCTTTGCTTTTGATACAATTTTTCCTTCAACTAACAAAGTTGGTTTAGCCGAGGGTTTTGGCACCCAAATCCATTGGTTACTTGCATAATATCCTTGAGCACGTAGCAACGCTTTGGATATCCATCGCGCTATTGTGTTGGCTCTCCATTGATACCTTCGTCTATAAGGCTTGGGCTTCTTTTGTGATCTTCTATGATATTTGTAAGTCCAAAGCCTATCCTTGGCATTGTCTCCTAACCTTCTTGTTTCAAGCATGGCCTTGCTCACTAGTTCTCTCTGTTCAACATACGCTTGTACCAACTCTTTCAACAAGTCCTTGCTCCCATTACTAGGCTTGCTTGGCATGTTGGAATATTCCTTGTCTTTCCCTCGAGGTTTAATGATGTCACCCTTGCTAAAGGTTGTGATTATCCTCACACCCGGTAGTGTCAAGTGTATCCTCTATGCTACATAATTGGCCTCACACTTGGTCGCCCTTTTGAAGGATCTTCCTAGGAGGGTTTCCTTTCCGCAATTACCACTATTTGGAGGAACATGAAATAGGATAGGCAAGCTTTCAGTTTCAATTGTTGCAAGGATTTTGCACTTCCCTATAAGTGCTTCCAGGTGTCCCTCGTAACCCTAAGATAAGCAGGAGGCACCATGTCTTCATCTTTCGGGTCCTAGCTTATAAATTTAAGCCTTTTGACAAATGCCCTTGATTTCCCAACTGCACGACCAAATGTGGATTTTCCACTGATGTCTTGGATCGTCTGTGCAATGCTATTCAAGGTACATCTATTGTCAGGACTATCATATCTAGTCATCCTCGCAGTTGTTGCTTTCCGCTTTGACTAGATGCAGTCCGAACGCAACACATGTGTTTTTGCGGTGTGGCCTTTTTGCCCTTATTGGCTAGATTAGCCCATTGAGGTTCTAGGGTCTCTGATTATCTTTGTTTGGGCATGGGCTTTTGGTTGCTATTTTGTAAGTGAGGATCTATGCTTGTGCAAAGCCCTTACTACACTAGGATCTAATTTGGAGGACCTGTTGCCTCGCACGTTTTCTCTCCGGCCCTACTTGAGGGAGGTGCGGAGGGGGGCAGAGCCCCCTCTGCGGGGGTCTGGGGGAGGCAGTTCCCCCTGGCCCTAGGCCGTTACGATAAACACCCATGTGCAATTTGAAGAACCATTTATAGCCAAGTTTTGAACTACTTACTCTAGATTTCAGTTTTGTGATAGATCTATGATGTGATTTTGGCTCTATGGGGTCTCTGGTCGGTTTCAGAATCTACATGTTAGAATTTTGAAAAAATCCAAATTCGGCCCAGCAGGTCCGAATTGCCAAGGCCAAATGCCTGATTTGGCCCATCTGAATGGTCGAAGGCCGAATGAGAAAGGGCCAAATACAACTGCGCCAAATGTCAATTTTGTCCAGTCCGAATGTGGTTATCCGAGGGCCAACTGGCCAACTAGCCAAGGGCCGAGTCAGGTGGACTGAGGGCCGAATGTCAACTTGTCCGAGTGGGGTTGGGCCGAATGGGTGATTTAGCCATGGGTCAAGAGCCGAATATAGGACGAGACTGAGTGCCGATTTTGGGACTCGGCCCAGAATCGTCGTCATTCGGACGGGCCGAGTGCTACGCAATTTTCGTCAAACTCCATAGAATTCATCGCGCTGAGCAATCGAGGCCTCCCTACTAGTCAAGCACCTCCAGATCCAATCTACTCATGCAGGGGAAGGTGTGGAATTACCTTGGTGGGAAAAGAACTCCTCGATGGCAAGATCGAAGCAGGTCTATGCAATGAAGCTTTCTCTCCCTCTCTCTGGTTCTCCTGAAATCCTGCAATACAAAATGTGGTCTTCCTTGCCACTCCTAGCCCCTTATCACCCTGCCCAAGCCTGCACTCACCTTAGTCTTGCTCCCCTCACCAATATTTATCCTAAAATTTCACTTTTTTCCCTTCTTTTCCATGTTTCAGTCTATTATACGGCAACAAAAAACCCTACTACGTGTTCCAATGTTTTGCTCCTATCCTTCCTAAATGCAAGGAATAATCATAAGGGAAATACCTATACTACTCCAACATGCTTTTCCAAGTCCAAAAACCAAAAATCTACTTGCTAAGGAGACTGAATACCTCTTCAAACTCCCTTGCTTTCTACCTATCTACCTTAAGCATCGGCTCATGGAAAACCCTACTTAAATGCATCGGTTCAGGGAAAACCCTATTTAAATGCTCAATTCGAAGCATGCAACGCTCAAGGCTTGAATCCGTTATTCCCGACAACGAAACCAAAATGTGGAAGCTCTCTCTCTCAACCGTCAAGACCCATGGACCACTTATTGTTTCAAGGGTTCCAAGCCGAGCACTAATGGCTACCTCTCACATAGCCGATGCGCTATCCATCTCTACGGGTATAGTGAGCTTACCTCCATGCCTGATCGAGTTACCTCCTCTCTCAAGCACTCTTGTAGCTCCACGATCCAAGTGCAAGCTTCAAGCAAGCTCCATCCTCAAGCTCCCCACTCCAAGCTCCATTTCTTAGCAAGCAAGATAAGAGAAGAGAAGAAGAGAGGAGAAGATGGAGAGCTTCTCCTCCCCGGTCCCTCACCCTCACACACTCACTCCCTCACACTCACACTGCCTCTCTCATACACAAGCTCAAGCAAGCAAGTAGAAGAAGAAGAAGAAAAAGAGGAGAGCCACTTTTGGCCACACACAAGAATAATCTTCTCATTCACTTTTCAACTTTATATACAAAACCCTAAATATCTTTTGGGCGGTCATCCCCTTATCCCCTTTTTTACATGGCGACACTTTTTTCCATTGTCCTTCTATCTTCCTAGCTTTCTTCCTACCACCCATCCACCTTTACAAATTGCACGGGTGAGAGCTCGGCACTCTTAAAATAAATCATGGTGTGCCTTGTGCTTTTTTTACAATAGTATAGACTCGTGCACCTTTTTCCTTGATTTAAGACTTTTCTACACTTCTTGTGTTTTCAGATTCTTCTTGGTGTACCTTCATCTTCTGTTTCACTTTTGCCTTGGCCTTGTCTTTTGCTTTAGATTTTTCATCTTTTCCACCTTGTTCATTTGAGGGTTAACATGTCCAAAGGTGGATTTAGTCCTTGATAGAACCTTGCAATCTGTTGAGACATTATCATTAGGGGTGCATATTTGCGCAGACTCACAAACTTGGAATAGTATCCTTCCAAGGTTAGCCTTAATTGTCGTAAGTTGTAGAATTCATTCGTCTTAATTGATTCAAAAGATGGGGGAAGATAACGTCCTTTCACAACTTCTTTGATCTCTTTCCAAGTTTGGAAAGCTTCTATTACCCCTTTATCTTGGCAAAACTGTTTCCACCAAAGCTTAGCTTTGCTAGCAAGATGAAGACCAGCAATCATGGATTGATTTGTAGCAATAGTTTCAATGGCTAGGAAATAGTTTTCCAAAGCCTCAATCCATGCTTCTACATCTTGCTCTACCTTGGGTTCTTTACTGCTAAACCTAGGTGGTGGTGTTTGTTTGAGAAGAAACTTCTTCTCTTAGAGTTCCTTGTATGTTTCATCGATTCGCACTAGTTGGTGATTTTGATTATCACACAATGTTAGATTTGATTTTCCAAGAGTTTAACTACATACTCTCTCTTAGTTAACTATAAAAAATAAGGTAATCCTTATTTATCAAAAGAGAAATACAATGGAGATCAATCATGGACTTCGTGTAATGGTACATTTACAAAGTAAGGGGGTTTCTTATCTGTCTCTAAGGCTCTATAAACTAAGGGTAAAGGAGGGCATCCTCTAACATAATAGCCATTTTTGGGCATGTCTCATATGGACTATTATACGGTCAGGAGGTATAATTTCGATGACTTGTTCATACACCCAATGATATAAGGTCATTATCTCCCCATTAATTGTCATAGTATCATTAACCCTCTGCCCTTCAAATAAGAAGCATCAAACTAGTTTTAGTTCTTCAAGCCACTGAATTCTCTTGAGATCAGTCTTGAGGTTCCATGTATGATTGGGATTGATTGTGAAGAAGTTCTGAGCTATTCTCCATGGCATTCTTCTAAGCCAACCCCATTGGATTCGAGTGTAATGAGGGTCTGTCATATTCTCAAGAATTGTCATCATGGATTCTTGAAACTTAATGTTCGAGGATTGACAAGCAATGGAATACATGATCTCAAAAATCAATCGCATAAAGTGTACTTTATCATTTATCTATCAAAGCAACTCAATTATCATCATAAGCTCATAACTCATACTCTTTAAAAATAATAACGAGACTTTATATTTATGAAAATTATTTATAAAGATATATTGATCATATTTATGATCTACCAGTACACCATCTCATGAAAAGTATTAGGGTCTATGCTCTCATATCTTGGGGGATTCTCGTGTACATGGCAAACAACATAATATGGTGGCTCTTGGGGATAACCAAAACATCCCGTACCAAAATAAGGCCTCCTTGGCACTACAACAACTCTCTCGGGTGGTACTATTTGTAGCACTTTTTGATATACCCACAAGGTTTCAGGTATAGGCTCATCCCCAATGTCTAGTAACCATTCAACAAAGGCGCTAAACAAAAGGTATATCTTAACTATCCTTAATTGTTCAGCCCATCGAATCCTCCATATCTCGCAATGAAGAAGGATGTTATGCCCACAATATATCTCCATATGTCACATATTCCTTAGCCAGAAATCTTTCATGTACCATGAGTTAGGATAAGGTTGCAATACAATTGGAGGAATAAATATCATCTCCATTATCTCAAATATAGCCTCGCGGTATGAGAATCGACTCTAACACTACTTGATACATGATGGGAAAAATATCCTGCAAATGTGTAGCTTCCTCATCCCTAAGTTTCTGTGAGCACAATATGTATGCTAGTGTTGGTGCAAGATATTCAACAATAGTTTTCTTCAAACAATTGTGGTTATTTTATTAATTCATTTTATACATTGACAACTTAACCTTACACTAAAGGCTCTTTTGGAACCTAAGCTCTAATACCATATGTGAGGTGACTCCTCCAACAGACCTAGAGAAGTCCTCTTAGTAGTTGACTGAAATTCATATCCATGCACCTCACCATCCCATCTCCCCATGGGAAACCTTGGACTTAGTTGAACATCGAAATCTCAGTTCTACTTCACAGGGGAAGCATGACAAGTCACCCCTAGCAGCAATCTAATGCCCACCTAAGAAAAGCCACTTTGTAATCAATCAAAGGTATGAGTGAGGTTAACACCGCACTTGGTTCAAAGAGAGTAAGAGATGGGGGAGAGTGTAAATCGATCCCCCTACCCATAAGGTAAAATCTCAACTCCGGCCCCCTAAAACTATGTTAAACACTCAATTACTATCAGTAGCTTGTACAAAGGTCTAGCAATCAATGCATAGTTCAATACGAACCGTCAATAGTATCATGTGTGAAACAATGAACTTCCTTAAAGTTGGTCAGAGGGGAAAGATCTACAATCACCTTGACTTTAGAAAAATTCATGGCTATCCCATTCTTTGACACGATGTGCCCTAAAATGCAACCATGCTTAACCCAGAACTAGCACTTCAAGCATCGTGGCCGAATCCACCACAGTTTGTGCAAGGCCTAGACCTAAGATCTTGGCACTCGACTAAGAGGTGGTTGCCACCACAATGCAAATTCAAATTGTGGTAAACCATTGTTTCCCTTCTTAATGGAGGATAATATCATGGAGAATAATATAAGAGAGACTATAAGATACCTTTATCATTACAACAATTCAATGGCAAGATTCATGCGTTATAACCCTACCGGTATTGGGAGGGTCACAATTTTATTAGTTCTATCTAATATTGGAAAGTTACCTGACTTAACGGGTCCACCCAGCCATAGGTGTTCGGTCGTCACGATCGAAGCCTCCCACTTTCCTCAATGTGGTTTGCTTAGTTTTCTAATTAGCAAAGCTTACTACCACAATGTTTGGATATATAAAATCAGCTTCCTTTTATTACTTTGTTAAATTGGGTTCATTAAAATCAATCTTTAGCACATAACAAACAATTCGAAAAATCAGATACTTTATTTCATAGTAACATCCAGAATCATCACTCAATAGAGTGGTATAAAATCGTCTTTCCGCAGAAAGACACCATCAAGCTTATGACAAAACCTTCCAATCCCTCGAGATTGAGTTGTATGTGATCACACTTCGTTCGCAGTCAACAAGGAATTTATTGGCTCAAAGCCCCTCTAAGCTTCCCTGAGCCTTAGGAGCCATCCTACATAACAAGGGCAGTTACCACTCGGCCCTTTGTCCTCTCAAGAGCTCGAGTGATCAAAAATAAAAAACACCTACCTCCCTCGGGAGCATAGGACCCCCACCCATAGGTGAGTTTTTTCACACTTTGCAGAGTGTTAAGGAGCATTCGGTTGGGGGTCCCAACCCGAACCACCATAATTCACAATTCCTCCATCTGTGCAAGCACGGAATCATAAGAGCCATAATTCATCATTCACAAATCCAAAAGCAATCATAACCATAATATATTTTTAACACACTTATCAATGTATACGATGCATGGAATCTATGTCCTCCATCAATTCTCATATTCCTTCCTAAAAAGTAATTGATAACACTAACATGTTTTTAGAAGTTTAAGTACATTCTAATTGAACGTATGTAACGAACTAGCTTATCTCTCATTAGAAAATTGTAGAGTTAATATCTTAAAGAGTAATCCTTTTTTTTAATGTACTAAACCTAATTGTCTCCGTTCGACCATCCATCATGATTATGGTGTATGGCCACAACCTCGATTTGTTGTGGGATGGCTGATTATTCGGTTTGAATGGGTTCAGGGTTAACTTCAGGTTACACTTCAACATCCTATTGAGTTCCCTCAACACAGTGGCAGCTACTTCGTCGCGTTGGGGAGCTCTCGGAGCGTGACCTCTCTCAGCATCTTGACAACTCTTGGGAGCCATGGAAAAAGCTGATGGATTCGAGCAGTGCTTCTATGTAGGTGTGGAAAGAGAGGGAGAGATTCGGCTTATTACAGCAGAGCTTCATCGCGTCAACAACAGAGAGACTTCTACACTAGTCATTGTTGTTTTCTGACATGACGCTCTACCCCTGCTCATATAGTAATGAGGGGGGGTGAGGGGGATAAAGAGAGGGCACTTGCTTTTTAGCATTTTTTATGACATCATTGATGATAAAGAGAACGCTTTTCTTTTAGCATTTTTGACTATGTCATTGATGATGTCAAGGAGGGGGGCTCCTTTTTTGCAGCACGAAGATAAAAATTGCCAAATAATCGTATTGTCAGGCAGGTGTCACCCTAATGCGGCAACTAAGGCGCGACCAAGGCGTAGACCTTGGCATCTTGGCAACGAGCTACGAAGGCTTCGTTGGCACCATTGGGTACGCGTGAGAAGCTCCCACTAGTGTATAGGAAAATCTTCCCGAGAGGTCACCCATCCCGACAGTGTCATCACCCAAGTGCACTTAACTACCAACAAGTGACTATCCACTAGGCTAGTTCTTTTTGTTGTTGTATACTAGAAACATAGTTTTAATAAGCTAGTCTTGGGAGGGTTTCCCAAGTCTTTCTTCCATGAACTGGCATACAATACCTCATTAATAATAACAATTATCTTCATAAGTAAAACCAATTTCATAGTTAGAGCTAATTTTTTAAAAATGTGCAACATAAATTAATTTTCTTTGGAATATATGTGCACATTTTTTATTAAAATGAACTAAGTAATGGGGACATTACATGTCCTCAAGGACCTACTGGCCTTTGTAAGGCAATGATTATTTACTCTTGGAACTTTTCTTTCTTGATTTTCTCATTTTAGGGGTTAGAACCCCTTTTTACACATCTTCGTATATTGGGTCTTTCAAAGACATTTATCATTTTTTGTCTTTATTTTAGGTAGGCTTTCCTAGCTGTCTCATAACTAGCAAGACAGGGTCACTAAAGATTGCTGTCAAAAATAGCTTTTAGAGTGCCCGACAATGTCTTCATAGGAGGCAGTCAACCACTCCAACCTTCCCCAAATATATCGAACCAAACCCTGGGACTTCATGCCTTGAATGTCTGTCACCCAAAAAGAAAATTCCCCATAAACACATATACATTCAAATTAAAAGGAAAAAAGCTTGGAAATGAAAAATAACACTTAGACTTGGCTACAATAAGCTTTTGCACAACAAGAGGCTTGCTCTAGGTACCTTATCGAATCTATTTAGTTTAGCACTAAGATAAGAAACCATTAATCACACTTGCACCAAACATTCACATAATCCTCTTGGCCTAATGAAATAACAGAGTATATTGCAAAATAAACAACCCTCTTAGCCTAATGAAATCAAACATTAAATCTAACAAGAATGACCCTCTTTACCTAATGAAAATAGAGCTATAAAACACACCATTCAGCATCCTACTACTGAAAACAAACCCTTGATCCCCACATAAATCATACTATAATACAACACTAGACCAAGGGATGGGCCACTCACGCTCTATACTAAATACATCAAATTATTAGCAAACCCCTTCCATAAAAGGCAAGGGGTGTCTAGCAAATATATCACTGAACGATACTGTACATCCATGAAATAATAGAAAATCGGTCAATCACTACCTGACTCATCACCCATATTAACCATCATTAGCCATAACAACACATGTCAATAAGCAGTCCTCACAATAGTCCTCGGCTAAGAAGATCAAGCAATTCTAATAACTCCTCAAGTCCACATTTGAGAAATACATCCTCAATAAAGGCATAATTTTCCAATGCATCCGCAAAGTGGTTCCACTGATGAGGAACCAGTTGAAAAGTCACTGTCTCAAAAATCTGAAGGATATCCAAGGCTACATGATGATACATCTGCAAAATGGGATCCCTCATACTATAAGTCCCATTCAATTGATTGATCACTAACTGGGAGTCATCTTTCACTAATAAACGGTGGATACCACCATGTTGGGCTATGTTTAGCCCCATGATTAAGGCCTTGTATTCTGCCATGTTATTAGTAAAACCCTTGCCTAAATAAACTCCCATTTTCATAACGACTCTATATCGAGGGTATTTAATAACCATACCGACACTCATATGCTTTAGCGGGACCTTGTGAAACTCCATCAAAGTATAAAGTATAGACCCATGCTTCATTGATAGGCCATGCCATATTGATTAGTCTACTCATACTTATGGTAGTCAAAGTCAAGCTGAGAAAAAGAATATATGATAGGTACAATCCCTCTTTCCTCACTAAACTCAATAGGAACACTAGTAAGAATCTATGACAATGGTGGTAGTAGACCCTAATATCCCACATAAAACATCCACTAGATCACTCGACCTTGGTGGTAATGCTACTCTAAATATGAATGCTCCAATTAAGGAATGATTTTGTCCATTTGATTACCTTGCCACCTACTGTAATATGATAACCCTTACTCCATTGGATCACTCAACACCTTGCTACTCTAAATACAAATGTTCCAGATAAGGAATGATTCTACCCATCCGATTGCCTTGGCACCTACTATAAGTTTAAGCCGGATCCTAAATCCTAGAAGACTACAAAGGTACCAAGTCTTATAAGCTGCTTATTGATACTCTCTACTTGTCCATTCGCTTTGGGATTATATGGAGTGGATTTATTATGTTTAATTTTTAAAGCTTTAGTCAAGGACCTTATTCAGAAAGTTTGTCCTACGATCGGATACTAGTTCTTTAGGTGGACAAAAATGGCAAACAATTTGTTCCATAATGAAAGTAGCTATTTCCTTAGCATTGTCCTTCATTATAGCTCGATCTTCATACCATTTTGTAAAGTAGTCCATTGCCACAATGATATACCACTTTTGCATAGTAGATGAAGGGTGCACAAGTCTAATGAAATTGATGCCCCATTTCTCAAATGGAAAAGTTACAAGAATAGGATTAAGTGGCTGCTTATGATTTTCCCTAGCATCACATCTTACATATGCAAAAGCATCTTGGAAAAACATTCCACCAATATCTAGCACGTAAAGTTTTCTGGGCAGTGATGCATCCAACAAAATGGCCTCAGCATACTAAATCATGGCATTCCTCTAGAATAAAGGGTACCTCATTAGGGACCACACATCAATAAATCTCATCCCACACCTTTCCTATATAAGACACCTGCTATTATCAAAAAACAAGTGCTTGCTACTTAATCTTCCTCTTCTCAAATTTAGAAAGAGTTTTTTTCTGGTTGCTTGTTGATAGATAATGCATGATAGATGTATACATCCTCATAGTCACTAATATCTATACACTTTTTTCATTTTTCTTGATTTTTATTGATTTATCTTATTATTTCTCACTAATTTTTTATTTTTAGATATATAGAGCTATTGTGAATAAAGTACTTACATTATATTCCATATGATCCCATATGAACACTATCAATACCATTAAGACTCATAAGATCCTCAATTCTTCTAAAATCCTGCAAATCTCACAGTGTGGGTTTTCTCGATTTTTATTTTCATTATACAAACAACAAGAACAACTAATAATTTTGATTTTTCAAGTTGTGAAAATCATATTCAATCATTCTAAACCATTTTCCATAATATGCATAGAAGAATCATTATGAAACATCAAAATTGAGCATTTACACTATTAATTTCATATGAATCCACATGCATTTCAAAGTCAAGAAGGTGTTGACACTCTTCTATGGCCATTGACACATCCTCAACCTTTGATCTATGCTCCATAATGCTTTAGCATCATCACACAACCAAAATCTTTCATCTAAGGTCACCTCTCTCTGGCATAGAATAAACCATGGGAACAAGGTGTAGAGAGGAGAAAGAAAGATTGAAATTGGATAACTTCATTCCCTGCATCATTTTTTGCATGCATACAATCAAAATGGAGAGCCTCGCACGTGATCAAAGCCCCACCTTCATTTCCTAAACATTTTTCCCAATAGAAAGAGGCATCTTCATGAATTGAAGGGCACAAAAAAAATCCCCCTCCCTTCATACTGATTTTCAGTTTTTTAAAAGCCCTTTAAGGCTTAACTATTAAGTTTCAAACCAATGGTTCGGTTTTTGTGCGTTTACAGTTCTCGACAAGTGGTTTCAAACTCGTTGGTAGGGTAAACATGCTCTAAATTCAAATCTAACTAGATGATTGGCTTCATGGCATCAAAATCTATCAATCTGGCCTCTGTCATGCACTTTTTGACTCTTGGATCCAATAGTTGCTTCATAGCACCATATCTTGTAGCCTTCTTTATGTCTCCCGAGCCACTTTTATGCACTAAATCGATGCCAAAAATCTGCTCTCATTGGCAACCATGGGATAGGGCAACTTAGCTTGTCAAATCCACAAACTGATCTACACGTAAAGAAACCATAAAAAGCATCAAGCTACTATAAAGAAGAATACACAACAAAACATAAACACAACTCTTACCCTACCCCTGACAAAAGCAAGGCATGAAGTTCTATAAGGGATAGGCCAAGTATAATATGATAGATCTAGAGCTAGTCGCTAACCAACTGATCTATTACATACTAGTTAAAAAGAACTATAAAAGCATCCATCCTAAGTGGTGGTCTGATCCACCTATCGGACTTAGGACAACTGGATCAGAAACTCCTAATAGGTAAGGACTCCTACAGCTTGGTCTTTGATTTTTAGATACTTTTGATTGAGCATTTTTTTTATACTTCAAGACATGGTACTTGGGTATATAAAAAGGAGAGAGCTAAGCATATTGTGATCCAAGGAGAGCAAGGCATCGAGTCTCAAGTCATGTCTCGGTACCCAAAAATCTACCAAGCTCTCGCAAAGTGACACTAAATCATTTTCTTTCACTCATTTTTATTTTCATTCCAACTATCCTTATTTATTTTTTCAGCTAAATGTCACCCCCAGGAAGACAAGGCATTGGCCATGTATCTACTCATCCCCCCAAGAACCTACCAAGTCTTCGCAAGGCAATAATTACCAACTCTTCAATTTGTTTCTTTCTTCATTTTTTCCAGGGAGTTCTATCATAAATATATGTATATATCACATGGGTTCAATGTAAGGGATTTTTAAAATGCCATTTTTTTACATATAAAAGGGTCCCACATAAAGGGGTTACTTATAAATTGAATTGAAAAGGGTTATGTTTTATTAAGAAAAAATTCACAAATAAGGATATTTATAAATAGGCATTGAATGCACATGATATAGAGGGTATATATATATATAGTGAATTCCCCAAGTCATTTTCTTAGTTTAGGGGGTCAGAACTCCTTTTGACACACCTCCGTATGCAGGTTGTCCACAGATTTTTATTATTTCTTATCTTTATTTTCGGTAGGCTTTCCTAGCTATCTCACAACTAACAGAAACTACTAGAAACAATTGCCTAGTAGGCTAGCAAGACAAGGTCACTAAAGACTACTTCAAAAATAGGTCCTTAAATGCCTAACAATGCCCTTACAAAAGGCTGACAACTATTCAAACCTCCCTAGACATACATAACCTAAACTTTGGGGATTCATGCCTTGGCTTTTCCATCCCCAAAATAAGGCAACCTTAGTTAGCATATCCAGAATTATCGGGATTGAATTGAATTGTATCCATGCGGAAAAAGGCTATGACCTCTGGCTAGCAATAGGACATGGCTAGTCATCATGGAATGAAACACTCATCACTTTCTGTATCCATTTCCAAATAGACCAAACAGAGAAATTAGAATGGCTTCACCACCTTAAGCAGGGTGATTGATTTGTCCAAGCTTATACCACAAAATTCATTATCCTTAACACTCACATTAATCCCAATGCTTAGCCAAAAGATGAAATGTTGAACACCCTCTATATTCAAGGTTTCAATAAACGTGTCCCAAAAGCATTTGCTTCTGATGATTTATCGAGTAACAACATCGACCCATTTTATAAGAAAGCTCTTCGATTAGAGAAATTTCTATCAAAAGAAAAGTCATGAAAAGGGAAGAAATCCAGTAACTCCACTCCAAGGTATCAAAATGATGATTGTAGTGATTCCACTTCAAATTTTGACCTAGAGGAAAAATCTAGCACTGAAGAATCTGACTCTGAAGAGGAGGAAGAGAAAAAGTCTATCAAGAGTAAGAAGGACAAAGCCAAGAAAACATCAGACATTACCAAGAAGAATGAGATCAAAAACCTCTAGTGCATGGAGTGCAACAATCCCAAGCATGTTCAAGCTGCATGCGTCCTAAACTAAACATGATGCAATATTTGCAACATGGCTACTTACAATAGTGAGTACTATGGGTACAATGTTAGGTACTATATGGGACCATCTCGAAGGATGGGAAGGTACTAGTGCAAACACTTTTGGCCACTAATGGACAACACTCTAGACCAATCTGATTCCTACCCTTGCTATTGCTTATACCAAACAGCAATACTAACAACTCGGCACTAGTCATGGTAGGTGTGGTAGAGGTGGAAGAGGCCGAGAAAATTTCTAGCCCTTCATTAAACATTGCTTCTTTTGTATGCAAGAAGGACACTGGAGATCCGAGTGTCTAGACACCCAAGTGTCGAGACCAAAAATGGACTCAACATTAGCTCTTGGACTCTAGCGAGCCTCCTAAACTCATCTAAACAACCTCACAACCTCGTGGCCATGAGCATATAGACACTACAAACTGATTTATCAAAAGAATGCATTTGTCGATACCATATCTAGAGTGTAGTCCAATGTGATGCCTTTCCTGACTCCAAGAAAAGGGATTACCCAAACATATCAGTGGTGGCTAGTATCTTGTAACACAAACAAAGGGAGCACCCCCTATCTTATCCTATGGCCCCACTATGGATCTCCTACATCCCAAGGATTAGTCCCAGGATGCGTTGTCTCAACATACAACACATGCGCACAAAGTACACTCTTCATATGAAGCTTTCCATCATCTCCTCTCTTCTTCTCTTCTCTTCTCTTCTCTTCTCTTTTCTCGTGCACAACTATGAAGGATGGAGCTTGGAGGTGGAGGCTTGAGAATGCTTGAGCTCACATCTCGAATCATGGAGCTACCAGTGTGCTTGAGGGAGGAGGCAACTCATTCAGGTAGCATTGAGGTAAGCTCACTACACCTCGGTAGGATTGAAGGTGCGTCGACTACATAAGAGATAGCCATAGATGTTTACTTAAAATTCTTAAAACAACAAGCGATTTGTGGGTCTTGGTGGTTGAGCGTAAGCTCACCTCTACATTTTGGTTCTGTTTTGCCAAGACAACGAATTCAAGCTTCAGGACTTGCGCACCTCAAATCAAGTGACAAAGTAAGGGTTTTATCCCTGAACCGGAGCTTGAGATAGGTAGGAGGTTTTGGGTTTTTAATCTTTGCAACAAGTGAGTATTTTGGCTTTTTGATGATTGGGCAAGTAGGAGAAATCATTTCAAAAAAAATTCTTTGGATTTTTTTTGCATTTAGAGTAGGATAGAATCGAGAAATCGAAGCGGAAAGCTTTAGGGTTGTTGCTGTGAAACGGGCCCAAACAAGGCATAAACAGGGAAAAAATGGAAATAAAAGAGTGCTTAGAGATGTTAGAGTCACATGGGCAGGAATCACGAAGATTAAGGTTGAGTCCAGCAAGGGTTTAAGGCCCCGAGAAGCAAAGGGAGACCTCATTTTCACTTGTGGCATTGAGAGAGAGAGAGAGAGATCTTGGACATTCAGGGTTTCCTACAAATTGATCAACTCCCACCAGTGTTGTTAGCACATTCCAGATATATACAAACCTTGCCTTAAGTTCATAGTTGCATTCTAGAAGTCCTCAACTACTAGCTTGCTCATAATCGTGTCATCGATTTGATTTTTCGTCATTTCCACCCCTCGGCTGATAGAATGAAACCACCTTACCAATGTCTAATTCCTAGAATCAGACATCCGATTTCGAGAATTGGATGTCGGGACACCGTCCGATTCCAAGAATCGGACAGCCAACAATCGGACCACTGCCATACGTCCAATCCTGAGAATTGGACACTTGGACCTAGGACCTCGTCCGATTCTTGAAATAGGATGCTCCGACCACCCTATCCAATTTTGGCAATTGAACACACTCAAATTAGGACCAAATTAGGACCAACACATCCTATCTGATCAGACATACCTTGTCCAGCTTTGAAAATCAAACATCCCATAATCGGACACGAAAATCGGGCATAGTAAATCGGACACCTATCAAATCAAATGTCTGATTCCTAGAATCAAACAGTACAGCATCTGACTCTATAGAATCGAACTAGATTTTGACACATCAAAATTGACAAATTTAGTGCTTTCAAGATGATGGAGAGTACAATCCGCACCAAGGGAATTCACCAAAAACCTTATAGGAAAATCTAACCCTAGAAATCACAACCAAACGGCTAGGAACAGTGCTGACACTCATATCAGCATATTCGACATGCTTAGAGCTGTAGGCTAACCAACATATCCCAATTTGACCTTGAATGAGTTGAATGACATAGCACATACCCTAATCACTAGCAAGAACGGCCAAGAATTGAGCCTAGAGCCCTATTAGGCCGAGTATGTAGATGAGAGTGTGAGGGCTACAATTGCCACTTTGTATTCGCACCCACATTTTTTTCTGACACTTGAAGTGCACTTAAGAAAAGCTGAAAGCCTAATTTCACACAATGCATGGAAAAGAGCACACACACAGTGAGTGACTGTTAATTGAGAACTGTTTGTAAATAATAAGGAACTCACTCAAACTTAACAATCAGAATGAACCCACCAGTAGGAGAAGACCGTGAAACATAGTTGGGTGATCAAGAACCCCAAGTATAGAACCAAGACATAACACAGGAGTCACATGCAGCAAGGAGTGACACCATTGGAGGAGTGGATCTACATGACTTGATCAAGCTCATCGACAACTTGATGGAGCACAAGATCGCAGATATGGCAGAGTCAAACGTAGTGAAGAGCTTGATCTAGGTGATTTCTCAACAAAAATCCAATAACAGGTCACCAATTTCGATATGCAGACCCAGACGAACCACCATAGTAGGCCATCCAAGAAAATCATAGCTGACCTCAAAGAGGAGAGAAAGCTAGCACGAAAGGCCTTGCAAAGCATAGTGGCCTACAATCAGGAGCAACAAGTTAAGAGCTTACATCAGAATATAGAAATGTGTGAGATTCAGCACAGGTGCTAGCCCTAGCAAGCAGAAACAGGACAGGACCTGATGCGGAGAGAGAGAGAGAGAGAGAGAGAGCACTAGAAGGAGACCTTACGCTGAGGGAGCTTCTTATGAAGTCACTGCTGAACAACACCTCCGCATAGCAGAGCACAGCAGCACTTGCGACCTCGTTGCTCTCACAAGGCTAGGAGTCAACTAGGGCTCAAAGAGCCAATCGAAAATCCATGTCATTGCAAAGCAATTAGACAAGTACCAACCAAACAATGATCCGTATAGCTTTATAGAGCAGTTCGAGCAGGTCTGTGAGGCCAAGGGCCTCATCAATCTCACCCAACACCACTCGCAGACCTTCAATCTATGCTTAGGCAATAAGGATAGGACTTGGTAAATGAGTATAGATGTTGCTGAGTGAACTAACTTCAACAACCTCAAGAGTCTCTTCATAAAGAGATTCTCTCAGCCTGGGTACTCCAATAACCTTTTAGTGCGGCTAATGAATATCAAGCAAAAATACAAGGAGGACATTAGAGACTACATCACCCATGTGAGGAGTCTCTTCAAGAGAATTCCAACTTGCGAGCAACCCACCAAAAGAGTGGTCTCCATAGTCTTCATCAATGGGATACGAAGTGAGGAACTCCACAAGCCCTTGGTAGGCAATTCAAGCTTGCATCGAGATGCACCAGCTAGGGTCTTTGACGAGGCAATTAGAGTGGACAACCAGCTCAAAGAGAGAAGCTCTAGGAGCTCAACCCGAGAGGATACTAATAATAGAAACTCTGAGAGAGCTTCAACATCAACAGAAGATCAAGCCCAAGTACTCAGGATAAAGAAAAGGGCACTGCACAAGCTAGCGAAGGTGAAGATGGAGCTAGCCAAAGTACAAGAGATGATGAGACGACCAACACGCCGTCACCTCCAATGTGTGTATTATGGTGGAAACCATCTACCAACCAAGTGTCAAGACCTGAGATCGTGACCTTGCACCAATTGCAGTAGATTCATTCACAATGCCATACATTGCAGACTACCAAGATGACTCCCATACTCGCAACCTTACAACCAGTCTTACCTAGGAAATAGGCCGCCAAACCTCTTCAAGAGGGGAGTCCCATTGGCTCTCCCGGCACCTAATGATGCCAAACCGGTCATTCCTAGGATGATGAAGATAAACCCCATGGGCATACCCCAGCCACCTGGACCTTTCCTAGCCCATCTAGCGTGAGCAACGCTCCACCAATCCCACAATGTGGAGGAGCCGAATGACAATGATCCCTATGTAAACCCTTACGTCTTGTACAACAAAGAGGGAAATCCAATCCTCATGGATTATCAACCATTGCCAGTGATGGCACTAGGTAGAGGCAAAGGCTTAGGGAGGTAGACCCAAGAACCAATTTCTTGTTGGAATTGCGGTCACCCAAGACACATCTCCTCATGTAGCGCCGAATGGGAGCATGCTAATCAAGAAAAGGCCAATCTTAGATGCCTAAAGTGTGGAATCACTCACCTGTTTTTGTAATGCCCTAGACAAAAGCCACCCTCTAGTGTAGCGAATGATCCATCAGTACCATTGGGGCTGCTTGGAGTCGAGACATTTGACGAAGAGGACACACCTATCCCATTACACGTCATGACTCAAGCACAAACAAAGCATGCCGGCATATCACTGCCTGGACCCAACAATCTAGACACATCCTCAATAGGGAAAAAGAGCCGTAGGCGAGGGAAGAAGAGGGCGAAGGCCATGGTCACGCTTAAAATGGAGGGTTCTACGACATTGCCCACAGGAAAGAAAATCGCCGACATAGAGGCCAAGGTCATGCTTAAAATGGAGGGTGCTATGACATTGCCCATAGGAAAGAAAGTCGTTGACGTAGAGGCAGAGACATCCATCTAAAGGACTGCCAAGAAGAGGATTCCTAGGGTGGGGGAGTACCCCAACCCAAAACGCCACCTCAAAGCCATAGAGAAGGTCAAGGAATGGGTGAAAGAGACCTAAGAGCACCTTAAGGATGCTGAGCCCATCTTGCAAAATGAGATTGATGATCTCTCAAGTGTAAGCACACCAGCTTCGCCTCCACGACCAAAGTCAAAAGACGTGTCTATACCATAAGCGGTGCCGCTTAGACAAAGTTTAAATGCTATGGGCCAGTAAACTAGTCAAGGTTATTAGCCAAGAAACATTGGACTAGAAAAAGTGAAAGTAGCTAGGAGTCTTCTTAAAATGCTAGTGACCCCACTGACTCTAAGCTTCAGAGATCTGCTTAAGTAGCATCCGATGCTATGGCAAGAACTCAAGTAGTGGGTTGAAGGACCAATGGAGCAAGGGGTAGCTTACCTACACGATCATGACATGGTAACTCAGATACCCAGTCTGACGCTACACTTAGTGCCCAAATCCTTATACGTTAATGATTTTTGGGAGGACACAGAGATGCATGTAGTCCTACCGGTCCTTGCATTAGGAGATGCCACACGAAAAGGGATCGTGGACACCGGGACAGGAGTCTATGTACTTAGCCATGCAGTACTCTAGGTTTTGGATAACCCACCGGCCAAGAATGCTAGGTTTAATGTTACACTTGCCAATGGAATGAAAGTTAGGCCATTCGGAGTGTTGAAGAATTGGTCGATGAAGATCGTAGATTTCCAGTTTTCTGTGAACTTCAATGTCATAAAGGGAGTGGATTATGACATCCTATTAAGCTGACCCTGGGATGCACAACACACGATTCATAGAATACTAGGGCAATGTTCTGATCTTCCTAGGCAATCAAACGAAAGTGGTAAGGGTAGAGATGGATACTTGGAAGACTACGCTAGTCAACTTAGATGCCATCTCAGCCATGCTAAAAGGTGATATGCAAGTTAGAAAATTGTACAAGGTTCTCACCAAGTATATCCCTTGTCCAGAGGATGAGCAAGATTTGATGCACGTGCTAGCCACGATTGATTTGCCATTCTCGGAGAGTGAGGAGTACGAGAAAGCCACTAAGGCAATTGGTAAGCCTAGTGACACGTCCCTAGTACCAATCTATATGATGGCAAGGAGCTCACATTGACAAACCAACCCTGTCAAGGTACGGGTGGCTACTATCACAGAAATTGAAGATGAAGATGAGGAAGTGGTGGCGCCTACCTACTTGTGCATATCAGTGACTTCCCAGAAGGCACACCTCTTTGACACACTCATTGATGAGGAAGCTAATTGTAACATCCTTACACACGATCATTGGACACTCATTGGTCAGCCCCAATTGTAGCCTACCAATACTAAAATCAATTCATTTAGAGGTCATTCATACTCATCATTGTTGGAAAAGTGCAAAATAATGGTCTCTATCGAGTCTAAAAGCCTACCTATGATCTTCTATGTGATGCCTAACATTAAGACCACACGTAAGGAATCGTTGTAGGATGTGCATTATTCAAGAAACAAACACAATGCAATGTCGACTATGACTCCCACAGCATTCACCTTGCCATTAGCAATGTTTGGAATGTGACGTCTTTTAGCAGGGGCAGCACAGCTCCATCAAAGCCTACAATGCCACCGATGGAGGAACCTAATGGAAGGTCTAAGGAGGGGGGTTGTAACTTGACCCATCCAACAAAGACAAGTTGGCTACAGCCTAAAGGAGACACATCCAAGACGATTGAGTACAAGAGCTCAAATGGGTGCCCAAATGGCAACCCCAACCACCTGAAGGCCAACCCTCATGAACCCATGATCACAGAATATCACATCATAGGCCTAGAAGGCAAAGTTGGCTCTACCAAAGTAGACAAGCAGTCAAGCCATGATGGGTACCCAAAGACCTATTACACGCTCAAGGCTACTACAAAGGCAACAACTAGATTTGGTTTCCCAAGTCCAGGAACGGTATGCATCCTTCTTGATCCAAGCCCTCTATCCCATCTCCACAAAGTGGTGAGCCAACTAGGGAGGAGAAATCTATTTCCCCAAAAAGCACTAAATCCATAGAACCTCACGGAGTCTATCAACCAAAGCCGCAACCAATCGACCCTAGGCCACAACTCAACCTAACACTTTTAGTGCCCCAACTGCTCCACAGGCTGAGAGAAGTACATCAACCAAAATGCTAGACCAATCTATCACACAAGTGGCTGACGAGACTCCCCATTGAATAGCCCAGAAGACAGGCATCAGTAGTTGAGCTATCCAACTCAACCGAAACCGAACCTCCCAGTAGACCTTAAACCCTCCTATAAGCGTAAATATATCCTTACAATGGCAATGGACCTACCCACAAACACGAGGGACAATTTAGTCACATGCATCATATGCTTGGATGCCACATTCACCATGCTAGCCAGGAACTATAAATGGTTGTGGACTTAGGCCTCCTCGATAAGACATTAGCAATGGAAGTGTACTCCTTGCCATGCACTTGGGAGAACTATAAGTTCGTGTTTGTCAAGATTCCTAAGGTAGCTAAGGAACTGATTGACAATGAGATCTCTTGAGAGCAAGCTTGCACACAACGGTTGATCCCATCATATCGCAGGAGGAAAGTCGCTACAATAAGCCAAGAGTTACAAGAGCTCACAAAGCTAGCCAACTTTGACTCCTCCTTCTTGAGGAAATTGTATGCTCTCTAACTTCAATGGGAGCAAGAAGGCTACCAACATTATCATGGTTGTATCATTTGTGAGAGTGGGCTCACTTGAACCATGAACATTGTATTATCTTTTGTTGTTGTAATTATTAGACCTACAATTATTGTGTGGGATGCACACATGAATATGTAATTTCAAAAGAATAGGCTAGGTCTAATTAGGTTAATGTACAAGCATGCATTAGCCTAGAGTCTACAAAGTAGATGTGATGTCCTAAAGAGGGTGCAAACTCTAATTCATAGTGGTGGAAACCCAAAATGCAAAAGGGCACAAACCTTGAAATGGGATTCTTCTCTAAAGAAAGGGACTAACCCTAACTCTTACTGTGGTCTATATAAGGGTGGAAAATCTCAACTGTATTTACCCTTCTGGTGCATCCATGTTGTGGAAGCTCTCTTTATGTAACTATTGAAGCTTTTCATTCACTTCTTCTATTTTATTATCTTATCTCCATTGGAGAGAGAGAGAGAGAGAGAGAGAGAGAGGTATTTGACTGCGGGACAGAGAGAACGTGAAGCTCTATGTCTTATTCTTGCTTTTCTTTTTCTCTATCTTTTTCTTTCATTGTGGGCATACTTGTTGGTGGTGGATATAAAGGAGTGATGGAATAAGATTATGTTGCTTGGGCCGTGGAACCATCTTCAAGGCTTCAAGCTTTTGAACTACAATGAAATAACGTAAGTTGGTGAGTTCACTACACCTTGAAGCTAGTCTTGTGATTTTGCTATGTAGGGATAGAGATGAGGATTCATGGTTAATTAGATTGAAGTGTTGAGATGACAAGGTGAGATGAGGATTCATGGTTAATTAGATTGAAGTGTTGAGATGACAAGGTGAGATGAGGATCCATGGCTAATTAGAGTGGATTATTGATGTCCTGGTTGATATGACAAGGTGAGAGTTTATTGCCAAAGTGAGTTGTAGCTTCTAAGTCCTATCCAATCATCTATGTTGTCTTGTGTTTAGCCCAACATTGGCACTATGGCTACTCTTTCACATGGTACTATATGTAGTAATTGCTGATATACCCATAATATCTCAAGCATCAAGTCATTATCCCTAGGTTTAAGCTTTGATAAGGTTGAAATTATTGGATCAAATGTTGACTTCTCTCAAAAATCATTTGGCCTTGGTGCAATCTTGAATATGTATTGGCAAAATGGTTGGGGATTTCAACTTTGGAACCTTAGAAACTCATCAATGATAGTAGCTACTACTTGATTTGTGCCTAATGTCTGAGTGGTGACATGGAATGCAACTTCAATGAGCTAGGATTAGGTCTCGTGTGCCTAATGTGTTGTGAATTAGATCCTAGTTATCCAAATCGAGTAATGTCATGCCCTAGGGTGTGATAAGAGTAGACTTGAGATAAGGGACTTGTAGAGGCGAGCTCTTGCTCAACCGCCAAGACCCACGGACCACTTGTTGTTTCAAGTTTTTCAAGAAAACACCTATGGCTATCTTCCACCTAGCCGATGCACCTTTGATCCTACCGAGGTGTAGTGAGCTTATCTTAATGCGGCCAAATGAGTTGCCTCGTTCCTCACGTACACCGGTAGCTCCACTATTTGAGATGCAAGCTCAAGCATCCTCAAGCCTCCACCTCCAAGCTCCATCCTTTGTAGCCGCGTGCGATACAAGATATCTTTTTAATTGAGAGGTTGTCATCGTCTCTCTTTTGGCCTTGAGCTCAACAATGGCTATTTTCTTGTCTTCTTTTGCTCATTCCACTTGTGATAGGAGTTCTTGCACATAGTCGTCATAGTTTGTAGATAGTGACAGTGCGGTGGGGGTCGTGGTCATAGATGCTTCTATTTTATGCCTTTTGGGGTCCTATCTGGACTTTGCATCCACAACAGCTAGTCTTTTAGCTCCAGTCACATGGGTTCCTCCACTTGTGCCTTGAGTTGCTTCTTTATGGACCAAAAACTACACCCAAGCCATAAGATTATTGGCATCCACTGTGGTAGAGGAGCCTTGGGTGGGTAAAGTGATTGGGGTGGCGGGCAGTAGGATGGGTATGATGGGGTTGATTAGACCCTTGCCCTTACCCTCACTTATTGGAGGTGGTAGGCTTTTGGGTGCTTTGGAGCTGGTGCTTGGATCTTTGCATCTGGGTGGACTCAGGACAACCAGCTCTTCTTCCCTTGAAGGCTGCTCCATTGAGAGAGGTAGATGGGGAGGGCTATGTCTTCTTCTTCCTTCCTCCTTAAATCCTTGGCCTCCTACTATGCTTCCTCCTTTTCTCTTTGGGCTTCTTGGATTCCTCTTTTATTCTTTTCGTCTCCTCCTCTCTTATTTTTCTTCTTTCTTCAGTACTTTTGGACTCCCTTTGGACTTTTTTCAGATATGCTTTTTCTTTCGTCTTGCTCTCATCTTCGGCCTTCTTCTATGGAGTCTTTTTCTTCGATTTCTTAGCCACTTCCTGGCTAGATGGTGCTTGTTGCTCTCCTTCCTCGTCACTTACTATTCTGGCACTAGATTTTTCCCGTTCCTGGTAAGGATGCAACTTGTCAGGTATTTCATCAACTCCTTCTCCTTCTCCATGTCCTTCTTCCCCCAAGGCTTCCTTGATGATAGCAGTTAAGACCCCACCAAACCCGATGGTTGAGGCATTTGAGGATGATGCCTTTCTTGTTGCCTTAGAAGCAGGGGACTGCCCTCTTATGGGTCTTCCTCCTGTTGCCAATGCCTTTGCTAAAGACTCAATGGTCTTTTGTAGGAATGCATTCAAGTTTACTTCTTGTAGAGATCTGGCAGTGATACTCTCTGGCATAGGCACATTGATTTGGCACATTATCGAGTTGTACCTTTGGCTAGAGAACAGTGCATACACCATTTTGGCCTAGATTCAGACTTCAAAGTCAGGGATACCAGCTACGCTGATGCCGTTGTTGGTGTGGACTATCACTTTATCCATTTCCAACATGTTGTACATGTCCCTTTTTGGCCGTTTTTCCACTTTGTTGGGCAGGCATAGTGCTCTTTGTACCAACGCAGGGCTCAGCTCGATTTCTACTTGGTGCGCTTCAATCTCTAGATGCACTATGATGGTGTTGCGGTTCATGTTGAAAGTTCGAAGTGATTCCTTGCACTTCTCATAGTCAATAGCTTGGCCCACCTTCTCCACATACTTGTATAGCTTGCACTGCTTCACCAATTGCTTGATGGTTGGCTCCTCCATGTCTATGTCGTCCAAATTCAGGATATGACTGCATTTGAACTGATTGTAAACTCTTGTTTTCAACAAGAGGTTGTACTTTTCTTGCTCCTCCTCCGAGAATGGAAGTTTGTTGCTTTTCTCTTGACATGCCATTGTAGGTACTTGTCATAATACCATAGTTCACCATTGGTATGCTTCATATCATTTTTGCAGAAAGACATGCAAGTGAAGGAAGAAATGCTTATGGAAATTGAAATGCTCAATTAAAGAAAGAGAAATTTTCTCTTAAATAGTCCAAGTTTTTCCACAAAAATTTATGTTACTTTTCCTCAATCACAAGTTGATTTTCATCCATTGTTTTCCACTTTTGGACATTGTTTGAGGCTTTTTTTAAAAACATGTTTCATTCATCTTACATGCCTTACATTTATCTTACATGTTTGCTTCACCTTACTCCCTCCCCTTTGAAATTGAGAAGAATCCTTCCTAGGATGAAGGCTTGAGAGGGCAAGGGCATTCAACGTGTTTATTTTACTTCCGCATGAGCCAAGCATAGAAGTTTGGATTGTATTCTAGATTAGCATAGTGGTCCATGTCAAAAGGACGGATGCCTATTTGAGTGATGTAGGTGAGAACATCTATGAGAAAGTCACCAGAGTCTATTCAATTGGCAATGTACAACTCCTCCTCAGTAAGAATGCAATCTAAATATGGGTGGATTAGGAGATGCTCTTCTAGGGGTTGGTTACGAATGGTGGTCAACACCCTATAGGAGATTAGAGCTACATAAGTGGGGTCATACTCCAAGTTTTTGATGGCACATCATTGCTCAGCGTTGGTCATGATTATGTCTATAAATTACACAAATAATACAACCATGATAACATACTATCTCTAATGTATAAAATAATATATGTCCCCAAAGATAATATGCTAAAGCACTCTAACGAATACTCTATAGAATAAAATGACTTCAATACTCACATTTTGACTACCTTTGACTTTGTCTTTCTTTGTAGTCTTTCACATTTATTTTTTACATTTTTCCCATGCTAGTCCCATGACACTCATATCAAAGGTAGATGTAGAATGCTAGGATGGTAAATGAAAAAATAGTTTTGATTGAGGAGTAACAAATGCTATTGGGTGGTGATTGAAGAAGATTATGTGCTTAATAAATTTGTATGTGTCATGGTACTCACGATAGATGATGTCTAGAAAGATGTGGCTCACTGATAAAAAGAAGATGGTTGCATGAAGGATCAATGATGGAATGTCAAAGGAAGCATGGAATGGTGGGGATGTAGAAGCTACCAATGTTGATGGAACTTCAAATGGTCTTTTGCAAAACACCCTACAAGCCAACTTGTGCTCTCCCTAAGCGGTGTGTCTAACTTACTTGTGTAGTTTTTGGTGCATACATGTGCAACTAGGACATAGGTCTAATTATAGGCAAGCTCAAAGTGATATCCTATACTTGAGGACCCAAAACCATGAATAAGTTATGATGCAAGTAAATGCATGTGCTTACCTAAGCTAATACTTAGTTAAAGTACTACTCTATGGATTCTATTGTTGATGAAGTAAGAAATCTAGAATGGATGATGATTGAAAGAATTGTTGTTGCGGAAAAAAGGAGTTATTGAAGAAGATCATGAGAAACCCTTGAAGGGTAGGATTAGCATGGCCAAAAGCTAAGTAACTCATAAAGTACATGTTTTCTCTATTGGATCAACGACATGAGATGGAAATGCAAACTTATTGCTTGAAGCACTCAGGGAGACATGTCTAACCAAGATGAGTTGAGTCTCCCTAGATATGTCCTGACCTTGATGTCCAAACTAAATGTGAAAAAATTTATGGAAAAGGAGCTAAGGTGCCTGTAAGTGTGGTGTAAGTTAAGGGCCTGTAAATTTATGGAAAAGGAGCTAAGGTGCCTGTAAATGTGAAAAATTTTATGGAAAAGGAGCTAAGGGCCTGTAAGTGTGGTGCAATGCTTGTGAGTACTTTTTTCTTTTTCTTTTTTTCTTTTTTTCTTTTTTCTCTCTTTTTTTGTGTTGAATAAATACAATGCCATACAACTACAAAGTGTAATGCCCTTACCAATTTTGAAAATGGAAGTGTAAGGAATCCAAAAACTAACTAAAAATAGTGGACTTGGCTCACAAAGATGATTAGTACACCAAGCTGCATACAATGAAGATGAAGCCTAGACAGTTGAAGTATAATGCCTTGTCGATTAGAATAACCAAATTCTAAATAAAGACTTATACGCTTTATTTCTTAGAAAGTAGATGACCTCTTCATATTAAAGGTATGCCATGATTGAAGAGACTGTGATCTCTCTATGGATGGTTTCCAATGTATTTAGCAAGCATACAAGACTCCAAGTTTATCTTATTGCCTTCATGTGTCCAAAACTTTAATCTTCAAGAAAAGCTTCTATTGCTTAGGATATGTTCTTAAAGTCTTGAATGTTTAGTGCTTTGAATGATTTTCTATATGTTGTTATCTTGCACTCACTTGATAAAACTTTGAGAATACGAGGGAATGGTTTCTAGTCCAAGTGTTCTAAAGTCAAAGTATCTATCCACTTTGGGAGATACTCATGGAGAGTGTATTGTGAGAAGAAGATGGATTGAGCCTCCATATCTTGTCCCTTCTCCCTTCCATTGTGCGTCTAAATCGAATCCTTTCAGTTGGTATCAAAGCAAGAGTGCAAGAGGGAAGAATTGGATTGAGCAGTGTGACAAATTGAGGTCTATGTCATATTCAAAGCTTGTTGTTTGCCATTAAATCAGCTACTATAGAACTTCATATCATCAACTCAAAATAGGTATATAGATTGGAAAAGCTATTGAAGCTCGGATTTGGGGTTCTATTGCCCTCTTTGAATGCATTCACAAAGCCATTGAAGGTTGGAAAATATGAATAATGGCAAACTTTTAGTTTGCTTTGCATTACAAATCGAGACATATAATAATGCCAAAAGGCGAGGGGCTAGTTAAGCTCACAGTCTTCTTGGGCAAGGGGCCTACTTGTGTTTAGAAGCACACGAGTAACTTATGGACTAAAGTAGAGGGCTTGCTTGTTGGATAAGAAGGGGCTTATCAATCAAAGACATAGAGAAGAGGAGATTAATTTATGGTCTTTGAAGAGAGCTTGAAGCTCCAAAACTCAATGTAAAGGAAGCGAGGATCTGTTGATTGAATTTGACACTAGCATCACACGTATGAGGCTTGGTGTCGTCAAATGGTGCCAAAAATGGTCATTGAATGATTTGTCAAGCCTTTTTCTATTAGGCTAAAGAGCCTTAGACCAACGGCCTAATATTAACCCCTCTCACAAAACCCTTTTCACACTATGATACCTTGAATCGGTTCATACCTATGAGTTCACACTAAAACTTGATGAACTAGATATTTCTAAAGTTTATTTAACAATGGAATACCATTGAATTGATTATTTTGTGAACTGTTTCATAGTTCTGTGTTCACACTGTAGAGAAAAAACTAGTTGTTTTAAGAGCAAAAAGACTAATTTCTATGAAAGTTTTGAGTGCCTATTTGAAATGAAAAATTTATCAAAAACTTTTTAAAAAATTAATAATATTTTGAGCTTGACTTGGATTCCATTCTTGGGACAAAACATTATAGAAAGAAAGTAGGGAATTTTCTCTATTTTTAGCTCGTATTTTGATGGTTTTTGGGCCATATGAACATCGTTTGAGCTCTAATTTCAGTGTTTCTTGCTGGCTAGTTTATGTGTGATATGTGGAAACAATGTATGAATATATTTGATAGCATTTGGACACATATATGATAGGCATATCATTGAACTCATTTTACATGTATTTTTTGGGCATTTTAATGCTTTTTGGTCTTGATTTGGGTAGTTGATGCTTGGGACTTGTTCATCTGCTTGAATGGTGGTTTTGCACACTACATATTGCTAGTTTTTTGGAAATTTTAGTAGTCATAATGCCAAATATGGCACAAATTACTCAAATTATTAGTGAAAGTTGACAAAAGATAACTATAGTATTTTCTTATGGAAAGACATGTATGGGACCTCATAATAGGTGAGGATGCATGTCTTCAACTTCCTAAAGAGCCAAAAGAATGCCTATAAATATTGGATATGTAAAAACATGAAGGTTTCACATTAGATATCTATATGCATTTCACACACCTTGATCCCGCACATCAAGAAAGCTAGCAAATGTAAAGATGCATGGGAGACTATTGAGAAAATTATATGGGGAAAAGATTGCATAATGCATGGTGGGAAAATCAAAGCATTAGTGATTATGTTTTAGAGATAAAGAAGATTGTGAAGGACCTTGCTTTGATTAATGCCCCTATGGATAATAATGACTTAGTTTCTATTACCTTGAATAGACTTGGCCCTGTATATAAGTCCCTTGACACTTCTATTTCTATGAGAGGTGGTTCTATACCTGATTTTGAGGAGTTAGTTGCCTTGTTGCTTACTCAAGAAATAAAATTGGATCGTAATGCATCTACTAGTGTGGGAAAAATGATATTCAAGATGTCAAGCATATAGAGCCTATATGGTTTGAAGAATCAATTGAAAGAAAATATTGGAAGGGTGCAATGGATGAGGAAATGGATGGTTTGACCAAAAATAAGACTTGGGATCTAGTAGAGCTACCTTATGGCAAGAAAGCAAGTGGTTGTAAGTGGGTTTATAAAGTTAAATGCAAGTCAGATGGTACTTTGGAAAAATATAAAGCAAGATTGGTTGCAAAGGGTTATGCAAACATATAGATTGGACTATGAGCAGACCTTCAATGTAGTTGCAAAGATGACTATAATTAGATCAGTGATTGCTTTGGCTTGAATTTATGGTTGCATTTGATATAAAGAATGATTTCTTTCTCTACATCATAAAGGTCTAGCTTTATGCCCTCTAACCTTAATGGTTTAACCTACCCCTTCTTCACCAGTCTTTCCATTTGTGTCTTCCAATATTGGAAGTTATCGCCATCAAGCTTTTCAATATTGAAAATAGCACTATGAATTGATGAACTTGCACTATCGTCTAATGAACCTGCCACAATGATTACAAATATCTACAAATGAAAAGATTACGGCCTACAAATTCAACAAAATAGATTTAAAACGGTGAGCAAAAGGACAAGAACAAATGAGACTAGAGTTGTCCACAAATTACAATCAAAAGAGTGCCAAAACAAATTGTTTACTCTCCAAAAGAATGTTGAAAACTATAATTATGACATTCTTGTAATAAATGTAGCAATATAACCAAGACTATTGTATGCAAACAATCAAAAAATACCAAGCTCCCAATCTTAGGAATATCCAACTAACAATCGGGATATATAAAAGCAACTAGTAGTAGTGAATAGCCATACAACTGGTATACTAAATTCTATCGCAAACTCAAAGTGTCAGTAAACAATACATTCCATCATAGGCATAGACATCATGTATGTAAGACATCTCAAGATCAAGTACAGAGATTTGTCAAATACATAACTAATTGAGCAAAGAGTAATGAAGCTCAATACATAATCAAAAAGTATATACATCACTGACATCTTGCAAAAAAGGTTAAGTGTTGATGTCCAAAGTTGGTAAAATAAAATCATCCTACTAGCAAGTGTAACTACATCCAAGAGCATCCAAGAGAGCATGTATATAAGGCAAGAGTCCCACTATCTACATAAACCAAGCTCAAATGCATAGGAAGATGCAAAGCTCTAATGCAAAGTATATAAATGCAAATATCTCAAAGTGCAACCAGTAAAGCGTATCGAAAGTATAAAAGAGCAATACAAGGCTCAGTACATCAACTACATGATCTGAGTGCCTAAAGACATCGCCAAAGCTCCAAGACATCAAATGTAGCTCAAAGCTAAGTACCAAAGCATTCCATAATCATATCTAGGTCCAAGCATCAATGCTAAGCATCAATACATCCAAGTGGTATGCCTAAATGGCATCAAACCTCAATAGGCATAATAGGCATAAACCCTTCTCAGTAAAAGCTTGTTATCCACACTATTATAGTAGTGAATACTCTATCAAAGCTAAGCCAAAGCATTAGTAGAAGCATAAATGGTCTCCAAACCCTAAAGTAAAACTATCCCAAATCTATATAGAGCAAGTCTAATGTATGTTACAACAATGATAGAGGTTGGGGAGCTCTCAATTGATGCTTGAGAGCAAGTACCAATCCCAAGGATTTGCCAAAGTGTGTGTCAAGTACTGTCAGGACCAAAACAAGTGTTGTAGGTGCTTGAGAATGTCAGGGACAAGGAGCTAAAAATTGGTGCAAACCACCCTAATATTGCTGCCCACTTTTTTGGTCTTGCTACTCACTTCATGTTGGGAATTAAGGGCCATTGTGCCTTTTATATGTGCACAGGTGTGAACACACCCTTAGCACATTTGTACTTTCATATATATATGTATCTAAAAACTTGAAGAGGTACACTCGTCATTGTACCCAAGAACGTCATGATCACTCTCCTCTCTACTCTACACTCTCTCTCTCTATCTCTCTACTGTGAGAAAACATTGTGTGTATTGATCCTTGCGTTCTCTATCCTAACAAACAGGTATCAGAGCTCACAAGGAGTGCACGCTTCTTGAGATAGCTTAGGAGAGGCAGTCAGACTAGTGGGTGGAGTTGCAGGTGTCGCAAGCGAGCAGGAGTCACAAGCGGTGTCGAACAGGCCACGGGGTGCAGACATCACGTGAGCAAGAAACGGTAGCAACTGTGCATGACAGGGTAGTAGTTGTGACAGCCAAGACATGACAACAAGTCGCTACAAGTGACTAGTGTCCAGCGGGAGCGACGAAGCAGGCATGCACACGCCACACACGATTGGCATGCGACGAGACGGTAGACGACCAGGCGACGACCTATAGGTGCCAACAAGTGGGTCAACAAACCCCTAGTCAAATGTTTTTTTTCAAAATCAAAAAATTTTCCTACTTTCCTTTGCAAGAATTCGTGCGTGTAAGCACAGTTCATGATTTTGGGAAGATTTGTGCCAAAAATTTGGGGATTTGTCCAGATTTGATGCAAGCAAAACACAACAATGATATTTGTCTCAAAAATTGCAAGGATTTATGCCATTTTGCATCTGACATTTGGGGCTTTTCATGTACATGCAAGAATTGGGCTAAAAATTTACCCAATTTCTCGACATCGATGCACATTGGACCCCATGCAATTTGGGGCTTTTGCTGTTTGGGCAAAATTTGTGCACCATTTATTCATTTTATGTACATGTGGGTTTAATTCCATGCAATTTGGACACCTAGCACTTGGAAATTTTAGGGGCTTTACTAAAATTGCTCTATTTTGGCAAATTGGCATGTTCTATGCATGTCAAAGACAATGCAAATGTATGGTTGATGCTTTGAGCACAAAAAATTTAGGCCTTTTGACCGTGCATGTCAAATTTTGTGCCCATGGGTGCATGTACAACAAAAATTGCAGCTAAAAATTGGGACTTCCCATGTAATGTGATGTATTTGTCCTTAGAACAGTTGTAATCAGTTGTGGAGTGCTGTAGCACAAGGTTTAGTGCTTCTGAAAATTTAATTATAGACCTGAAATTTCTACTTTTACGTGGTTATTTATTACTGATTGTCACTTGCTTGTTCCTTGGTCACTTGTGTGCAGTTTCGGCTAGCATTTGCTGAATTTTTTTGTCACATTTGGGCTCAAAATCATGGCTGGCAGCAGTGACAGCAGTAATCTCATGCACATTAAGAAGCTTGAAGAAGCACATAACTTTGCAGTATAGCAAAAGCAGTGCTATAATATTGTATTGTAGAAGAAGCAGGCAAAGCCAATTAACACCAAAGAGGCAAAGCCCGCAGACATGGAACATGAAGATTGGGATGAGTTAAATGAGCTTGCACGCTCAACCATCAAGCTATCGATTTCTGATGCCTTACTATTTAACATTGAAGGTTTGGATTCTGTCTATGCTATTTGGACTCGACTAGAAGAATTGTATGCATAGAAGAGTGCCGCAAGCAAAGTGTATTGGCTGAAAAAGCTTATGGATTTGCGTATGAAAGAGGGTACAGCAATGTCTACTCACTTGAGTGAGTTTAACTCCATTTTCAACTAGCTGGTTGCCTTAAAGTTCATGATTGATGAAGAATTTAAGGCTACGTTCTTGCTTTGCACTCTTCCAAAGAGTTGGGATACATTCAGGACTTCTATGAGCAATTCTAATACAATTCTTCTGTATGCTGATGTAGAGAGTGCTCTACTCATGGAAGAAATGAATCGACAGAACAATGCATCCAGAAAGTTTTCCAGTGCTTTGCATACTAGGGGCAGATCACTGCAGAAAGGAAAATCTGATAGAGCAAGGGACACAGTAGATCACGTGGCAAGGATGTTGAACGCCATCATTGTGGCAAGAAGAGTCACTTTAAACGTGACTACTAAAAATGGAAGAAAGAGAAAGAAAAGGGCAAGAAGACACATGATAGCAAGGAAGAGAAGAAAGAGATTCAGTCTAAGAAGAGCAGTGTCAAAATTGAAGAGGTGAATGTAGTCACTCATGACAGTGACAATGGGAATGATGTACTCTTTGTCTCTTCATACTTTAGTATACATGCTTTACTTGCATATACGGATGATGACATACATACTTGGATTCTTGATTCAGGTGCTTCCTTTCATGTCACCCCTCATCGTGAATGGTTCTTTGACTATACAAGGGATCGACATGGTGGTGTCCATCTTAGGGACAACTATGCATGTGACATTGCAAGTATTGGCAGTGTGCAGTTGCAATTTCAACATGGTTCTGTCTTCACATTTCAGCATGTACAGCATGTACCTCAGCTCAAGAAGAGCTTGATTAGCACATGGCAGCTAGATGATGATGGATTTCATACCACCTTTGGTGATTGGAAATGGAAGATCTTAAGGCATCTAGAGTGATTGCCAGAGGTTCTAAAAGTGATACATTGTATCCTCTCCATGTATCTACTGTGAGTGATCATGTTGTTGCCAAGTGTTTCTTTGTGGCATGGCCGGTTGGAACACATGAGTCAAACTGGAATGAAAGTGCTTTCTCGTTTGGGTTACTTGCCTTGTCTTCATTGTCCTGATTTTGAGCATTGTGATCATTGTATTTATGGTAAACATGCACAAACGTCTCATAAGAAGTCTCTCTCGCTGAAATCTTATCCTCTAGAGTTAGTACATTCCAATGTATGTCAGATGCTAGGGTTATCTTTAGGGGAAAAGAAATACTTTGTCACCTTTGTCGATGATGCTACCCGGATGGTATGGGTTTACCCTATTTGTAGCAAGGATAAAGTGCTTGACAAGTTTAAAAAATTATTGGCATTGGTTGAGAATCAAACTGATAAGACACTTCTTAAGTGTCTTCACTTTGACAATGGTGGGGAATATGTGTCCAAGGCCTTTTAGGCATTTTGTGACAGCAAAGGGATAAAGAGGGAGCTCACTGCCCCTCATAATCCACCCCAAAATGGAGTTGCAGAGTGTATGAATCAGACTAGGCTGAAATGTCGAGACATCAAGCTGAAAACGAAAATTTACAAGAACAGCCACCAAACAATGATCATTGGGTTAGGAGATCGTCTAGGGCTACTAAACAATCTCATAGATTCATTCCTGGTGCAAACAATGTAGCTGATTATATCATGTTGACAGACTATGGTGAACCGTCTTACTTCAAGGAAGCAATGGACAGACAGGACAGCAAGAAATGGTATAAATCCATGTTGTCAAAGATGGAACCTCTTAAGAAAAATGGCACTTGGGACTTGGTGCAGTTGCCTAAAGGGCAAAAAACCCTTCCATGCAAATAGGTTTACAAGATGAAGGTCACTTCTAGTTCCTTGCCAAAGTACAAAGCAAGATTGGTTGCGAAGGGGTACAAGCAAAAACATGGAATTGACTTTGATGAGATCTTCTCTCCTATACTCAAGATGACTACATTGAGAATCAATTTGGGCTTGGTTGCAACTGAAGATATGGAGCTCATACAAATGGATAAAAAGACTGTATTCTTACATGGTGATATGCATGAAGACGTATATATGCAGTAGCTTGAAGGGTTTGTGGCAAAAGGGAAAGAGAAGATGGTATGTAAACTCAAAAGGAGTTTGTATGGGCTGAAGCAAGCACCAAGAGAATGGTATCATAAGTTTGATACATTTATGCAGTCTCAAGGTTTTCATAGAAGTCAAGTGGATCACTACTTGTACACCAAGAAGGCCACAGATGGCAGCATGATTATCTTGGTTATGTATGTTGATGGCATGCTGATTGCTGGCAGGGATACTCATGCCTTGGACTCACTGAAGCAAAGTCTTCATGGTAGCTTTGACATGAAGGATCTTGGTGATGCAAATCACATTCGTGGCATGCAAATACTCAGAGATAGGTCAAAAGGATTACTCTATCTATCTCAACAGGAGTATATCTCCAAGGTTTTGCAGCATTTCAATATGGAGGGGGGGAAAACAATTGGGGTTCCATTGCCTCCATATGTGAAACTCAGTGCAGAGGACAGCCCTACATCAGATGATGAGAAGGCTGAAAATTGCCAACATACCATATTCTTAAGCTGTTGGCAGTTTGATGTAGCTATGGTTGCTACATGTCCTGACATTGCCTTTGCAGTGGGAGTGGTTATTAGCAGATACATGGCAAACCCTGGTAAAAAGCATTGGGAAGCAATGAAAGGTATTATGAGATACCTCAAAGGCACAAAGGATTTGTGCCTCTGCTTTGGAAAGCAAAAGGCATCTGTTGTTGGCTTTATGAATGCAGACTGTGATGGTCATGCGGATTGTAGAAAGTCCACTTCTGGGTATGTGTTTACCTTCACACGAGGAGCAATCTCTTGGATCTCCGGGCTACAAAAGTGTGTTGCATTGTCTACTACAGAGGCAAAGTATGTGGCTGCCACTAAGGCATGTAAGGAGGCTTTATGGCTTTCACATCTGGTGGGAGAGCTTGTGTGAGAAAGAGAAGAAGATTTTATGTATGTCTTACTCACCTCCCAACCAAATATACCCTCTTCCCACCTTCTAATCGGGTCTCTAGGGCCTGCTTTCATGGTGCACCCGATCGATGTTCCCAAATAGACAAGTCATGCCCAATTTAGCAAGAAATCTGAGGGTATTCCCCGTTATGTCTGACATTCTCTCCCCCTTTCAAAAATCATTGTCCTCAATGATTAGTGATGGGAAGTGTCATTGAATCAAAGTTTCTGATTCCCATGTAGCATCAATAATTGGTAGACCCTTCCAGGCAACTAGATACTCGTGGAGAATACGATTATGCAATTGTTTCTCTCTCCAATCTAGTATCTTGTTTGGTCCATGGTCAACAACTAAATCCTGTTCCTGCAAAGGTACCATACCATCAATTAGATAATCATCACATGAGATATACTTTCTTAATTTGCTAACATGAAACACTGGATGAACACGGCATCTAGGAGGAAGTTCCAATCGGTAAGCTACATCACTTAGCTTCTGAATAATTTTCCACGGTCCACAATATCTTGGAGATAACTTTGGACATTTGCCGATCGATAAACTAGACAACTTGGCTAGTACTTGGAGAAAAAAAAATTATCCTAATTCAAAGATCCTACTTAACCTTTTCTTATCTGCAAAGTGCTTAGCCCTATCAGCAACTTGTTGTAACTTGGCTTGAGCAATTTCAATATTAGCCTATATGTTAGTAAGAAATTCTGCCGCAGCTGGGCATTTCTCATCTGACCTTACTGTACTAAGAAAACTTGGATTCATTCCATAATTTATTTCAAAAGAAGACAAACTTGTCGCCTTATGAGGTATGTTGTTATACGCAAATTCTAACAAAGACAAATGCGTATCCCAATTTGTTTGCTTATCAAATACATATGCTCTCAGCATGTCTTCTAGTATCTGATTGACTCTTTCTATTTGACCATCTGTTTTTAGGTGATCACCACTTGACATGTTTAAAGACACTTTTAAACGACCAAAGACATGACGCCAAAAATGACTAGTAAACCTGACATCCCTATCAGACACAATGGACGTAGGTAGACCATGCAACCTAAACACATGATCAATAAACAAATCTGTGACTTGTGGAGCTTCCACACTTTCGCAAGTGGCTATAAAATGAGCATTTTACTGAAGTGATCCACTATCACTAGGATGGTGTCTTTTTGTCTTTGGGTTCTAGGTAAGCTAACAATGAAATCCATGGAAATACTTTTCCAATTAGATTCTAGAATTTGTAATGGCATTAGCAGACATGGTGGCTTCACCCTTTCTACTTTACTAACTTGACATTGAAAGCATTGTTGGACATATTGGCAGACATCCTTGGCCAACTTTGGCCACCAGAATGTCCTTCTAACAAGCTGCATGGTCTTATCAATACCAAGATATCCTGCACAAGGCACGTCATGGTTATCAAACAAAACGTTCTTTCATAGTTCCCGTGCACTAGGAACACAAATCTTGCCTTTTCGTTTAAGAAACCCATTCTCAATTGAAAAGTTCTTAAATGAACTTGCCTTATCAGAAATAACAGTAGGTAATGAAACAAAAGTATCTGGTCCATCCCTAATCAAAGAGCCTCGTTCTATGGCTTGATAATTTATGCCATATAAGAGTCCTCTAACTATGCTTCCTTTATTTCTTGAAGCAATGAGCTTTCTAAAATTGTAAAGCTCATTTGATACATTATACGAGATAATGCATCAGCAACAACATTATCCTTACCCATCTTGTATAGAATTTCCATATGAAATTCTTGCATCATTTCAGCCCATCGAGCTTGGCACCCTCAAAGATCTGGTTGACTACAAAAATACTTAGGGGTATGGTGATCTGTATAAACTTTAAAATCTACACCATATAAATAGTGCCGCTAAACTTTAAGGCAATGAACAATAGCATAAAGCTCTTGTTCATGAACTGGCCAATTCTGTTGGCTTGGGGAAAGCTTCTTGCTTTCAAAAGCTACAGGCATGCCTTCTTGGCTAAGAACTGCACCTATTGCGATGCTACTTGCATCTATTTCTAAAACAAATGGTTTCTCAAGATCCACTATCTTGAGAACAGGGATAGTAGAAACTACTTGTTTCATAGCCTCAAAACTTTCTTGTTGCACTGATGTCCACACATAGGGCACCATATCTTGCAATAAATCTGTCATAAGAGCAGCTATATACGAGTATACGTATATAAATCTCCTATAGAATCCTGACAATCTCAAAAAGGAACGAAGAGTTGTTTCATTTTGGGGTGTCGGCCAAGTAAGTATCACAACAACCTTCTTGGGGTCCATCTTGATCCCATCGGCAGATACAATATGACCTAAATATTCTATCTCTGCTAAACATAGAATCGTCTTGTCTAGGTTAGCATAGAGTTTTGCTTCTCGCTAAGTTTCAAAGACTGTCACCAAATGTGACTCATGTTCATGGATACTCTTACTATACACAAGCAAATCGTCAATAAAATCTACAACGAACTTGCCCATATATGGTCTTAGTAAATCATTCATTAACATCATAAAAGTAGCAAGAGCATTTGGTAAACCGAAAGGCATAATCAAATACTTATATTGACCAAATCTTGTTCTAAAAGCAGTTTTAGAAATATCTTCATCTCTTACTCTAATCTGGTGATAACCACTTTTTAAATCAATCTTACTAAAGATAGAATCACCACCTAGAGCATCCAAGAGATCATCAATACGAGGCATAGGATATCTATGCTTGACAGTTATTTTATTTAAAGCCCTGTAGTCTACACACATTCAAAAAGAACCATCTTTCTTTTTTACAAGTAAAACTCTTTCTAATCAATCCTTTGCTTAAGTACTCATCCACCACCTTACGAACTTTATTTTCCTATTGTAAACTCATCCTAAATGGGAGTCTAGCAACTGGATTAGCTCCTGGGATGAGCTCAATCCTATGCTCCACGTTCCTACAAGGAGGTAAACCAAGAGGTAGATCAGATTTAAATACATCTAGAAATTGGGATCTTCTTTTACTTGATAAGGCCGAAGGGATACTTGTGGAACTTCCACCTTTATCCGTGTCATCCTTTGACAGACATTTAGAAATATTTAAAATATAACAAAAGTAAAGAGACTTACAGTCAATCTTGAGCGCTTTGGTCATCGAGAGAATCTTCGCTTCTTGGAGATCTGGTTCTCCACGAATCAACAATCGTCCGCCCTCATGCTCAAATTGATAAATATGAGAAGAGAAGTCCATGATAGGTCTCTTCTTTGCGTGCCATTGCTTGCTCAACACTAGGTCGAATCTTGCAAGCCGTGTAATTTCAAAATCCAATCTGTCCTCATAGGACTGGATCTGTACAGGGAGGCCAACAACTCCCTGATCCCATACCTCTGTGCCCATCCTGTCAGCTAGCTCTACCGACTAACTATATTCTGAAGGGGTAGTCTTGAGCTTCAACTTCTTGATGAGATTAAAGCTAATAACATTATGTGAAGAGCTCGTATCAAATAAAATACGCACAGGGCATCCTGCCACTATGCCTTTCATTAAAAAAAAGCTCAGTGTCAACAAACTGGTACCCCTTTTGTGCCTCAAACGATAACATTGCATCTGGCACAGTTCGTACTTTCTTTGTTACTATGGCAGCTAGGATCCGTTCATGATAACCAGAATCATGTGGAGGTGACTCATCTAGGTCATCTCTCACCTTATCCACATCTTGCATTGGATTAAGAACCATTTGAGCACTAACTCTTACCTTCTTGGAACAAGCCTTAAAAATTGCTACCCCAAGCATCCGTAACAGAGTCCTTCTCTCATTGCTTTCTCCCTTTGCTGTGGAGTGAGCATGGATTTATTGTAGGCTCTCTCAGCCATAACAGATACCTTCCTCTTGCTATCTGTCATAGTCTTGATCATATGCACTTCTCTAGTATCCTTTGCGTGAGGAGCACTAGGTGCAACTGCAGGAGTAAAGACCGGGCGTGCACCTCTAGTCCAAGGAAATCTCTGGCCTTCCCATCTTCAAGGACTAATGCAAGCTCCACTGCCTCATTCAAGGTTTTACATCTCTCCTTTTTGACAAGTGGCCTTAAGGTTTCTTTTAAGCCCATGGCAAATTTATGCACTTGCAAAAAGTCAGGAATATGTTCATGGACCTTTAATAGAATCTCTCTATACTTATCTGCATATTCTTGGACAGAGTAGCTCTTCTGAGCTATGAAGAACCACGCATCTAGAGCCCTTGTCCGCTCATCTGGAGAGACAAAATTATTATAAAACAATGTCTTAAATGCAATCCAAGTAGATGGCTCTGCATGATCTTGCTCAATTTTCCACCACCAACGGTGAGCGGCATCCATGAGATTATATGTAAATTGTTGTATCTTTAAAGCATCCTCATAAACATGGCATAGCTTAAAACATTGCTCCCATTTAGAGAGCCATTGTTCCATTGCATCTACAATCCTTTGTGTCTCCATGCCATTGAACTTAGGCGGCTTAAGGTCTTTAAGTTGCCACTTAGTTTCTGGCAATGGAGGAATGACTACAGAGGAGTCATGTATAACTTGTGTGTCATGTATACATGCATCAAGTAAACTCTCATCTAAAGGTCTCTTGCCTTTATCCAAAGCATTTCGAGTTAAAATTTGCATTTGTTCAAGCAAAACTTGCATAGTGCCTTCCAAACTAGAAAGACGATTACGCACATCATTAGATGAAGAGGACAATTCATTATCATGCATAAGAGGTTCTTCCTCTACATCAATGTCATTCAAAGGCATATCTTCAGTGCCTGACATGATTGATTAATTGATGTTTTTTTTTTAAATTGATAATTCAAACCAACAAAAGCAAGCAAGTGTAAATACAATGTACTTTCAAAAAATTGTTATGTTTTCGCACAAGTACTATCCACAAGAAGTAAACATGTCAAAAGCAAGCCTCTTTGTACATTTCAAACAAAAGTACAAAGCTAAATAGGTCAACAAATCCTCTTTGAAACCATGCATAAACATCCAAATACATAGAATCCACACTCTCAAGCATACATAGATGCACTCAAAGGAGTGAATTTTAAGCCCCAAAAGGTAGAGATAAAGCGTATTTGGCACCACGAAAGCAATTTGAAATGTCCTCACCAGTCAAAACCAGAAGTCAAATATGCTGAAATTTGATACTCATCGATACAAGAAAACCACAGGAACAGACAGCACTTGAATCGGAGTTCGTTGGAGCCCAAAAATCCCAATTTTTACCCGCCTCAAGAGGTCACTTTGGCGCGAAATTTCGGAAGTGCTCCCAAGCTCAATTGGCAATGATAATACTTCAAAATCTTGTCTTCAAATCATTCTTGAAGCTCGTGAAATCAATTTGCAATTTGGATGTCGTACCAAGAAGTTATAGATCTCAGAAAATGTGCTCAAAAAGAGGAGAAAAAACACCCTTTTTTTTTACAAGGGGATGGAGGGCTCACAAGCTTAGTAAAAACGGGATTCTATCCCACATGCAGAGTGCCACAAGAAATTTACTAAGGATAAAAGGTGAAAGGGAGATAGTCATTCTATCAAGTAAAAGAGAGAAAGCTCTCTTGTGTGATGGAGTGTGCCTTGGCCTTGGTGGTGCTATTGGCGTGATTTTGGGCTACCGCCAGGCCCTGTGGTGGGTTTCACCAGAAAGAGGTGTTGCATTGTCTTATGTGGTGTGTTGTAGAGATGCCTTCATGCTGCCCACTCTTGTGCACTCTCACGACTGTCGCACGATCTCACCTGTGTGGTCGTAACAAAAACCTCAAAATCTTGTTTTGGAAACCCGCGCGCTCTAATACCAAATGTGAGAAAGAGAAGAAGATTTTATGTGTGTCTTACTCACCTCCCAACCAAATATATCCTCTTCCCACCTTCTAATCGGGTCTCTAGGGTCTGTTTTCATGGTGCACCTGATCGGTGTTCCCAAATAGACAAGTCTTGCCCAATTTAGTAAGAAATCTGAGAGTATCCCCCGAGCTTCGGACCTTGGCACTTCTTGCCCTTGCCCGGGACACACTAATTAATGGCCATCTTGGGCTACTTGCCCGGCCGAAGGTTATTATGTCTGACAGCTTTGCAGTACAGAGTTACTTGTTCTCCATTGTGATAGTCAGAGTGCTATCATGCTAGCACAGAATCTCGTCTTTCATGCAAAGACAAAGCACATACAAGTTGTTAGAAGATGGGCATAGAAACCCACTGTAAGCAAGGGAGTATAAGGGCAGATGGGTGTGAATAGCCCTAAGGGCAGGGAAAACCCTAACCCTAGCTGGCAAAAGGCTATATAAACAGCCTATGGGTCACTATCATTTGTGAGAGAGTGTACCCAAGTTGTACTCTAAGCAACTTAGTAAGCAAGATTTCATTCTTGTACTTTGAGCTCTTCTCTCCCTCTTGTGCACACATTCTATTGCTGCAAACTCTGATTCTTAACATGGTATCAGAGCCATCTCTGATCTCCTCAGCTTCCCTCAGCATCAGCCATCACTAAGTGCACATTAGCTGTCATTTTCTTCACTCTATCCTTATTTCCTCCATAGCTGCCTGCAGCCTACCTCCATTGGAGGACTTGAGGAGGACAAAGGAGGACATATTAGCCTGAGATTTCTTCTGGAGATCTTCTCCCCACATCAGGGCGCAGCTCCCTGTCCATTCAAACACTGACATTGTCCACGTGTGAGGCCAGCATTGCCAACATTCAAAAAAACGGCGCATTCTAGACAGGCGCAAATCTCAAGCTGAAATGTGGGCAGCAGGCAGCGCAATCTCAGCCACTATCATAGGGCTTTGATAGCCCCCAAGTGGGCTATCCTCAGCTAAGAGGGCTCTGGGAAATTCTTCTTCTGCTGTGGCTGCTACAAGCCAAACTCTAACTGTGTTTTTTTGGGCAGCCATAGCCAACAAGCTCCAAGCTTGACATTTTGGGATTTTTACACTCTGAGCTTCATTAACAGTGATTCTAATCACTGAAGCAGAGTCTCTGAATCCTATTCGAGATTCTAAAGCTCTTGGGCATGATTAACGAACATCACCACGCATCGGGAAGCCGACTTCCAATCGGGTTCCATTCAAGCACTTCACTAAGCTTGACAATAGTGTTCTCTTAACACTAATCATAAATCATCAATTGAATAGCTTGCTGGGCAATCACTAAAACCCAGTGAGTTTTTTATTCCTCTTCATATATTGTTGTAAGGTTATGTGTAAAATGAACACATAGACCATTATGCACAAGAAGTGTATTCCATACCGTAAGTGACATTGTCTCAAGTACTTTGGTCAGTAAAATCAATAGCATGAGTGTCATCATACTCTCCTCAGAGTCATTAGCAACAAGCATTGAGATCATAGTCAAACCGTGTCCAACACAAGCTTCATCCACTAAGCCGTACCACAAGGAGGATATTGAAGTCCAGTCTAGGTTTACTTCATTGAAACCTAAAAAGACTATTAAACCACGGAAGAAGCTTGCACATAAGAAAGGACCACCAAACTCATACCTGGAAATATTACACTTATATGATTTTCAGCCTTTCTCTTCATTGCAACTTTGACTTCACTTTGTCTAAATTGCTTCCGCATTCAGTTAAAGGTTTGTAAGGGACTAGACACTGCCCTTGTCCTAACAAGTGGTAAGACCTTCCCAATGACCACAACATATGCTGATGTCCGTCCTCAATTTCGAAAGTTTGATGGTAAGGATTTCCATCCATGGTAGGTACTTATAAAATACAAAATGATGGAGAGAGGGTATTGGCCTCTTATTCAAGGCAGTAGAGTTGTAAACTCTATAAATATGATTGATATAGAGGATGACCAACGGGCTCAAGCAATCATAATGCTACACTTAGATGAATCCCTGATTCATCATGTTGATCAACTAAACACTGCTAAAGAAAAATGGAATGAGCTTGAAAAGCTCTATGGAGCCACTGGGAAGAATACTAAAATCTTCCTTAAAATTGAATTCTTTAGCTTGGAATATCGTTCAGGAGAAGATTTGGGAAAATTCATTTCTCATATGAAGGGACTTATGGCACAGCTTGCTTCTGTACAAGCTCCAATACTTGAAGAAGATGCTATTGCTATTCTTCTAAAAGCTGTAAAACAGGTGTTTCCTACCCTTATAACCACTCTCACCAACATTCCAGATCCTACTTTGGCAAGTACCATTCAATCCTGTTTGGATGAAGAAAAGAGGAACCACAAAGAAAGCAGCAACAGTCAGGCAACTTCACATTCCCGTGAACAAGTATTGGTTCATACAGTTCTCACTAAATGTTCTTTCTGTAAGAAAAAAGGACATCTTGTTAGATCTTCTCACGAAGGGTCTTCTAGCAAAGCTGTTTGCTCATTCCGACAAATGATGGGAGTTGGATAGATATATGTATTTCAACTTTGTACATACCTAGACTTAGCTGATTCTTTTATCCCCTCAAGGCACATTGCCTTTAGGTGGGAGGTTATTGGGAATAAAGGGCCATCGTGCCTTTTATATGTGCACGGGTGTGAACACACCCTTAGCACATTTGTACTTTCACATATATATATATATATATATATATATATATATATATATATATATATATATATATATATATATATATATATATATATATATATATATATATATGAGACCTAAAGAGCTACACTCGCCATTATACCCATGAACAACGTGCTCTCTCTCTCTCTCTCTCTCTCTCTCTCTCTCTCTCTCTCTCTCTCTCTCTCTCTCTCTCTCTCTCTCTCTCTCTCTCTCTCTCTCTCTCTCTCTCTCTCTCTCTCTCTCTCTCTCTCTCTCTCTCTCTCTCTCATGTGAGAAAGCATTGTGTGTCTCGATCCTCGCACTCTCTGTCTTAACACTTCAAAGCCTCAAGCAATGACTATTGAAGTCTCTTGAACCCCTAGAGCAACCCTTGAGAAGTGGGAGTAAGTCAGAAGAAGAGAAATGATCAATGCATATCTCCGGGTAAAGAATCCATGGCTACCATGAGACCTTGGACCAAAGTTTTGAAACTGGGTTGAGGAAAATTAAGAAGAAGCTCCTTGAGTCCAACCTCTAATTTGATTGAAAGGTAGATACCAAGTCGAAGCACATGAGCACAAGTAAGAGCAAGGCAAGAGTTATGGCATATGGAGGAAAGGAGCAAGAGAGAGGGAGGTAACATATGTGGAAACTCCAATGGTTACAATGTGTGATTGGCATTTCCCTTATTCAATTGTCATTGAAAGAATAAAGAATAATGTGACAATGATGGGTGCCCACCACCTATAGTAAATTGATGTGTAGGTACAATGTACAATGAATAAATGTGGGTGGCTAGGCATAGGTGCATTTACTTCCAACAAAATATATCTTCTAAAGATTCATGGCACACACATTGGGTGTGGAAAATTGTGTTTGCCATGCATCTTTATTGTGATCTAAGTAATGCCTCATTCATATGGAAAATAAAGCACATTGACAATGTCTATTGAGTTGATTACAAACCAAGGATAGTCATCTATCTCTAACACATTGTAACACCATTCAAGTTGCATATTTCATGCTTCTAAAGGGCTTTGTGACGAGGCAAAGCTTTCAATCTCTTTAGATTTCACATGCTTCCTCAAATGTAGCTTTGCTACTCCATTTACTTTCTTCCTCTATTACTAAGCTATCTTGATAAGAGGCTAGTTATGGTGGGTAGGATCCTTCTACACTTCAACTCCTAAGAGACATTGAAGTCTAATAGAATAGCAATGTCACACGTGTCTTGGAATTGCTAAAGTCCATCTTCAAAGTTCTCTCCTTGTTGCTCTAGTGCTAGAAGGTCCATATGGACCAGAACTTTTAGCATCCTTTCTCCTTTGCTTGAAAAACTTGATCATCCATTTGTAATGTTCCTAAGTATGTGTGGATGTTTCATTTTGTAGCTTTTGCACAATTTCTAGAAATCTTTGAAGATCACTATGAGCAACCAATAGGGATGCTTCCTTTAGTAAATTCTTATATCCTTTGTTAGAACTTTCTCTCTTCTAGCCCTAGCCAATCCCTCTTCCAATTGCTATGTCACAAACTCTTTTTGCTTCCTCATGTCCTACTCAATGGACATCCTTACGACTATGAGGGTGTCCTCGTGTTCCTTAGGATGAGTGATTCCCTAGTGTCAATTTCTTTCTTGTAATGCTCTAGCCTAGCTCGAAACTTCACTTCTTATGAGTTGCTCCTAGAGATCAAATTCTTCTCACTCTTCTACTTTTTCCCGTCTTCGTATTTCCTTTTAAAGTTGGATACCTCCTCTCTTTTTCTCTTCTCAACTAATTGGTTTTATTGCTTTCGTCCCTTATCTAGATCTCTCTTTCTCTCCTTCCTTAGAAACATTCCTAGTTTTTAGGGGACTTCATGCCACTTTATTCCTAGTGCTTCTTCCACTTGGCCACGTGTATGTGTGATATTATATGTCATTTTTACATTGCTAGTCTAGAGCTTAATGGTTCTAATCTTTGTGACAAGATGTTACATTGGATGAATTCTCAACATGTAGCATTTATAAATGGTCCACACATCATTTATGCATATTCTTCTAGGCCACAATGTTCCACCAACCTCTTTGTTGAAAGCAATAAAATATTTCTATTAAGGAATTTCAAATACTTATCTTGTGCTACTTACCTCCCCCTGCTCAACAATAGTTCAATGGTTCCTAGAATTGCAAGGGTTAACAAGGTTAACAAGATTGATGGCTTAAGTGCTTTCGTGTGGTGTGCAAATTTTTCTTATATTGAAGGTTTATATACAATTAAGAGAGCATTTCTACCTATATATGAGTTGTTTTAGCCTAGGCCTTAGGCATGCACCAATCATAAAACTTATTGCTACTTTGCAATTTTGCTAAGGAATCTAGGTTGAATAGTTGACATGCTAAGACAGAAATATAGGTTATGATGTCTAGTGACAAATTAGGTGCACCAGATTAGCTAGCAATGTAGAGCTCTTCTTCTGTGTAGAACCTTGTTTAGAAGAGGGTGGTGTTGAAGTTTCAGTGGACAAACTAAATTTCAAGCAAGGATGATAAACCTTATAGAAGTGATTGAGTTAAACTTTCTTGCTATTGTAGTGCACAGGATATATTTAAGGCCTCCATATTTTTTTGACTGTGTTTATCTCTGCACCTCCGGCTAGCTATAGATTAGGATGCCAATGTTCAACTATGTCAATTTTGAGTATGACCACACTCTATACTATGGCAATGATCCTCAGACCCAATTCCACATGGTGAGCATGATCAGTGTTCCTCCACATGCTAGGTTGAATGCATAAGTGTTCTCAAGTTTTTTCTAATGCAGTTCCAAAGCTCTCGACCAAGCACAACGATAAACACAAATGGCACCATCTCCTAACGCCCCTTCTATCCTCAGCAATGATGCGTGCCGCACATCATAGTCCCCTTAATCTTTATGCAACTGACTTTCATGCCCCACTCCTAGGAATGGCAATGGATCCGCACTCATGCATATCACTCCTCCTACTCCATTGAAGCTAGCAGGTTGTTTCTTTGCTTCTCCACATCCGGTTGTTTCCCCCCTATACCCCCTCCCCAATTTTTAGTTCTTAATAGAATGGCCCACCAAATCAACATGCCATTTCCAAAGTTCTCAAGATCTTCTCACAAGAATCTAGATGCATTAATCCATCAATTTGATATCACTTACACTGCCAACTTCCCTTCTTAGGTCAATGAGCCTCACAAAGTTTATGTATTCAAATATTCAATGTGAAAAAAGTTCACAACATGGAGAGTGGCAAAACATGGATGTCCCATCTGCAATGCCACATTGATTGCATTCTAAAATAGATTTCAACCCGACCGAACAAATACACCGAAGCTTGAATGGCTCCATAGCCTCAGGCAAGGAGATAAATTGGTACATGCTTACATGGCCAAGTTCACAATCCTAAAAAGTAGAATTGACAATCCAAAAAGTGTTTACCTCTGATGAGTTGTTTGGCAATAGCATAGATCCCTTTTACAAGAAATCTCTTAGATTGAAACAATTCCTGGCCAAAGAAAACTCCAGAGAAGGAAAAAAATCCACAAAGTTAGTTCAAAAGAACCAAGATGATGACACTAGTGTTTCAGACTTTGATTCAAATCTGGAGGCAACAACTACCAACGAGGAAGAAGAGGAGGAGAAAAAGCCCAACAAGTCTAAGAAGAAAGAAAAGGGAAAGAAACCCTCAAATGACACTCAAAAAAATAAGGCCAAGAATCTATGGTGTATCAATGCAATAATTTGGGCCATGTTTAGGCTAAATGATGTCTAAATCGGCTGTGGTGTGACATCTGTAATATAGCCATTCACAATACAAACTGCTACCACTAAAATCTGCCTGAAGGATGGCAAGGTGTACTGGAGCATCCTAGTCCACGGCCAATGGAGCCCCATGTTAGCAAATCAGGTGTAAATGCCTGCAGTAACTTACAAAAATTAGGAGTATCAGCAACTCGACGGTGAGCCATAGCATGCATGGTAGGGGAGGAAGAGGCCCATAGAATTTCTTACCTTTTTCTAAACATTGATTCTTCTGTATGCAAGAAGGACACTAGTGATTGGAGTGTTAAGAAGCCCAGGCATATGATGCCCAGAAACGGCAAGGGCAAGGCTTGCCCAGAGCCAACATAATGGAAATCAAGGAGCTAGCAAAGGCGGGTGTCAACATAGTAACCCAATCTCGAAAAACTTACAAGGAAGAAGCCTTAAAAACGCACAGGTTCTTTGTGGGCAGAACAAGAGAGACTTCGCTACCAAGTGGTAGGATGGATAGTATGCAAAACCAACTGCAATGAAATATGTGTCGCCAAGTTCTAGCCTAAATGTTGAACCTAAAAGATGATCAAGAAATTGAGGCGTGGGGAAGAATCCTCCATAGCACAACGATGGTAAGGATAATAAAGCCTCAAATGGAATGTGTAGAAGCCGCACACTCTGCGATGCACTCTTAGTAGTATAGCTAGCAATGGGAGGCACAAATTGTGCCAATTCACAAATCACAACCAAGTGTGAAGATAAGTCGACACTGTTGGGAGTAAAGGCGCCTTCGCCCAGCCGCCCATGTATTACTATACTGACAATACTCACGCATGCACACTGCAGGCGACAGGCGCCCGTCATCGTCACTTTATTCTTTATTCTTTTAGTGACATATGAATAAGGGGAAGGCCAGTCACACATTGTGACGATTGGAGTTCCCACATTGTGAGTCTCTCTCTCTCTCTTACTCTTGCTCTCCCGCCATAGCTCTCCCGTGAAAGCTTAGAAGGATGCGAGCGCCCGTCATCGTCACTTTATTCTTTATTCCTTTAGTGACATATGAATAAAGGGAAGGCCGGTCATACATTGTGACGGTTGGAGTTCCCACATTGTGACTATCTCTCTCTCTCTTGCTCTTGCTCTCCCACCATAGCTCTCCCGTGCAAGCTTCGATCCTTCTTACCTTTCAACTAGTATCAAAGCATGGTTGCTTGAGCACTTGAGCATGGTTCGCAACTCCATCAACATCCCATTGAATCCCTACACCATTGGTGCATTCTCCTGGCAACCATATCCGACTCCTTCGAGGTCTAATCACTCCCCGGCTTCCTGAGCACCTACTCGACCCATTTGGGCACCCTGAGGGCATTCCTTCATAGATATTGAAGAATTCTTTTGAGTGTTTATTTCAGTTTGTAGGGTACAGCAGGAAGGGGTAGCCATAGCTCCAACCATTGGAGCTCCCCCATTTCATATCTTGGCTCTTACCTAATTAGGATTGACAAGGCTTTGTGTAGGCCTTCTTTAGGCCCTACTTGAGCCCCCCTTCCACCCCATTAATGCCACGTGCACCAGCAGCATACCGAGTAACATCAATCCTGTTTGTGCCAACTTGAAGACCTGCAAAAAAAAATCTTTTTTTACTTCAGCCCTCCCTTGGCACTGATTGGCAGCTTGAAAACACTTCATTTGGCACTTGGGAACACCCCCTTGATGCTTGGCATTGGTGGTTTATCATTGGCAGTGATTTGTGGACTCCACTGTCCACAAGCAACCACAAACAGTGTTACATCAGCACTTTATGTTTATGCTTGGATAGCATTGGTTATTTGATGCCCGAATGGCTATGGTTGATGCCGGATATTTAAGGAATGTATGCCTACTGATTTGCCATCATTTTGGGCTGATCTTGAGCTGAAAAATACTCAATTTTATGAAGTGAATGTATGCTAGAAACTTCAAGGCTAAAGTGGTTTTGTCAGAGGTTTCTTATACCTATTGCAATCGGGTTATGTCTTGGAAGCTTTACATGATGTATTGATGCTTTGGGGAGCTTGACATTGCTCCTGGATGTATTGTTGAGCTTGAGCTCTGCCTTGGTTAGCATTTTGGATCTTCATTTGGATGTACTTCGGCATGTATTGACATGCTTGATGCTTGACCGCCTTTGACATGCTTGATGCTTATGTCACCTACACATGCTAGTTACATTGTTTGGACTTGAATGCTACTGGAGTTTTGTTTGGACATGACTTTGGATACTCTGGAGATTTTTTCTTTTTTGGTCTTTCTTTGGCTCATCGGAGATTGATTGGGATTGTCTGTCTTCATGACATTGGATGTTATCATTGGATCCTTGACCGCTCATATGCTTCGGATGTCTTCTTGATGTATGACCTTGGATACTTCGTCATTGGTGCTCTTACATGCCTTGTTTGAGCTTGGATGCTTAATTGTTATGAATTTTGTGCCAATGGGAGAGTTTATGTACATTGTCGTTTGACAAACATTGAGCACCAGGTTATGTACTTGAGCTTTTGGATACTTGAGACTGGTATCTCCTTGTGGATGATGTATGGTTGATATGCCTTGGTCCGTGTAGATGTACTTGGGCTGATTCAGCTTTGTATTCACTGAGCAGACACCGACTTGTGTCAGGTCTTGGTACTGGTATGTATATTTTGCCTTGTTGATTGGGGGGTGTACTGACTTTACTGACAGACTTTGTCTGATATGCTTGGGTATTAACTCATGTCAGTTTGACTATTCCATGCTTATTGATGCCCGCTTGATGTTGATTTTGCATTGGCATTCAGTGGTTGACTTGGAATATTGTTTTTTGCCTACTATCAACTCTCATTGTACACTGTTGTTGCAAATTATTACAACAAGCATATATCTATAGAGTGTGATGTATTTTTCACGTTGAATCATCCTGGTTTGATGTACTTTTGATGGTACTTGGTGGAAAGCATCATTAAATACTCATTTCTCGCCATTTTGCCTTAGTTTTCGTGGTTTTTTTGTCACTTTTTGCAGTTTACAGCAAGCAATTTTGAACTCTCTACACTGTTTCAACTTGCAGTATGGTATCTTCTTCCACTGACATTGCTATCTACACCTACCCGGTCTCATGCTTTGCCAATACAACCATGTAATTCACCATGAAGTAGCAACATGTATTTGTTATCTTCCTTCTCTTTAAATGTGATGTTGTGCCACACCATTCTTTCTCTTCATCTTCACATGCATGATTGTACTTGTTGCATTGTGATGGAAGTAGAGACACCTTCAAATGCTAGAATGATCCAACACTCTCTCTGAAAAGCACTTGTATGCACATAAATACTCAACCATAAATCCTTGCAACATGTTCAAATATTCAATCTCTTGATTCATACACAAGGGCAATGGTATGATCATAATGAAGTGAAATGAGAATGAAAAAGTAATCACACATTACCTCGATTGGGGGAGAGTAATAGAGAGAGTGTAATCATCTTGCAAGCATTGAAGCTCAAATAACCTTAAAAACTCATCAAAGCATATGTAGGAACAACCACTAAACCAAAGCAAAAGGAGCCATAAGCAAAAATAAAAACGCAAGAAACTCCAATCACCAACTAGTCGTCAACAAAGCAAGACTTTAGTAGGTGCCACATAAGAATCAGGAACAAGGTGTACTTGGTTGTAGCCACTGAATCCATCTAGAAAAGAACACATCTTGTGACCGGCCACTTCATCTAGAATGTTGTCTAGGTAGGGAATAGGGAATGGATCCAGAATAGTGGCGGCATTGAGCTTTCTATAGTCAACACAAATCTTCAACTTCTTGTTCTTCTTGGGGACAATGAGAATTGGTGAGATCCTGTCAACGTGATCTATTGGGGCTGTAAAGCCAACTCGTAGTAGTTGGTCTAAATTTTACTTGGCTTGTTTGGCTATGTGTGGATTCATCCGATATTTCTACATCCAAAATGGAACAACATCCAACTTCAAGGGAATTCGATGCTAGTAGGATCTTAGATCCAATCCTTTCCTTTTTGAGTAACCCCATGTGAACACATCCTTGAATTCTTGAAGTAAACTATATAATTGCTCTCGAAAACATAACGCAAGGTGAGCATTGATATTTACATGCGGTTTGGTCTCCTCGAAACCCGTAAACATTGTAGCTAATTCGCCCTTTGACTCATGACTTTTTCCATATAAGCTTCAAACTCTTGCTCTTGCCTCGATACTTCGGTTATCTTAGCTTCTACAATGTTGCCAATGTCTTCATTTTCTATTGCAGATTTCAAGTTTGTTATGGATTTTGGAGATCTTGGGAGTATATGTTTCCTCCTCTTTCTTTGAGGGTTTATTTGGCAGACTTTGCCGTGGCTATACATACTATTCATTGATCTATAGAACATTAATGAGGCATCGTGGTTGTAGATTTGCATTGGCCTTTAGAAACTCTTCCTCATCATCACTTAATCCTTCCACCATGTTCACTGTTTCTGCCACAGCCAATCTACATTGCAGTGAAGGGACCAATTTGAGTAACTCTTGCTTGGTGGAGCCAAGGCCTTCCCAACAAGAGGCGGGAATCCTTGCTTGCATACTCCATATTCAAAATAACTAAAGAAACCAAGAAGGGAATGGTAGCAACTTCCAAAAGCATAGAGTGGATGATGCTAAGCGATCTCACCCTTTGCTAATTTACCATTCTTACTAGGAATGGGGCTGGTTCCTAATCCATTAATCTGAATTCTTAACAGGATGCCAAGGTGATAATGTTGACATCAGATTCGTTGTTGAGCAAGACGTTTTGAATAATCATATCCTTGCACTAAACAAGGAGTATTGGAATTGCCTGATCAAATAATGTGCCTCATGGTATTGGCTCCTATTGGATCCTTTAAGCTATCTCCTTTAGAGTGGTTTCAGTCATTGCCGCTACTTGGGGTTCTTATAATATTGGTTGATTAGGCTAGATAAGATTCAATGTCCTAACATTAACTATTTCTAAGATTAGCTTTTGACGTCTTAGCATGCTTCTATCATTCTAGGATGATCTTCTAGATTCTTTTCCTACTTCTTGCTAGGATGAACTTCCAACATATTACTTTTTTGTTTACCTGGATAGCCCTCCAGAATGCTTGCCTTTGTCAATACTAAGCTGAATACCTGGATGTTAATTTAGTGCTATTTCAAGATAAACATCTAGATGTGTAAACTGTGGATTACTCCTCGTACTATGTGGGGTTCCTGCCTTTGGGTATGAAACTTTGATGATACGACTAGGATGTAGATCCTTCTTTGCAACTTGCTTGTTTTATCTTGCTGTGAGGATGGTACACCCTAGACATTTTCCTACTGTGGCTTAGACTTCACCATTTCCCGACCTATGGCCATTCTTTGGTTTTATTGATTTCATCTTGAACTTAGGTGTGTGAAAGGTGAGAAGGATCGAGCTTGCACGGGAGAGCTATGGCGGGAGAGCTATGGCGGGAGAGCAAGAGCAAGAGAGAGAGAGACTCACAATGTGGGAACTCCAACCGCCACAATGTGTGACTAGCCTTCCCTTTATTCATATGTCACTAAAAGAATAAAGAATAAAGTGACGGTAACGGGCGCCCGTCGCCTGCAGTGTGCAAGTGTGGATACTGTCAATGCAGTAATACACGAGCGGCTAGGCAGAGGCGCCTTTACCCCCAACAACCTCCCACTTAAAGTCGAATCTGCCCTAGTGAGGAGTGGAAAAGAAAAAGAAAAAAGAGTACAACATGTACACATGTACAACAGGATGAGGAAAGACGTCATCTCATCCCACGCCCATCAATCTCCTGAGAAAGGAAAAGCGCTCCGTAGAGAGGCTTTTGGTGAGCATATCTGTAATATTTTGGTCAGTCGAGATCTTGAAAATGTCAATAGACTTGTCCTCAATGACCCCACATATGAAGTGATATCTCACCTCAATGTGTTTCGGCTTCGCATGGAAGACCAGATTCTTGGCAAACTGAATAACACTCATAGAATCTGAATGCAGTGTAGAGATAACATCAATACCAAGGTCATAAACCAAACGGCCTAATCATATGACCTCCTTGCAAGCCTTAGTAGCTACAACACACTCGACCTCAAAGGTGAAAAGAGCCGTACACTTCTGCACCTTGGACATCCAAGAGATAGCACCTCCAACATAGGTGAACACATAGCCAGAAGTGGACTTCCTACTATCTACATGTCATGCATAATCAAAGTCACTGTACCCCATGACTCCTGTATCGTGATTGCCATAGCATATGCACATTTTTGTAGTGCTCTTCAAGTACCTCATGATACCCTTCACGACATCCCAATGCTTCTTGCCAAGTGTAGCCATATATCGTACCACAACACCAACTGCAAAGGCAATATCTGGACAAGCGGCTATCATGGCATACATAAGTTTTCCCACTACGGATGCATAGGGAATCTTAGCCATCTCAGCCATGTGCTTATCTCTTCGCGGACAATCAGCCTGTGATACCTTCACATAAGAAGGCAATGGACAATCAATAGGCTTCACATCTTGCATGCAGAAGCGCTCAAGGACTTTATGGATGTACTCCCTCTGTGACAAGTAGAGGAGTCCATGATGCCTGTCACGTCTAATGCGCATACCAAGTATGTGAGAGGTCTGTCCTAGATCCTTCATCTCAAAGCTCTTCTTAAGCTGAGCCTTAATAGCATCTAGCTCAGCAAAGATCCATCACATGCTTTCTTCTTGTACGAGCACGGATCCATAGCACTACGACTGTAGCCCTAACTGCATAAAAGCATCGAACTTATGGTACCATTCCCTAAGTGTCTACTTCAAGCAATAAAGACTTTTCTTCAACCTGCACAATAGGTGCTCCATGCAGGGCTCTGCAGAGCCCTTAGGCTGCTCCATGTAAATCTCATCATGCAAATCCCCATGTAAAAATACCGTCTTGACATCCATCTGATACAAGTCCAAGTTAAGTTGTGCGACTAAGGCCAAAACCAAGCGGAGGGTGGTCATTTAAACCACAGGAAAAAAAAACTTCATCAATGTTAACTCCATGTTCCTATTTAAAACCCTTAGCAACAACAAGTCTTGCCTTATAAGCTGGCTTGGGGTATCTAGGGATACTCTTCAACTTGTACACCCATTTGCATGGCAGAGCCTTCTTGCCACTAGGCAAGGAAACCAAATCTCAAGTCTCATTCTTATGCAATGAGTCTATCTCAGACTGTATAGCCCTCTCCCAAGAGTGACTGTCGCCCTTGCGCATAGCCTCATCATAAGTGAAAGGCTCGCATGCATTTGTGACCAAGACATAATGCATCGAGGGTTGAAATCTGTTTGGGGGGGCAACTATCTCTAGTAGAACACTGCACTGCAGGCTCTGCTGCATGCCCAACATTCTGTCCAACACCCTGGCCATAAGTATCTATTGTTGTAGGCTGTCTAGCTGGCTGTAAGGGAGCTCGTGGCTCCTCCTGAAATATAACCCTATGTATCTCCACTATCTTCTTAGGTTGCCTATGCATATTGTCTTCATGGAAGACTACATCATGGCTACGAATGACTCTCTGTGCTTGTGGATCCCATAGACGGTAACCTATCTCTCCTGCATCTCCATAGCCAAGGAATATGCATTTAATACTCTTAGAATCCAGCTTATTACGCTTGTCCTTGGGAACATGGAAAAATACCTCACATCCAAAGACACGTAAATGTGCATAAGAGGAAGGCTTTGCTGTCTATACCTCCTTTGCAACCTGAAAATCAATGGCACTACATGGTGATCTATTAATGATATGCACGGTAGCATCTTGGTTCACTCAAGGCCTATAGATGGCTCAAGCCAATAGTTTTTCTTGGCTCTAATGACGGTGCATGCTCTCACATTATCCTAATCTCAAAAGAGACAAGTATTAGGGTTGAGAGAGGACATGCTTACGCTCTTTCATATTGGTGGATTTGATCTGTGTCATCAAGTTTACATCTTTTGGCAATCCAAACCTTGGACTAGTCTATCTAGCACCAAGTTCATGTTGGGATGAGTGACATGATGAGTTCATATGGTCTCGTATTAGGAGCCCCAAAGGGCAAGCATATATTCTAATAGAGGAATCTTGGTGCCACTATAAGCTATCCATGGAGCTTGTGTGACTATAGGAGGTGCAAGGTGATTAGCTTGACTACTTTGCTTTCAAATAGGGATTATGACACTTGGACTTCTCCTTCAAGGTGCTTACTTTCTAAGGTGCATCCAATGGAGTGTATGTTGTTGGAATATCCACGATGCATCATGGATGCTCTTGTTCTTTGCTTATCCACCTATACTTTGAGAGGGTATTAAAAGTGGTCATATCCCAAGTTCACATGCACCTATGTAATTTATGGGCACTCTTTTTGTTCTTTATTTGATAATTAGCCAACCTATTTTATAGTGACACTCCTTTATTTTTGTCTACAAAAGGAGAAAAAGTGGCCACAATTTATCATCTATTCATGTACTTACACACTTTTGGTGTGGAGAGAGGAAGCATGTTGAGTGTGTGAGTTGGTGCTCAATCATTGTACTCATGTCATAGTGGTTTCCTATTCCCAATTACATCTTGTGCATTGTCTTTTATTCAATCTTGTGTGTATTTCATTATTGCACTATGTGTTTTTCTCTTCTAACATTATCTTCCCTTGACTATAGGATGGCTCTGTCCACAAGATTTGCAAAAATTGGCTACCATGTTGGTTGTGGATCCACTAGCTTTTGTGTACTACTACCCTTGGTTGTGGATGACTCATTTTCATTTGATTGAGTCTCAAGAAGCTAAAACATTGGATGAGCATCCAATTATTTACACAACAAAACACTTGAAGAACATCAAAAAGGCAAATATGACATAGTGGTTTAATCAATGGCCTTGCAAGGTGAGTGGAAGTTCAAATCTTAGTAATGCAACTTTACTTTAAATTAGGAGATTCCTTATCTTTGTAAGCCCTGGGCACCAACGATGTAGTTGGGTGGATATTGCCTCTCCACATTTTTCTACAGCCCATAAAATGCAAAGCTTGTACCTTTTAACATGTGGCATTGTGTTCTTGTACATTTTAGGTTGGGTGGGGGGTTTCTCTTGACATGTAACCAGACTAAATGTCAATTCATCATGGAGAAATAAACTTGTTCAACCTTTTTTTTTAAATCACATATCAAATCAAAACTTGTCCGAACAAGATAGATCAATAATGGTAAACTATGCAATGATGTTGAGTAGATTTAGCTCCAACAAGGCTACTTTCAATCAATTGTCGTACTACAAATATGAGGGATCGTCCTAGGTGACAGTGATCAAACGAAGTAGGGAAAGTGAGGAAGTGGTCATTTACTTCATAGATTAACAAAATTACATGATTTAAAGCAATTAGACGAGTGCATGACATGTTACCCACTACCTACATGCAACCCTTGGTATGGGAGCTAGCAAACATGTCCATTCACGAGCTTGCACAAAAGAATGAAGCAAGCATATGGTTTTGATGACAACGTAGGCCTATGCTGGCTCTAGTGGTTTTGCATCAGGCTCACACAAGCACAAGCGAAGCGAAAGTAGATGATGAAAGTACTACCTCAACTAAAGCCTTGCAAGGACATGAGCCTCGAAATAGCACTCCATTGGAATAAAGGAGGAGAATAAGCTCAAGATTGAAGCCAATTGCTAAGTTGTTGGGTATGTCCATCAAAAATAAAAGTCTCTTTGAAGTGGATGCCAAAAAAGTATACACCAACATCCTCAAGTTCAATATGAAGGAAACATTGGTGTTTTGCATTGGTAATTTGCTGAAGGCCATTAATGGATGCTACAACCTAATTCAATACCATTCTAAATAATGAGAATTTGTGGAACAAATACACTACGGTGGGAAAGGGGTTTTTGAAGTTGTTTTTGATGAAAAGGAAGCTGGTTAAAGAGTCTTAGGGCAAGAGAGAGACTTTTGGGGCCTTGGCCTAGTTTGATAAACATTATGCCTCAGCAACCCATGGAGGTTGGGAAAGATTGCATCAAAAAGGAATGCCCTTTGGTGGAAAGATGCAAGCTTCATGCTTATTAGTGGAACATGCTCTTGCACATTGCAAAGGGTCTAAAAAACCACTATAAGTCCTATTGTTGACTAACCCTTTTAGAACTTGACTATGTCTTTTTTGGAACACCAATGAGAGTAAACTTGAGTTCCCTAACATTGATGTTCCCTATGTGTGACAGCTTTGATACAAGCTCATACAGAGACAATTTCCAGGACCTTTTTTACCATTATGGGTTGTGGGGGTCATTAGTTTAGGAAATGCCCTACTACAACTGATAAGAGTGAACCTTCTACTACATTTGCAAGTAAATCTTCCTAGGAAGAATTTTTCAAATGCAATCTACAACCAAGAGAAAAAATAAGTGCTTTGGAAATGTAGAAGATTGAGGAGGGTTGGCAAATCATCAAGAGCAAAAAAGGAAAAGTCATAGGTTAAAAGTAGAAAATGTCCATCCCAAAAAGCACATGGGCCTACCCACCTTAAAGAATTTTTGGAATAGCATAGCAATCCCAAAGGGCATAGGGGCATAGCCAATGTCTTAAAGCACCTCAATAGAATCCTATTGGATCAATTGGAACAAGACTACCATGGAATGGAGTTTAAGCTTAAAGTTAGCATCCAATGATGATGGGGCTAAGTTATATGGAGCTAAGAACCATGAGTGGTTTGCAATGCAAATCAATGTGGACAAGCTAGGTAACCAATATGGTATTTTGGTTCATTCTTGGTTCAACGATCATGTTGCTTTTAAAAATGGAAACAACGATTTTGGATGATTTGATAAATTTGATAGCTAGAGACACAATGGTGCAAGAGAAAATTAAACTAGATTGGATGGTTTTATCAAGAGCACAAGATTCATTCAAGAAATGGTTCAATGTTCTCAATAGGGACTATACTTGATTCATGGGGGAAACCAGTTGGATTTTGGATGTATCACTATTGATAAATCCCAAACTTAAACATAATTATTGAGATGGACTCTTACTGGTTTCTATTGGCTAGGATGTGATATTAGCAACATGTATATCCACAAAGATATGCCACAATGAGAAGCTTATGGCTCACACTTAGTAATTGAGCTCTCCAAGAGGCTTGATGGGAGGAGCCCTCAATATGGGATTTTAATGCTTCTTCAATAGTATATATGCTACGCATTGAAGAACATGCAACACAATATTGAGGCCATTGAACATCAAGGACTATCTTCAATTAAACAAGGCCTCCCTCACTTTCAACTGCTCAATCGCCCAAGGTCTTGGGCCAAGCTTGATAATAAAAGGTGTTGCACAAGCATTGGTTATTGGCTTCTGCTAGTGGTCACCATGAAGGCGATTTTTCAATGCCTCACTTAGGATCACATCCTTATTCGAGTGTCTCTAGGCTCTTTTGATTTGAAGGTCAAAGTGCATCACAAATCTACTACTACTAAGCAACTCCTCAATCGCCCAAGGTCTTGGGCCAAGCTTGATAATAAATGGTGTTGCACAAGCATTAGTGACTGGCTTCTCCTAATGGTCACCATGAAGGCGAGTTTTTGATGCCTCATTTCAGATCACATCCCAACTCAATTGCCATTGGCTTTCATGAGTGGTCACCATGAAGGTGAGTTTTCAATGCCTCATTCAAGATGACATCCCAATTCGATTGTCTATTAGCTCTTTTGAGCTACAAAAGGTCAAAGGGCATCACAAGTGCCTAGTGGACTACTACCAAGCATTCTAAGTCAACAAAGTTCAATTACGCAGTCGAGGAGCCATTGAATCTCTCAAGAGGATACAATCAATAGCACAAATGGCCCTTGCAAGTGTGTTCAAGCACACAACAATATATTAGTTTGCAAACAAGGAAATTGGATCTACAAGAGTAAAATTAACTTTGAAAATGGCTCAAGGGGTCTTTCAACATCTAGCAAGATAAGCTAGTGGTGGAGGTCTAGAAGCAAATTATGTTGGATCATTGCATAATGCACATCATTAGGCATGCTACTCTAATTAGAGAGATGGATAAAATTAGTCTACTGCACAACAAAAGGTTGTTCATCAATTTGTGATATGTCTCCCCATTGTTTATTAGGTTGTTCATCACTATGGAATGTTCGAAGAAGGAATGGAGCTTGGTCGTTTTGCAATTGCAAGGCATAACTGACTAAAGAAAGTAATATGTCAAGAGCTAAGCTTCCCTAAAGGTGCTTCAAATGGGTGCAAATGATATTGGATGCAATGTACTTGAGGAACAAAATGCTAGTTGACAAGCAATGAAGGTTATGAAAGTGAAAGGGCTTGCTTCCATTGTAGCAATTTCTTAGCATAGTGGATGCTTGGCAAAGGATTTTAAGCAACTCAGCTTGGGATAGCATCATCAAAAATATAGGCAAAACCAAGAACCTTTTTCAGTCTTCGGCATTCAAGCCACCACTTGCCTTGGTATTAGGAGAAAAGGGATATAGCTAACCAAGAGCGTGCAAAGCTAATTGCATGTAAACCGCATCAGGAAGTAGTTACCAATACTATTACTACGTTTTCAAGTCTTCAATATCAAAATATGGGAACAATCTACCGCATTGGAAGCTAGTATGTAAAAAGGCTGTGGAAGGGCTCAATATTGAAGCGATCAAGCCACCATTTGGTGAATGGAAACCTGAGCTAGACAAGGTTAGCAAATTTTGAGGGTTTCAGATCTTGACAGACCAGTTAGTGAAATCCTTCAGAACAACTAGGCCCTGAAGTTACCACTTGAAGACCAGCTTTTTGCTTGGAATGTAGTCTTAGGGGCAATGACAGCAGAAAGGATGAATGAGGCATCCGAATCCTGGCTCTCAAAGCTATTCGGGAGGCTGGGTTGAAAATGGTTTCTTAAGGAGCTGGTATGGAAGTCGAATAGATCCAGTACCATATAAAGCTAGATGGTATTGGAGCATAGCATGTATGTTAGGCAAACTCGACGAAAGGAACTTGGCCAAAATAACGAAGTTCATACGCTAGCTTTGCTTCCCTACTTTGTATCTCAAGCTATTCCTGAGTATTACAAAGACCTTTTCACATCTAAATACGAGGATCATCCTACTCTCCAACTTTCACAAGTTGTCTCAAGCATTGAACTCTACATTGTTCAGCACTCCAACTTCTGCAATATTATTTACAGTGTTAAACTTTCTACTGATGACAATACCAACTCACATGAGTCCAATCAAAACCAAGATGCATAAGATCACCATACTAGCACCAAGCAGGAACTTAACTGATCCCTGTATTCAAATCTAAATAACCCTGTACAAACCTGACCTTAGCCTACAATAGTGTAGGTATGCCATATTGTAATATATCCTAATTTCTAATATACGAAAACAAGCACCATGATAATTTGTACAAAAATACAGATGTGTTATCCATGCTGTCAGCTTACGCATCATAGCAGTACTCGTCACAAGCGTCCCTATTACTTGCAGTAGGACAGGCATACCAGTACTAGATCTGAGACTCCAACATGTGAACCATAGCAGCGATGCACCATCTACATGCCCTGAAACTTGACTGTGAAATAAGCCAACTTCAGAACTCCACATCATTATTCAACTGAACTGATATGCTTGCCCTCCTTGGGTTTTCGATCGGTGCCTCTACCAATAGCACAAGACCTGTACTTCCTGAATAGACACCCTTCTGTTTGGACTTTCCCAGCTGCAACAAGCAGATTAAGAAAAAATCAGACACAAAACAAACATTTCACGGTGACTTTGGTATATGTCAGAACATGAAGAATGGAAATGACAACTTGACTACTTAGAAGATTTCAGTTGCATAGCAAAGAGTAAGAGTATACCAAAGCATTAAACTCATGTCAGCACACAAAACAAACATTACACAGTGACTTTGGTATATGTCAGAACATGAAGAATGGAAATGACAACTTGACTACTTAGAAGATTTCAGTTGCATAGCAAAGAGTAAGAGTATACCAAAGCATTAAACTCATGTCATCCTCATGGCATTTAACTTTATAATGTATACGGTACTCAAAGCATTCCTCTCTTGAAGAAACAAGCAAAAACAAGAGAGAGTGCAAACCAACCGATACTGAGAAATAAGCCGTGGGTTGGATTGTCAAAGCACAACCACAAGACCAGCTAAGCTTCTCCTTGGGTGAATGAATAAGCTCAGCTCTCCATCCAGCAGCTCGCCCTCCGAAAGTAGGAGTTACACTGCAAATCAAAAGGAACAAATTAATGAACAACATGGTGACAGATTAGTAGTTAGTAAAACCCACTTACTTTTATGATGTTATATAGCATACCTAAGCTGGATGCGAGGTTTCATCATCACACCTGATCTATGCCATGCTAATGGCTGCACCACCCCAAGGGACATAGATTTTTCTGGCAGCTGTATGGAAGGGGTTATTTGTGTACCCCAACTCATCTGTAACATAAGTAGCCTACTTAGAGAGCACATATTTACAATATATCAGACTGAAGAAGTGCTTCACCATGACATAAGAGAGTAAAACTCCACCTCATGTGTGGAGTACACATCACTACTTCACACATAAACATAGCAATCACAAACACTGCCTCAGAGGGAGAAAATTCATCAAACTCCGACCATTGCATGAGAAACTCAGTGCATTAGACATAAAGCAACAATGAAACGAGCAAATTCAGCTACATGCAGATGGAATGGTAATGAGACTTTGAATGGTAATGAGACTGTATGTCAAAGTCTCATTACCTCAAATCTTTGGCATTCTAAAAATAATCAAGACGACTGATACTGCTATATGTGAACTAGGATCCTAGTTTCCGGTAAGGTCCTGCTCTGCTAGCCTTGGATTGCAAAACTATGCCGTTATACCTGGATGCCTTTTCTACCTGATATTTGAACACATGAGTACATGTTTCCAAACAGATGATAAGCTGGCCCCACGTACATTAAACAATATTAGATTCCCAACATGGAATGTCCCGTGTCCCACTTCAAACGGAAATATTTTGATGATCATGAGGCTAGTTTGCACCTGACTTGAGCGTGCATAAGGCAGAAACAAATTAACTGCAGTTACTACCGTGGGCCTATTCCAATTTTAAAGTCCTATATCACACAACTGACAAAGCTTTTCTATCTCATACAAAAAACTTTCCGGATTAAATATGAGAAGTCAACCATCTGGTGGAAAGAGAGTGAAGGAGCTTAGTGTGTAAACGACTATCTCACCTTCTTTGAGAAACTTATCTTGCTTTCACCTGGCTGTCGACTCTGTGCTTGAAGCAGCCCTCCAAAAGCAGGAAAAAAGGCACTACTTGTGAGGCCCTCTCCCGCAACATATGTCAATTGACCATTTGGAAACTGCAAGTCCATAAATGTCTGCAAAATGACAAGCACCTCTCAGACCAAAATGGAATTGTCATATAACACCAAAATACACACAGAAAGTCTTAAGAGCTTAATGTATATGAAGCCGCTGGAAACGCAGAATGCAAAAGAGATACATTTGCAAAGACCATGTGGTTAACTATTTGATGACATCAGAAAGGACTTATAGGCTTAGTTCTCCTAACTCGGGCATTAAATACTGCAATGAAAGAAGAGAATAGAAGAGCAAAATCTATACTGAACTCCAAAAGGATGCTGTTCAATACAATGAGGACTGATCAGTCCTTGCAAGGAGCCCAAAGCATCAGTGAGGGCACTGGATATAGCTGATGACAAAAGACGGCAACAGATGATGGGGGAGAGTCCTGAACATTGGAGTGTGCTGAATCCACAGAGAGGAATGATGACCATGTTAAGCTAAAAATGAATTAGCTTCACTTAAAGAGCCCCAAAACATGCTTAATTAATGAAGTAACCTTGTTTATTTAAAAGAAATGTGTTCCTAGAGAGTGTCAATGTCCCATAAGCACAAACCCACTTGGGAGGGCCCAAACTTTCTATAAATAGGTATGCTACCCTCCATTCAAACATATCTCATTTTTGCAAGTTTCAGGTGTTTTCAGCTTGCTACCCATACCCCTTTCGCGGAGGACATCGCAGTCTTAGCTGTCCCTTGCTGTCATCTACAATCTGGCGCCTGTTTCCAGCCTTCCACCCACAGTTTGCAGCTGCCTGTCGTAGCAAATTTTCTCTCTCCACTACTTGTGTTTGCAGATTTTCTCTCCTCTACTTGCGATCAGCTGATTTTCTCTCCCACAGCCTGCGTTGTCTGTTTACAGCCTGTGTTTGTTGTTTTTCTCTCTCTATAGCCTGCGTTTACTGCACACTCGACTGCCATCTACTTCAGGTCCAGCCATACACAAGCTGCATTTACTGTTGTTCGACACCCGAAGGCTGCCTTGCTGCGATTGGGATCCGTTCGGAGTACAACACACTCTCCAGCTCATTACCCCCGCCCTGACCCTTGAGATACAGCAATTCGAGGTTTAGTATTCATTCATTGCATAGTGTGTTTGCTGCATGAGCATTGTATATTCAGAAGTCATATCACTTCATTTATTTTCTATGTTCATTGTCTCTAAATTACTCTAACCCTAACTATGTTCTTTTATCAGTCTATGCTTTGTCGTACGGTTCCTGTTTGTGTTTCTGTGTTAGGGTATTTCTTTACAGACCAGCCATTGGGGAATGGCTATTTCTAGCTATAAATGCTGAAACTGACTACTATGTAAACATGTCCTAAAAACCGACCGACCTGCTCCGATGGCAATAAAATAATAATAAAATGTTGTCACCTACTAAATATGCTGGTCATCTCATCAAACTTGTGTGAATGCACCCTCCAACCATTGAAAAAGAAATGCAAAGGCTAGACAAGTCTGAATAGACTAAAACTTGCTCAAAAAGAAACGCGTTGTAATGCATGCTCTAGAAAAAGCTGCCCCCTTAGTCAAAACACATGAAATGACAAACCAATAGAAGGTCACCCCCTTTCAAATCCTCAATGTGGCTAAAAGCCAAAGAAGACAGAATGGATCCAAGGGTGGTACAAAAAGTGCCAATGCTGATGAAGTCCGTCAATGTAGTCAATAGATAAAGAAACAGGGGTCAAGTAATCCACAACTGCATCACCCATATCATCCCCCTAAGAAAAGGACGGGGGGTACAAGGGAACTACCAAAGAAGGTAGAACATGGGATGAAATGTGCAGGATAGGTAGTGCACAATCAGACATAGGTGCAGTATTAAACAACTGCCTCGAAGTTCCCTACACAATCGAAGGGGAATGAATCTTGTATAGCCCTCCCCTACCAACTTGTTCCTAAAATGGCTCCTAGAGAAGAATCCTCAACAAAGACAATTAGCTCAATGAAGAAAACCCAAGTATCGAGTCTAGTAAGGCCATGAACTCAGAGAAGTGGGTAGCCCAAAACTAGAACATTGAGGACTTCTCAATCAGAGCTTTATGGATGGTCATGCAACAACGGCAAAGTGCCAACACCACTAACAGGGATTGAAAAAATGTCACCAATAGTGCCCACCCTCTAATGGGATGGAGATCTCGTAACAAATCTCCTCAAGGAGTCATTTGACTCGAAGCATCACTTACAATGAGCCAAGGCCTCTTTGAAGGCAAGAGAGCCGAAAAAGAAGATCCCTCCATCTCATGGATGTGAAGGACCACAGACTTATAAGTAACAAGTGGAGCAGAGGTAGAGGAAGGCTCGAATGATTTAGCTCTATCCTTTGCTCCCAGACGAAGGTGAGGATATTTCTTCCAACACTTCTCCTCGGGATGGGCTACCCTACCCACAATGTGGGCATTTAGGCCTACCCACCGAATCTATATCAAAGCCTGAAGAAGTCTCCAAGTGCTTAACCTACTTCTTCTTGCTCTTCTTCTTAGCCTTGTTGTCATCCTTCTTATTTCTCCTCACAAACATGTACTAAAAGCTTTAGTAAAGCTAGATCCACTAGCTCCAATCTCCTTGAGTCGCTCTTTGTGCTCCAAAACAAGCAAAGCTAACTTCAACAACAAAATGGTACTTCGAACTCTAGAGGTAGGTAAGCTGGAATAAAAGACATCATGCTTTAGAGACAAAGATGAGTGATAAGAATCATCGCCATGTCCTCTAATGAAACCATCCTGCCAAATGTCGTGCTACTACACGCACAGTGTGACAAACTCTAGAGTGCATCGTCATTTGGCTTTCTTATTAATCAAGAAAGTCAATGTCATCTTAGTCATTAGTGCTAGTGTCAAAAGTATGGATGGTTCAAAAATACTAGATTTTTGGACAAGTGTAGCCTATTATTGATATTTTTGATATTATTTCTTGTAAATATCCTAAAAAGCTATAGAAACTTCTAGAATAGGATGGCATGCAAAAAGCAAGTGGCTTTTTCATCAGTTTTGGGATTTTTCGTAAGAAAAGAAAATTTGAAAAATCGCCGCGCCGTGATCGCAGTTAACAAGCAATAAACAGCACTCCGAACTTACATCACTCATTGTCTTAGGCAACCAGATCTAAGTGTTGCCTTAATAGTAGCCTTGAGCACACAATAAGACTTTGGGCACCCATACATAAATTTCATCTTCTTTAAGAGCTTTAAAAATATATAAGAGGTATTGAATAGTTACTTATTTTTGAAATAATGTATTCTTTAGTTATTTCTTTGTTAATTACTTTATTAGTTCAATAAATTATTTTTATTTAAGAGAGAGTTTTTTTAATAAGTTATTAAATATAGTATATATTTGCTCAATAATATCCGAGAGGAAGAAGGAGTGATCTGGGAGATTTTTGACCAGGCATCCTTGGGTTTTACCCTCCTTTTGGAGCCATCAAATTTGGGATCTGAGCAGCAAAGAAGAGGCTGCTGTTTGATGCACGTTTTTTGTCTGCAAGGGAACTCCAGGAGATCTAATGCTTGGAGATTGCTTCTGAGTAGTGTCAGACAAGGAATTTCAAGTTCTATCAATACATAGTGATTTGATTCATTGTGCTTTGTCTTTATCATATTTACCTCGTCTATTCATTTTCTTCTCTTCCATCACCTATTTTGTACTTCCTTCTATCTTTGATCCGCGATGGATATAACCATTCGACTAAAACCCCTCTAACGACGGGATGCAAGCTCATCCCGCAATTTCTCCATCTTGTTGATGTGATTCTTCATGGAAGGAAGATCATCAGTAGAAAACATCATGAGGCTCGTCTATGTGGTAATTCCGTGGATAATGTCTTCAACTAGTAGAGAAGATATAACTTTGTTCATACATCCGTTGCGGTCTGAAGTTTGCACAAGTGCACAAGGACAAAATCCTACAAACTCATGAAGAGAAAGGACCAAACTCTGAGCTAATAGCAAGGATCCTCCATTAGGTGGGAGATTGGGATAGTAACAATGTCCATAAATCAAAGATATCAAGAATGCACTCCACTGTGCAAGCCCAGAGGGAGTAATTTGAGCCATCAAGGAAGTCTTCTTTGAGCAAAGAAGGAAGAACGAGTAACTATATTCATAGTATTAGAAAAGTCATGCAAGACCCTATTGAGCTAAAATATGCATTAGAGTAAAACCCTAAAACGGGGAGCGGTTCGAGAGAGTTTAGTGGAAACCCTAAAACGAGGAGTGGTTCGAGAAAGTTTAGTGGAAACCCTAATTTTTGGGGCGCCCTTCCACATCTATAAATAGACAAGCTGCCCCCATTCAACAATCATCCTTGTTTTGCAGGTTACACCAGCCCACACACCCTCTGCTGCTGTTGGCGCCCGGTTTCCAGCCTGCAGCCCGCCTCCATCTGCTGTCCAGCCATCATCGACTACAGCCACATCCTCTTCAGTCTATCCATTGCTATAGGTGACAGCTCTCAGCTGCTGGCGACTGCTCCAGACTGTCCCAAACTACTGTTCAGTCTGTTGTCCATCATCTCTAGGGTCAGCCAGCCTGCGTTTTCAACATTGCAGGCCCTGACACTCTCAGACACTCTTTCATCCTGTTGTTTACAGCAAACTGTGTACAGTTTCCAGCCCCCAATCGGTGGTACACTGCTGCGTTTCCAATCTCCAAACTGCTGCGTTTTGGTGAGCAGCCTGCTGCCATTCACTATTCAACACTCCTACACTTCGATGGTGGTCACAGACTTGGGATTCGTCTTCGGTGGATGTCACACTCCGACATTGCTCTGCCCTTGAGCACACTGTACACTCTTACATTCATTTACAGCATTCATTCACTTCAGAGTTGTGTTCTCTCTCTCCCTTCTTCTGTTTGTGTTTGCGTTTAGGGTTTGAGTTTTGAGTTTCGCCCTCTGTGTCTGTGTCTCTGTCTTTGTGTTTCTGTCGTGGTCGTGCACTCTGTGCATCCTCAGTGCAAACCCTAGCAGTCTTTTTAACAGACCCTACAATAGCAGCCCTATTAGAAACATATAAAGAAGCAGGAGGAGATTGAGGACTCCTTGATCTTTTAAACTTGTCAAACTGTTGATCCCTTGAGAGTTGTAGCTCTCATATTCAATCTTCACATCAAACACACAAGAAAATATTGTGTTTTGGTGTCGAGCTGCCGAAATCGAGGAAAAATCAGTTATGTCCTACAAAAGGAAGTTGTATATGTCCCATACACATTGTAGAAGGCCCAAACAATGCAAAAAGCATGTGTTCTTCACATCAAATGTGTAAGAGTGCACAACGGAAAGAGAAAAGTGAACACGGAGAGGAGGCAAAGAGAGATCATAGGAGAAATGTGATTGCAATGGCAGATACAAGGCTTCGACAGTTAGCCCCAACATGTAGCTCTATGCATCAATGTGAGCACCAAATAGTAGCGGGAAGATGAGAGAATGAGAAGGGCTAGCTGATCATGAAGAATCAATGATGGATAATGAAAGTGGGAGAGCAAGCCGCCTATATATAGACGAAAAAGAGAGAGAATCCTGAACGTGGCCCCTAAAAAAATAGCTAAAAGTGCACGAGCTCAATGGAAGGTCAAACAATAGAGGCAAGGTGCCAACACCACTAACAAGCACCGAAAAAATGTCACTAACAATCCTGATACCCTCTAACGAATGTAGATCCTGTAGTATATCACCTCGGGGAGTCATAGGACTCCATGCATCACTATCAACGAGCCAAGGCTGCTCAAAGGATGTGACAATCCAAGAAGGCTTTTCCACTTGATAAATGTGTAGATACGCAACCTCAATGGTAAGAGTAGATAACGAAGTAGAGGTACACAAAGGCTCTAATATGGAGATCCACCCTTCACTCTAGGATGAAGATGAGGGTATATGCTCCAAAGCTTTTCCTTGGGGTGCAAGGTCTTCCCACAATGTGCACACATGGAATATCCTTGACACTTTCCCACAAAATTTGGATCAAAGTCAAAAGATGACTCCAACTTCTTCCTCTTCCCTTTCTTTCTTGTACCTAAAGATATAGCGACAGATACACGGCCATGTGCACGAGCTCCACAAGAATCTGGCTCATCACAACACACATCTTGCTAAAGTACCAATGGAACTAGCTCCTGCCAAGTAAGTCTCTACTGGCTACAAAAAGTGAGACAACTTGTGTAGAACATATCATATGCTGGTAACAAAAGATGTGAGAGAAGTGTCGCAGCTAAGTTTCCCAAAGAAATGTTTGTGCCAAGGAATGAAAGCTCATCCCGAGTCTCCTCCATCCTATGGATATTTTCATGGGGATGTGAACTTTTAAGATACTTTAATCTTATTGATAACATTTAATTAAGTTATTAATCAAATGTGCAAGGTTGTTAAGCACATGTGATACACATGGCTGTTATTTCATGCTAACACGCCAAGCACCTCAAGGATGCAGTGGATGTCAAAGGCAAAAGTTGTGATAAGTTATGCCAATTGGGCTTTGTGAGTCAGTTGGTGTCAACCCTAGAACAATTGCTTAGCCAGTAAGTGTCAATAGTATCTAACAGGTTACAAATGGCCTAGTCAATTTGATTGTGAATGGGCGCATTTAATTTTAGGCAAGATCAGAAGGGCTGAAATTAATTTTTAGGATTATTTAATTATGAAGATAACAACTAGATAATGCTGAAAAATAGGTTTAGAAGGTTGCCACTTTGCAAAAATACCCATGCAAACTGAGAAAACTTTTTTGGGGGTTGGGTCTCAGTCATTCAGCTAGTTTACAACCTGGGAGAGAGAGAGGGAACTACTAGTCCATTTTTTGATCAAAGGACAGTAATTTGCTGCAGAAGACAGCCATTTGGGGGCCTCAATGAGCAGGGGATAGCATGAAGACACCTTCCGAGGGATGGCAACAGCATTATTGATCATGTGACAGCATTTTGGAGGTGCCTAGCAGTAGGTGACTGCATTAAATACAAGCTGGAGCAGGCAGCAGGCAAATTTTAGGGTTTTCTTCCAAAGAAAATCAAATCTCTCTCATCTTGGCATTCTCTCACCTTCTCCAATAATTTCTCAAAAGATATCAACACTTCTCAGCCATTCTCAGCAGATCTCAGCCCGACTTGGTGGACAGCAAGAGGATTTCTGCTATAAACCCTAAATTTCTATAGAAATTAGGGTCTGATAGCCACCTTGGGACCCATGCCAACAGGAAAAGGCATCGTACACTAAAATCAGCACTTGAAATTCATGGAATTGACAGGGATGATAGATGCCAACCCATCCATTGTAAATTGGGATAGCATTTGGCCAGTTTGGTCGTTTCATTTGTGCAAGTCCTAGGTGAGAATTAAGGGGCAATTGGCTCAAATTGCTTGCTAATTGTATGTACTGTAAGGGGCTTTTAGATCAACAAAGGAGATTGTAGAATCTCAACTTATACACTGTCCATTAGCAATCAAAGTTAAAGAAATACTGAAAGGGGTGGGGCCAACCAGGTGTCTATTGTCCAAGATTGTTAAAGTAATGTGTACATTCCAGTTTATGCTCAGTTATTAATTACCGTAATTAAGTGCTTGATTAGATTTTACTACCCTATTCGAAGAAGAAGATTGGTTTTAGATATGATCCCTCATCGTAGGGAAATTTGCGATAGAGAGTTGTCGTAGCATCAATTCAAGAGATAAGCAATGCCCAAATGTCTCGATCTGTAAGAGAGATGCCAACCTCCTCTAAATCTCTGCAACAGTGCGAAGATGTCTAACATGCATGAGCGCACAATCTGTACAACTCAAAAGGAGAGAAGAGTGGGCTCTAGCATTCAACTGATCCTAGAAAGCTACCAAATTCGCAGTCACACCATCATGAGGATCCATGGTATGTCAGCATGTAGGGATTGGTAACAAAATCCCAAAGGTCACAATCATCAAGGAAACACTCCATGTGGCACAACCATAGAGGATAGTTTGTCCCATCCAACTTGTCAAATGCAAAGAAAGAGGGTATACCAAGCACCTCCGTAGGAGATGCCATCAATGCCAATTGGGGACTAGAAGCCACGGAAGAGTATAATGAGAAAGAGAAATAGGATGGTGGTCAATCCAAACAGTCTCGAGCCACACGATCCCCTACAGCATACATATCAGCCATAGATGTCCTTCAAGAAATACCTGCAAGAAAACAAAGAAGATGCTATCATTGAATGAAAGCAACCAATATGAGATGTCCTCGCGATAACTAGGGTCCGTTGGGCCACAATACAAAAGAAGACTAACTGAGGCAAGGTAGATGGAGAGTATCCGACACCGAAGGAACACACAATGCTAGGCAAAGAGGGGGAGCAGTGAATGCAAAGGAATACAAGTCTTCAACCCATAAACACAGCCAAGCTAGGGGCTAGTGAAGGACCAAGAGTGCCCGAAAATCAAGTCCCTGCAATAAACGCAAATTTGCCCTGATGTTGGCTTGAAATGGAGGCCGCCCAGATGAAATATGATGTCATCTGGGTCAAAAGAACATGTCTAGTGTGAAACACAGCAAAACTACCCACATGTCTAGCCAAGACACTACCACTTAAAGTCTGAAATATGTTGCCCACATTTGAAATATGGCTGCGTGGTCTGAATAATGGCTGTCCAGCACAAAGACCAGGCCACCTAACTAATATGCCGCCTCTCCTAGACAAAACGGAGTAGAACAAGGGTCTCTTTACAACCCTGAATGAAAAGGCAAGTAGAAGAAGACCAAGTCCTGCAATAAATGTGTCATCCAGGTATGGGGAAAACTACCAGCTGTCACACCTAGGTCTAGTTGTGGTGCAAGTGCCTAGAAACAAGTCATCCAAACTGCTCGAATGCCGCCCAACACAGGGGGCAATGCCCACCTGTAAAACACAGATGTTGACTCATGCCTAAAACACAATTGTTGACTCATGCCTATCAGCCTGCTAGACACTTGGGTTGCCTGCAAAAGAGTGCACAATGGACAGAGGAAAGTGAAGAAAGAGACAAAGAGAGAACGCAAGAGAGAGAAGGAACAATGTGATTGCATTGGCTGAAAGTACAAGGCTACAGCAATCAGCCCCAACATGCAGCTCTACACATCAGTGTGGGCACTAGATGGTAGCAACGCGATGAGAGAATGAGGAGGGCTGGCTGATCATGAGGGATCAATGATGGATAATAAAAGTGGCAGACAAGCCGCCTATATATAGGCAAAAAATAAAAGCTGGGCAGCATGCTCCAACAACAATAAAATAATAATAAGATGTTGTCACATAAGCTGGTTGCCTCATCAAACTAGTGTGAATACACCCTCCAACCACTCAAAAAGAAATGCAAAGATTGGAAAATAACCCTCAGCCAACGTGAACACGCTAAAAATGACTAGAAAAGAAATGCATTATAATGTATGCTCTAGAAAGAGCTTGCCTCCTATGTCAAAACACATCAAATAACAGACAAACAAAACGTCAAAGCTCTATTGTGGGTTCCATCATAATTTCCATCAAAGCTGCCAATCAAAAGATACTCCTTCATGTGATTTTCTCTCTTGTCTACCAATCAGCCCTCAATAGTTCTTAGCCAATTCCAGCTTGAAGTGAAAAGCAAATGCACATATTGCTGCTGAAACCCTAATTTAAAGTAAAAATCAGGGTTTCCACAACCACCTTGGGATCTATGTCCAATTTCTAAAGACCCAAAACTTGGAGTAGCAACTCAATGCAAGATATTTGTAGCTGAACCAAGGGGTAGCCCATTCTCAAATTATTGTGGCCTGGCAAGAGATTGTGACCAAATTTGAGCCCAGTAGTCCTTTGCATATCTTGGTGAAACACCTCCGCATTCTTCATCTTCCCTTGGAAGGGGTACCTAACATCAAGCTATCATCTCACCTATTGATACCCAAGATCTACATGTTCTACCTAGCTTAGGGACCTTGGATATTTCAGCCATGACTTAGTGGGTAGGCCTTCGTATTCCTACCAATATGGAGAAACGGAGCTGAATTTCGAGCATCATCAATATATCCTATCTATTGATCTTTCTTACAGGTACCCTTTCAAGTAGAATACTTGGATTCTCTAGTAGATCCTCTCTCTCTCTCTCTCTCTCTCCCCAAGGAACCCTTTTGGCCCTAAGAGGGGGCATTGAGAAACCTAAGTCATTCAATGTATTACATTTCCTAAATTCCGATTTGGTTTCCACTTACAATCCCAAAAAAGCTGGACAATCTATCATAAGGACATAAAATTATATTGCTTTGCTTAGCATTTGATTAAAACTTAGTCAAATGTGTAATATGACTTGCACATATGAGATACATGTTATTTATTTTGCAGTGTGAAACCCAGGATCCCAAAATATCAGTTGATACCAAATACAAAAGTTATAATAAATTATACATGATAGGTACTAGGTGGTACCCAGTGTTAGATTCGGGTCTAAACCAATTTATTGGCCACTAATATCAATGGTGACATTACAAACTAGATATTAATTAATTAATGTCAGTCCAAGGGTCAATAATTGCTCAAGGACACTTGAAAGAAAAAATTGGCCTAGTCAATTTAATTATTGACAGATGGAATTATTTTTTTGGACACTAGAATAATTTTCAGAATTAATCTTCTAAAAATTAATTTAATAAGCTAGATAATGCTGAAAAAATAAGATTAGAAGGATGCCACTTGGCACATGCAAGTGGAAAAAACGTTTTTGGGAGTTGTGGAAGTCTATTCCAGCCATTGTCAAAGAGGAGATTGTTGATGCAATTTACCCAAATATTCTACAGCAATATCAAGAAGCTTTTCAGCTGAGGACAGCTGAATAAAAGCCAGAGGGCTGTCACAACTCTATAGAAACAGAATTTGTATTCTTTTTCATTAATTTGTCTATATAATGATTTATTAAATTTATTTCCTTTGCACTAATTAGATATAAAGAAAAGTGCATTGGAGCTGGCCACTGATGAGTGGTCAAAGGTTATGGTGGACCCACACGGTGGGTTAGAGAAAAGATAGTTTACACTTCCACCTATATGACCCGATTGGGCGCCTGTGACTAGAACTCACGCATATCAGGGTTAGACTCGCACACAGAAAGGATTGATGCCTTGAAGTGTGGGCTAGATCTACCAGAACAGACAGTTACAATCAACAAGATGGCATGATCATGAAATGCAACCACCAACGACCATTCCTACAACAAGTGAGCAATTTGGAGCCCTCCAAGGCAAGTGGCAGCAACCTAAGGTCCTTCTGGTATAAGTGACAGCATACAAGATGGGGCAACAATCTTTCCGACGGTCCTAAGCTGAGGGCAACAACTTCCATGGCTGTTTGAGCAAGGTAGCAAAACTTTTTAAACATTTCTCACAATGAAACTCTTTGAAATTTCTCTCTACAGAATTCTCTCATCCCCCAACCATCTCTCAAGTGATCTCAATAGAATCAAACCATTTGAGTCATCAGAGATGGGGATATTGGAAAATCTCTATTGTAAACCCTAATTTACAACAAAAATTAGGGTTTAACAACTACTTTGGGATGCATGCTCGAAATTGAAGGCCTAGGATTAGAATTCCAACAATTGAAATTGAGAAATTTCAAGGAGATTTGGGGCAGAATTTGTCTTTCAAGGAGCAAGGCAAAGGCCAATCCCTAAGCAAGCCAAGGGGCAAATTGTTTTGGAGGGTTGTAGTTAGTTTTGATAGCAAGAGGCACTTGGATGGAGGAGCATATCAAAGGATCTCACTTATACTCCAATTGTAATAAAAGTTTTAAAAATACCCCAAGGGACGCCAATTTTGGGGCCAATAGATTGTCCAGATACCACTATTAACATAAATGATTGTTGTAATTGCTGTTAAATCAAGTTATTACCACCCTATCAAAGGAGGAAGGATGGTTTCACAACCCAACGCTTATAAATAGAAAACAAACACTCAATATCATAAACACTTTTTCATTCATCATCTTGACTCGTCTCTCCATCAAATCTGCTCCTCTCTCTATCTCTACTATGCCCCTAGTGGGTGCTTCTTGTAGAACTCGCTGGAGTGCTGCCCTTGGAGCTATCTGCTACTACCCATTGTCATCTGGAGCTATCGCCATCATTGATTACTAGTGCCCACCCTGACACCTTGTCAGAGGTTGCTGCCCACCTGCGTTTTCATCTTCAATGCAAATTTCTCTTACATTTGCTCTCCAAACCAACCGCTCTATTCTTAGAAATTATCCAAATATCATCACCATCAATAGCACTTGTGTTTTACAGCCCATCAAGCCACTCTATTGTCTAACAGTCATCTGGAGCAGATTCAGGTTACTAGTCACAATTTCCTCTTAGCCAATTCAACATTTTGTTGGTTTGCTTTTGCTGATTATCATCTTCTTCACTCCAATAGCCCCAAAGGACTGTGTCTCACTTCCTCTACAACTGTCATTTCCTCTATAGCATCTACTTTGATATCCTACAACCCGGAGGACCACGTTTCGCTTCCTTCACCATGAAGATTCCCTTCAAGTGCTACCACCAAATCAGCCAGGACAATGTAGTCATGTTAGAGCCTAGCTCCACTGTATTAACATAATTCAATGTTCATTTTTCTTCATTCATCATCATCTTCAATGTTTCTGAGTTTCTTTACCTCATTGTTTGTTGTACATACTCTCTCTCCCCACAAGCCCTACAATCTCTCAACATGGTATGAGTGCATATCATCCCATCTTTTGACAAATAGGAGCTAGTAACATTGATCGCAATGGTCAAAAAGGGACCGAGTGCAAATGCAATCTAGATCATGGTCAACCGATTGACAAAAATGGCTCAATCCATTTCAACAAAGACAACAATTAAAAGCCACGAGTTAGCTAGTCTCTTTGTCGAGAATTTATATAGAATTTATGATTCACCGAAACAAATAGATACCAATCATGATCCAAAGTCACAGTCGCAAGGGACACAAGGGACACAAATCTAAAATGCAAGGATACTGTCCCAAATGCAAGACCCATTTTTAAAGCGTCCCGAATATGGTGTGTTTCTTTGCAACATCCCATCACAAGGGGATACATCCAAGAACAAGGGGGATGTGTGGACAGCTTGATGTTGTTGAATACATCACAAGAGGCAGCCCTAGCTTAGTATTTGTTAGTACCAATTTGTGCATCTTGCAAAAGAGTATGATTGCACTTGCAAATCCATTTGTGGTATGGAATACGCAACAAGAGAAGTAACAACAAGTTGGGCATGCACAGCAAGGAGATCCCAAGGAGGATGATTAGTGATATGTGAGATGGATCATCCTTCTACAACTTGATGATCACCATTCGGATGATGTTGTCATGTATCGAGCTCTAAGCATGAGCATGTGCCATTCAACCTTTAGGACACATGGAGTCTTCAATTGAGACTTACTATTGAGTGTATAATGTATACTCCTTTTGAGTCTTGACATTTTGCACTTCTTAGTTCCTAGTTATTATTCAATTTCTATTGTTTCTTATAGTCTTCAGTTTGAGTACTCATTATTTAGTGTTTATTCTCAAGACTTTAGTCTTCATATCATATGGCATTTTCAAGTTCTCAATCTAAAGTCACATTTGGCATTGTTACTTCGTTTTCCAATTTTTTATTCTTGCTTGTGCCACACTCCAACCACCTGTTCACCATCTCCACTACCTAATGTGCACACTGTAACCTCTCTCTCTCTCTCTCTCTCTCTCTCTCTCTCTCTCTCTCTCAAGTTGAAGTTTCAAAGTATCAAGACAAGCCACAAGCCAATCATGAGTCCATGCAAAATTCAAGTTTAATGTACTATCAACCCTTGCAAAATAAAATCAAATTTCAGCACTATCCTCAATTCCAAACGTAATCAGCCATTTATATAGTATAATTTCAAGCGAAATCGGGGTAATTGGGGCATTGGCGCAACTTAGGGCAATTTGGAGCTATGGGAATAATCGAGTCAATTTTGGGACATTTTGGTCAATTTGGAGCATTGAGGGGTATTGGGGCAATTAGAGAGACATTCGGGGGATTTGGGAATTTGTGGCATTTTTGGTGCATTGAGAGCAATTTGGGGCAATTTTGAAGCACGGTACTTACAACAATTTGAGCAATTTGTAGCATTAGGGGGCTATTGGGGCAATTTGGGTCATGCACAGCATATTTGGGGTACTTAAGACATGTGTCATTTCCCCCATTCCCATTCCCATTCCCTAACCTTGGATGTTCTCCCGTTCCAAGGGGTCCCATTCCCCGGTCTAAGTAGCCATCATGAAGACATGTATTTTTGAAACCTCAACTAACATGTGGATTAATTTTTAATCACATGATTAAGTAAATGTTTCACATGTGAGGTGCAACTAGGGTTAGAGTAAATCGATGAGCCTAGGATCCGAGAAAATCACGGAATGTCAAAGGCAAAAGTTGCTATAAGTTATGTTGCACATGTAATTAGTGGTATCTGGTGCCAATTGTTGACCTAGGTCATTCATTTGGCCATAAGTGTCAGTGGGTGACACTAGAGAAGTGGTGTTTTATGGTACCTAATGCCAATCTGATAGTCAAAGATGGCACAAAGACACTCGAGAGTGGAAGATGCCTAGCCAATTTAACTATTGGCCAGTGAGATTATTTTTCAGGGCACTGAAATAATTATTAGATTAATTTAAAGACTGAAAATTAATATTTAATTGTGGATAGTACTGAAAAAACCATTTGGGAAAGCAACAGCTGCATTTGATTGATTTTTTGTCATTCTTCGCGACGAAACTCGAAATTCTCTCTACAACTTTCTCTCTCATCTCCCAGTCATTTCACACCCTTGCTCCGAAGATCTCAGCATTTGGACCCCTGGAGACTGAGAAATTGCAAATTTCTCTGATGTAAACCCTAATTTACAGCAGAAATTAGGGTTTAGCACCAGCCTTGAGAAGCTTGCCAGAAATTGGAAGCTCCAAGACTTGGATTTTTCAAGGTTGAAGGCAAATTTCGGCTAAATTCAGGTGAATGACTAACCAACCATTGAATTTGGGGCACTTCCATCGTCTATGAAGTGGATGAAGGCCAATTCAGTGCTCGAAGGGGCAAAATAGATTGAAGACTTGCTAGTCACTTTGGACAACAAGGGGAGTTTGGATTGCGAAGGGGATCGGGAAAATCCCATTGTAAATCAACTTCTTCTTTACTAAAGCTAAAGAAATACTGAAAGGGGATCCAAATTTGGGGCCAATCGGGTGTGCATTGTCCAAGATCAATAGGTAAATTTGTATTTTCAGATGTGCAATAATTGTTTGCTGCTGTAATTAAGTTGTAATCAAGGATTTACCACCCATCGACGGAAGGAAGGCTGGTTACAATAGCAATGACTTCAACTCTTCAATTTGACTACACCTAAGTTTCAACTTTCATGGCTCAGGAAGGTTTTTGAGTTCAGGTATCATAATTGTTTAGTTTCTTTATAGGGTGTCTCAATTATGTTCGGAAAACATAATTTTTAGGTCCCTATTCCTCATCCCCTAGTTTTTCCCATCCTCCCATCCCAATCCTGGTCTCCGATCCCTAGTGACTATGTCCTACATTCACTCGCCATTTCTAGCAAACGGTCCTCCAAAAACTAGTACTCTAATTGTTCATTTCATCCTCAAAGCATCCTAAGACTAATGGACAAATTGAAAGGATAAATCAAACCATAGACGGTATGTTGTGTGTATATGCCTCTTGTAAACAATCTAATTGAAAGTATTATTTTTCTCAAATTGATTTTGCTTATAATCGCCAAGCATTCAATTGCTGGATAAAGTCCATTTAGGCTTGCTCAGTTATGATCCAAAACCACCGACTATCATGGAACTCATGAGGGTGAAAATGCAACGACTTTGTACATGATATATAGAAGATATTGATGATTGTGAGGGAAAGTATTAAAATGGCCAAGGTTGTACTACATTTTATGATAAATAGAATCATTCTCTTCCAAAACTCCAAGAGGGAATGTGGGCATACCTTGAAGTCCCAAAGAACTCTAATTCAATGACTGACAGCAAGCGCTATAAGTTATCTTCAAGGTTTTGTGGTCCTTTTCCGATTACCAAGAAGATAAGCAATGTATCTTACAAGCTTGATTTGCCCCCTCAAAGATTGGTGTTCGCTCTATAATTCCACATGAATTGTTTAATACAATGACTAGTGCAAGGTAGCCTAATAATTCCATTTCAAGAAATCCCAAGCTCAAGAATATTGCTCGTTATGTTCCACTAAAACCCAAATGGATTCTTGATCATAGGACCAAATGTTCACATCGCACAATAATTTCAAAGTATTTGATCAAGTGAAAAAATCCCTCAAAGCCAAAGGCTACAATCATGGACGAGTCATTTTCTCCACTTCATTCCTAAGGGTATTACTAAGGACAGCAATTATTCATATGGGGAAAGTGTCTTACTCTCAGACATCAGGATGGATGCTAGTAGCATTAGTCACAGTGACCAAGTATCAATGAACCAGGGGCACTTCAAGGTTGGGGCAGTGGAGTCCTATTTATAGGACCCAAGACCCTATTGTACGCATCATTGGGTGATCGCTAATCACCACTCTTGGACTCTTGGCCAATAGGCCAACGTGTCTGTACACCTAGATGGTGTGGGCTTGTGGTATGATACACTAGCTCTTGGGATGTGGTCATGACCCACATTGTTACTAGCTCCCAAGCTCAAGGGGGAGCTTGTGTGACTAACTAAGAGCTAAGTCTAATTTCCATTGCCCATATGCTCGTGGATATAGCTGGCGTCATGTCTCGTGTCCAAGTTGGATCCTATGTAAACATTTCAGGGATGAAAAGCTAGAAACTAGCCATCACATGTTACTATGGCTTCTACTAAAGAGCACAAGTTCTTCCAAACTTTGTAGGCAATGTACACAAAAGAAGGACAAGCCCATGGTTCTGCCATAATTGAAAGAATACGCGAGTTAGAAAGCAGAGACTGAAGCCAATGACAAAGCAGATGAAGGCTGACAGCTGATATAAGACAGGTAATCATAGTTTCCAGGGGCTGCTCTATGCTTCATAGACCAGTACTATGGCACTTCATTCATTCCTTGACACATTCACAATATTCCGAGGAATTTCGTATCTGTTTCTGGTTATATCTTGTACTTCCAATCACCCTAACTTAAACAAATGTTGTCATTTTGATGCTTAACAAAATAAGTCAGAAATGGTGAAAATATACTCACACAGGTTATAGGGTTGAGGCAGATCATTGACATAAGCAACCACCTCCGATGTTTAGACCACACAGCTGGGCAAAGAGAATGCAATCCATTCTACCCACCAAAAAAAAAGACTGTTAAGTCAGACAAAGAGAATGCGATCCTTCTGAAGAAAAAAGGCAATTATGTAAATTCTGCATAGCTGCTAGTGACTAACTCAGGACAACAGCAACCTTAATGATATGCATCATATAACATCAATCATAGCAGTTTCTTAAACAAGCTCATAAGCTATCATCTACTTAGCCAACCTTCCTAAAATGCCCCACTCCTCAATGACTGGTGTAATTGTTTTTACCTCCTATTCAAGACCATTCACACAAAGAACCAAACATCTATGAAATCGACACCCCTTTCTCAACATAAAATGAGAGGGTGCTGCCCCAGAACATGCATCTGAAGACATCCTGACTGGTGAGTTAAGTTACTTATGATTCCAACATTTCAGATGAAACCATCCAGCTCATTCAGATCAAAAGAAGTACCTTTCGATCAAAGCCGTACCACAGAAGGTGCTGCTTGGAAAGATGAATGGGTAAAAGAAGGGTTGTATCTCGGACAAACAAGATAGGCCCTATTTGAAGTAAGAAGAGTGGAGAGGACCCATTCACTGAAGTGTTTCCCCCATGCGAAACCTCTGCTCGCCATAAATCGCCCCGAGCTACAACAGAGCTTTCAATCTCTTGTGTTCTGCTGTTATAGGTTGTAGTCATGTTCACACTTCCCTGCATAAAACAGCAGTATCAATACAATGAGAGCCAACTAAACTCCAAGAGGATAAGATAAATCTTTGATAAAAATTTTGCTAAAGAAATTTTCACCTGCCGTTGCATTCGACTATGTCGTTTATTGAAATAAGCAAACAACTCTTCATTAGAAACATCCTGAATGTCAGTTGCTTCCTGGACAAACTGAGGTTCATCAGCTCGCTTGTACCTACTGTTGTTCACCCGTTTCCACGTCGTGACCCTACCTTTGTTCCCAGACGCACCTGCTTCGTCTGCTTCTTTCCATTGCATGTAATCTCCCTGAAACTCCAGGGTAATAACAGCTTCAGACTGAGGAGATTGAGGAGTCAGCTGTAGTTCCACATCCCCTTTGAGAGGCAAAGAAAACTGTTTTGCAACATGGTCAACCAGGCCTCCTACACATGCCCTGATATCAGCACCAGCTTGACCAAGCCTATGTCCTATGTCAGCAGCTCCCTGACTGATAGAAAATTTCTCCTCATGTGTTTGCTGTTCTTCACATTCCTGAGATTTTCTTTTGCAGTTGAATTGAACTCTATTCATTGGCGCAGAAGCTCTCCTTTGCGTTGTGCCAAGCCATGGCCAAGGCCATGGGGAGCTTGCATGATCAATGGACTGCCTGTCTGAGGCACTACTAGTGGAAGTCGTGGATGATGAACTGCCTTGCTGTGCTGGGAAAGCCGAGGAGCTCAAATGGCTCTGTATCATACATCCTAAACCTTGTGCAAGTGAGCTGAACCTGTCTGCAATATCCTGTCCTTGTCTCTGAACGCCCTCCCATCCTTCAAGGGCACGTTCTACCGACATGGTAACAAACTGCTAGGTGAGATGACAAGGAGACATAAGAGACCCCTACAATCAGGATAAGCCCGAATGCAAGTGTGCAGTTGTAGCAATCAGGATGAAGATTCGATGTAGGTTGTGGCCGCAAGCAGTCTTGCGTAAGGAGCGAAGACAAGTGCCACTGCAGGATGAACTGTTGAAAATCACAGAATGCTTTCCGTGGCCAGAGCTTGGTTAGATAGGCCGCCGTACAGGTTATGTGGTATGGCAAAGAGTCCCGAGGCTTGTAGGGAACATTCTGACAGCCCACAGAGCAGCTTCTTGAGGATGAGAGGATGCAAATCGAGATCAGAAGGCAGGTGCTGCAGGAGCATACCTTGTCTAGGTTACATAGGCCACACAGGCTATCTGGTGTGGCGAAGAGTCCCCAAGCTTGCAGAGAACGTTGTGACAGTCCACAGAGCAGCTTGTTGAGGGTGAGAGGACGCAGAACGGGATCGGAAGGCAGGTGCCTGCAAGGGCATACCTGGTGTATCGAATCCGCGTGTCTCCTTTCTCCACGGGGAGCCTGATATTGCGTGGAATACCTTGGCACAGAATAGTTCTAATGGCTGGATAGGATCGAGTGAGGTCCTGATGGCAACAAATTAATAATAATGATAATGATAATGATAAATTCCATAAGCATGCCTTACGATATATGGTGGGGGCAGATAGTTTTTTGGCCGTGGTTTTGTCCATCGTTTGGATTTCTTTAACACCATACGTTTTTGCAGTTTTCAAATGTGGGAAAAAGGAGTTGTCTTCCTTTGTTTTTCCCTATAATGTTCAACATTGTGAGCTTTTGCGAGGGAGGGGCCACATCTATAATGCTCATCAGTGGCACCCCCATACCTACATAGGTGAAGTTGTCAACCCGCAAAGTTTTCACTCATAGGATCGCTTACAAATTTGATTCATTGTCCCCCTTATCGTTGCGACAGAAACCCCTATTTCAGAAAGTTCAGCAAGGTTATGGTGTCCAGATGAAAACTCCATTGCCCTCGAAGTCACCTTATGCAACTAGGGTGTGATAGTGGGGTTCACACAATCCCACTCCTTCTAATGTTGTGCTCTGCAACATAGCTTTAAGAGCCCCATCTCACCAAGCACCAATGGGGATACAAGAAAATAGCAAGAGGTTCCCAAGCATCCTTCATAATCATCCCAACAAGAGTTTGTATATGGAAGTTTTTTGCATAGAATTGTTGCACTAACAAAAGCATACAAGAAGTTATGAGGCAGTGATTAGGAAGGATTTGAAAAAGGCAAGCTAATAGTCCATAGGCTTCTATGATCCTCACATAAATCAAAGCATTTGTAAGGGCTTACTTTCCCTCTCACTTTGGTGATGCCCTATAAATGTTGAATATGGGATAAATAATTTCTTGTATTATTGCATATCCTACAACCCCTATGTGCCCGTGAGTGAAATAGGATTCCAAGGGCATTGGCACTGCAATAATAGGTGCAATCTTAGGTAAGGTAACAAATTTCCATCACATCAAGGTAAGAAAATTTGTTTTAGATTATTTTAGAATACATTAGTTTTGTGCATGTGCGCATGCATGGCTGGACTTATGATGCCATGTGTGGTTCATTGATTGCCTACATAAGGACCTAAATGGATGACACATGATCATCGATCCCTTTGTGATTTGTTAAATACTCCAAGTCGCACCATTAGTTCCATCAATGTTAAGGCCGATCTTTTGGGTTCACATGCATCAATGCTAAGGCCGATCTTTCAAGTTCTCATGCATCAATGCTAAGGCCGAACTTTCGGGTTTTAGGATGGGCATGTCCTAGGCATTTGTTTAAGAATGACGGATTTTATGGTGTTTGTTGGATGGAGCTTCACAAGTGTGAGGCAATTGTAACATTGCATGTCATCCCTGTGAGTGCAAATGGTTGTTATTGCTCCATCAATGAAGCTTTCCATAGTTTCTAGTCAAGAATGCATGCGCCTAATGTTGATCGCACTGAAGAGGGGGTGGATTGCCTTTGTTGAATTGTTGTCAAGAACTAGAGGAATAGGGGTCTTAGCACTACACACAGTGATGCTTTGTAGATGCTTAAGGTGTAGAGGTTATGATGTGGCAAGGTGTGTAAATCTCAACTTGCAATTTGACATGAATTTAAAAAAGCATAATTTGTCTTTGAATGAGTCCAAAGATGTGTTGTTGGTGACATTCATGATTGAGCAAAACACCATGTCAAAAGTTGTACACATCATTATGAAGGTTTCATCACTAGTGATGATGTTTGGCTCTTTGAGAGTGACGTAGCATTCCTTTGTCTTGTGAATTGATAATGGTTATAGTTGGTTCCTTATTAAGGTCTTGAATTGATAATGGAAAATTTTTGCCACATTCATGAGCCTTGCTCTAGTCAATGCATTAAGCAATATACTCTTTTACTATGTGATTAGTTGTCAAAAATATATTTGTTTATGTGTGACATTTACTTTGCTAAGTTTTCTAAACTCATTGAGGATTTTCAACCCATTGTGCTTGCTTTGCATAAAGGATTGGTCATCACAGCCATTGATCACATCAATTGGGTTGGGTCTTTTGAGAGTTGTTTTCTAAAAGACCATGTTTAGGAGCTAGTTGAGTTAGTTTAGGACAAGCATGTTTCATTGTGTGCACTTGGTGATATACATGTCCAAGTCTAGTTTGCACAAGGTTTCTTATTTGCGATTTAGCAAAGTAAAAGTGATACATTTTCTTTGTTTTTAATAACTCTACCTCCATTAAAAATGTCATCCACCATAATAGGATAATGTTCAAGAAGGCTTATCCATAGTGGCCTAAATGCCACCCTTTATATCGTATAAGCTTATTACATGTTGTGACATTTTTTCCCAACATGTCAATGCTTGGGTTATCATTATCATTGTTGCTAGGCTACTCTACCATGTACTATAGATGGTACTCATAGAACATCTGGTTCTTGAGAATTCTAGGTCTTGCATAATATAGGTTGATGGAGGGCATGATGATTGTTGCTAGGCTTCTCTACCATGTAGCACAAGTGGTACTCGAAGAATATCTCGTTCTTGAGAGTTTGAGGCCCTACATTTTGACTTTTAAGATGAGGTGTTGCATTCACATAGCTAGCAATGGATCAAAATAGTTAATGGCCTCACTCTCCATGATGTGTGTGTATTTGGAGGTAATGTAGCATGGCCTCTATTGCTAATATCAACTTTGTTAAGTAACGTTACACTAGTAACCTTCAACTTCATTGTGTCTAGGCCTTACAAGCCTATATTCATGCTGTGCTCAATGGGTATGTTTAATCATCCCATTAGCTTGACCTTCATGTAGAGAGTGCAAGATCAATGATTTGGTGACTCACAGTATATTCATGTGTGCAACTCACAGTAATAAAGGGATTGGGTAGTACAACATGACATTTTTGTGATCATAGCTTAACCATTTTAGAGTATTGGCATCTACGAAGGGCTCTACTTGAAGAACCAATACTTCCATTACAAATCATTGTGGTTCATCCAATGAGTGTTATAATAGAAATATGTGTGCTTGCAAAAGACAAGGTCTCATAACATGCTGGTGTGCTAGGTTTTATAGGTTGCAATCTCATTGGATGTTTACTCAATGTTGTCATGGTCTACCCATAAGGGTGGGTATACAAAGAGCCTATATTTAGATTGCATAGTGAATGAGGTGCCGGTGTACCTAGCTAAGGACTTGCATACCTTGGAGTATGTATTTATTCATCAATTGGAGTGTATATGTGTTCACAAATTGCTGGAAACATGCATGGGACATGGTGTTGCACTTGTATCGAGTGTTGACTTCTCAAGTGATTGCATTGATTGTTTGTACCTTGATATACTTGGTTTTTTGTGAGCATCATGAAGATGTTTAGCAAGACCCTTGTTTCTCCCATGTTAATCAAGTGTTTTAGTGTCCTATAGTGCCATGATGGCATGCTTGGCAATGATGTTTGTGGGTTGTATTGAACAATATGCCTTATCATGTCCTAATTGCCATGATTTATGTTTGCTCTCTTGTACTATCAATGTTGTTTTGGAGTACCAAAGTGTTTTTGTTGTTTGCAATAGCAATGGCTTGCTTTAGTTGGTCTGTCAATAGGGAGTTTGTATGTGTAACGATAAGTGTCAGGCTGATGCTTGCATATTCATATAATTCGTGAAGTGCAACTTTGCATCCTATCAATACTAGCCAAATGAGAACAAGAATGAGAATATTGTTATCTCAAGGGTGATGTCCTAATGACTTAGCAGTCCATTGTGCTTGAGTGTTTCCCTTTGATTCTCAAACAAGTTGGAGTCTCTAAGCTAGATGGAGTAAAACTCATGTGTCTCTCCTATGCTATAAGCACATCGTCTTTAAGCCTTAGCCATATTATGAAGGACCAAAAAGTTAATTTAAGTCTTTTCTTCATTCATGAGTCGACAAGGCAAAAGCTTATTGTGTCATTGAACCATTTCTCTAGGAAAGGCTTCAGATAGAAGATGTATTCCAATGCATTAGTCACTACATGTTGCTATTGTCTCGTACACCTTCAAGATTGCAATGTGTAGCAAGTTGTAAGCAAGCGCATTTGCAATTTTTTATGTGACTAGTTAGTCCCTCACATTACTCATCCAAGAGATCATTGAATTGTGAAGTAGGGACCTCATTCAATTGCAGCATAAGCCATAGCATTTGTTGTCTTTCTCATGCTAACAAATATGTTGATGATGCTAAGCAATTGTGTGTGAATCTAGTTCAAACATAGCATGCTTTGAATGTAGTCACGCACGTGAGTGATGATATAGGTTGCACAAGCTTTTTTGTTGACACACAATTGGCATGCATGCCATCTAGTGTGCACATTAGACTAGTCTGCAACATTGAGTAATCCTACAGAGTGAGGGTTGCATGAGAGTAGTCCCTATTGTGTAAGTTCCCCCTTGACATCATTTGAAAGAAATGGCACACGCTACACCCTTTGCATAAACCTCAATATTGTGATAAGTTCCTAGAATTAGATTGTCTAGCTTCTGAGTGATTTGGAAACAACTTGTTTATGTCAAATCAAGGCCCACCATACAATTCCTAGTGTTGTTTTAGGGAATTTTCAACTCTCGTCCTTGTGGCTTGCTTCTTAAGCAAGGTGTTTTGCTTTGATGGTCTCGCATTTAGTTGTAGCTGTAGATCTACTCAATATCTCAAGCAATGTACTTTGTAATCTAAGTTTAATATCTAGCTTTGGGTAAATGTACATTTGTATAAATGGCAAAGTCAGAAGTTGATGCTTATGAAGTTTTAATTTATGTTGTGATGAACATATTTGAACATATATATGTTGTGTTGAATAAATGAGAGGCTCCCAATTTTGCAAGCTAACTTGTGATGTAGTTAGTTGAGAATATGCGATAAGAATATGCATTTGCATGGGAATGTTCCCTAATGATATAGACAAGCCCAAAACATTAGCTTGTTATTCTTTAAGTAACTTTTATCCATTGAGTGATACCCCTTCCACTTGGCACCATCAGCTCATTAAGGCCAACTTTTATCTCTACTCAACTAATAGGTCTTGCGCTTATAGTTTATAAAAATATATTTGTGAGAGCAACATGAAAAAGTATGCATGTTGTGCTTATCTACATCAATCTTATAAAATTTGTAACAATGGAGAGATAACACAAATCTTTTTACTAAAAAAAAGGGGGCCATGCCATCCCTCATGGTCATTGTGCATACCATTCTACCATACATACTTCAATATAGTACTACATAACAAGGTGAGTGTTCTTCATATTGAGAAAGCTTATGCAAATCATCTCCTTTGGATAATGCAAACTTTTATGCTTATATCTCCCTATGCAGAGATGGTTCTATTACTTTGTTGGACCTTTATAATATCCTTGCTTATTGAAACACAAAATAGCATCACATTAGCATTCATATTGAGCACAATACCATGCTGAATACTTATTAGAGTTATGTAGATTAATAGCCCATTTTGGCATTGATTTGGGTAGTCATTACTAGTTGGGATTGAAGCAAACTAGCTTGGCTTTGGATGCTTAAGAAGAGATCTTGGTACATGGTTTTGATTTATGCAAGCATAGGTGTTGTTTCAGCACAAGGGCCACTTGCTTTTCAATAGCAATGGTTTTAAGTAAGTGGTCTACTTGGATCTAGCATGAGGTTTACTTAAGCTCAAGGTTTGATTGTTTTGAAGTAGGGGGTTTGCTTATGTTTATAACAGATAAATAAAGAGAGAGAGGGAGAGGGAGAGAGTCGATGATTTACCGAGATAGTGATGTCTATGATAGTGTTGCTAAATTGGATGCTCCATGAGGTTGTTTATGATAAAAACCGCATATTTTGATGTTTTTTGTGATTTGTATTGCTCACCACAATTTTCCATGTTTTCTCATTATTTGGAAGCTATAGGGTATCAATTTTATCATAATAACATTTTGTAATGCTCAAACATCAGTCGTCGATAATGATAGTTTGCATTAGAAGGCTTCCCCATTGCTTTGGATTGCCTTTATATTTTGATGATTTTGTCAAATTTGAGAACTTTCCATGCTGGTTTATGCTCACTTTTCAAAGTTTATGTAGATAGAAATTGATTTGTGAAGGCAAATTGTATATACTTTGTCTTCAGTGGTGGTGGTTGTTTTATGCTCAAAAAGATAGTTGGAATACTTGGGATAACTTGCAAAATATTCATATGCCTTTGGGAGTGCTAAAATATCATTTTTATACTAGTTTGATATTTGGATAGCCATTTCTTGGCTGTGTGGGACATAGCATTTGCAGTCCATTGGTCTATTTTGAGCTTATAGTTAGGTATACCTTACTGTTTTGGTGTGTAAACATACTTTCATCGCTATGGCTTCTTCGTTATAAGTTAAGAGAATGCATTGTTCACTATTGAAAAACTTGATGGTATGAACTTTTCATATTGGAAAGAGCAAATATACAATGTATTGGGATCGAGAAGAAGCAACTAAAGCTGATAAAATCTAGTGGGATTGAGTTGGAAGACATGGATGCAAATGTATAGAAGGAATTGGATGAGCTAGCATGCTTTGCTATTATATTGACACTCTCAAAGTCCATGTATTTCAATATGAAAGACACGATAGGTGCGTATGGTATATGAAAAAAGCTCGATGACTTGTGTGAAAAATAAAATGTAGCCTTTCAAATTTATTGGTTGAAAAAACTAATTGATCTCTACATGGAGGAGAGACTTTCAATGTCTAGTCACCTCAATGACTTCAACAATATTTTCAACCAATTGACATCTTAGAAGATTATCTTTCATGGTTCAATAAAGGTCATGTTCTTGTTAGTTGCCTTGTCTAAGAGGTGAGATACTTTCAAGACTATTGTTGGTAACTTTGCACCTGCAAGTGGACTAACAATTGCTACTATTGAGAGTATTTTGGTCATCATTGAGAAGGTGAACATGAATAATAATGTAGAGTCAAAGAGCTTCATTGCACTTATAGTGAGAGGAAGGTTAAATACTACGAGGAACTCTCATGAGAGGCAAGCTAAGAAGCAAGTCATGCAGCAAAAAGGATGTGGAATGTTGTTTCTATAACAAGAAGATGCACTTAAAAAGGGACTCCTTCAAATGGAAGAACAAAAAAAGAGGCAAGAAGGCAAATGAGGATGATGGAAAAAACAAAAACAAGGCAAAGATTGAGGAGATTAATACATATTGTAGTTATAATGGTGATGTTTTATTTGTATCCTCTTTTGGTGATGCATTCTTGGTTACCATTGATAATGGCATGTCTCAAGTTTTGACTTGTGGATTTTAGAGCATTGTTTCATGTTATTCCACACAGAGAATTTTTATATCCTTATGATGCAAGAAAGACATAATAAATTTGCATTGAAAACAACTATGCATGCAACATTGTTGGCATTGGGGATATACAATTATCATAACCAATAAGTAGTTTTTCTCCTGTCTTGCAAAATGTATGGTATGTTCCAGACTTTACAAAAAATTTAATTAGTACAAGATAGCTTGATTATTATGGTTATAGAGTGATCTTTGGTGATCATGTGTGGAAGATTTGCAAGGGATCTGCCAAAGGGTCAAAATCTAGTGCTTTGTATCCTTTGCATGTTTTTGGTGTTAAAGACTATATTATAGGTGTCACTGAACAACCATCTGTTTCTTTATGGCATCACCTTTTAGGGCATATGTTGATTATCGGAATGAAAGCTTTATGCACAATCTTCTAATAAGCCTTACACTTCTGTTGTGTGCTGAAGAAAGTCATAACAGTATGAATCCTTTACAACATTGGTTTCTGTAGGATTCTCCTAGTAACCATTTTGCTAAACTTCGTGAGGTTTTTGGGATTCTATACTCTTACCGTAACAAATTCCCATAGCATCAAAGCTAGAGCAGTCTGTTATAGTGAAGGCAAGTTATTCTGATAAGTAGTTGAGGAAACATTGGAATATGGTCGTGGATTTAAGCTTCTATAAGGGTACTAGTTGTGAGAGATGTTGTGCTGTATATTGAGATTATAAAGAGATCTTGATACAAACCCAAAAACTTGGCCAACATAAGTCTCTTCTTTTGTCTTCATAACCCACAATAAAAGCCTAGTCACATAGTTCATGTTTTGGTAGTATTCAACATGGTAATCTTAGAAGCAACATACAACAAGCACTTACTACTTAACCTTTAGGAGAATATAACCATGGATGCTTAGGGAATGTTTGTGCCAAATCATGGTCAATTTACTAGGTAGCAAGAGTGTTTTTGCCATTGGATGCCAAGCACAGATCTACTTTGAAGTGTGAAGTAGTTGTCAGATACCATCTAGCTCCTTTGTTTGCTTCACAAGTCCACCAAACCTTGTCTTGATCTTTAACCCTTTCTTTAACATTCTTTTGGCCATTTTCTTCTAGCATCATCCATAGCTCATTGGCTAATTGCTAGTTCATGAGCTACAAAAGGGCCCATAAGGTGAATTTTGAGGCTACACCAAAATAGATTGTTGCTTACAATATACAAATGAATGCACCATTTGACTAGAGGAACATATTTGAGGATGCAGCTCTAATGAAGTGATGTCTGGCAAGCTTGAGGCTCCCTTGCAAAAGTTTAGAGTGGTGAAGCTTGTCGGGGTGTAAACTGTGAACTATAATCAAGGGGTAATCAAGCATACTAGTTTTAGGGCTATTCATCCAGCTCTCCATTGAGATAACATAGAACTATATTCAAGACTCTTTGATCCTCGGAGTAGATGCATTGTAAATCAACAATTGCAGTGGTGGACAGTTGTCCCTGCCAATCAACTTATATTGAAATGCATTTAAGTTTGATAAATTGGCAGCAAGTGTTTGTATTTGATTTGGCCATAAGAATCCTTGGGGTTTCCTATTCAGTATTTTACTTACTATTTCTCCAATAGCAAAAGTAAGTAATAGATATTGCATAGTCCACAAAAGGTACGCATGACCATTCATTTGGTCCCTTGATAGCTACATCAAAAGCATCCATGCAAGAGTGGGTGATTATATAGTAAATGCCTTAGCAAGAGCATTACTCACATGGTTTTGCTTCTTATCTTATATGAAGAAGTTAGAACTTTATGGGTAGGTGACTTACATTATTGGATGGTTGAAGCTTACCTTTATAGCTATTTTATAGTCCTTGGAGAGAAAATTTTATCAACCCCAGGGTGATTTGGAATGACCAAACATTGTATTCAAAAGAGTATGGCTTTGTGGAACTCACTTCTCATGCTACAACATAGGTACTATTATAGCCTGAAATGGTACCTTGATGCCTCAAATGGAGCAAGCATTTAGACTGAATTGGGCTTCTTTTGGCATTTGTGAGAGACACATTGATGGAAGCATATATCAATCTATATTTGAGGGGGATCTTGCATACCACAATGCATTCAATAGTATTGTAGTTGGGTGTAGACAAATAGATCAAGAAAAGAGATTTACCAATACCAAGACACAACTTGGCATAATGATGAAGGTGTCAAAGAGTAATACCAATATTATAAGCATCATAAGAGAAGTTGAATTTGGCAAGTTAGATGCTCACAAGGGGCCAGCATAATTGGTGCATTGGCACATACACTTATGGTTTTTGAAAATACCACGATGACAACATAAGTGGCAGATGCATTTCAGATAGGACAAGTAGCACTTAATATCTCATACTCAATAGTCAATACATCCAAAAAGTCAATGCCAAGTGGGCTGAAATGATGATTATACCATAAAGTAAATCTATAATGACCAACATATGCTTACTATAGGCCTTTCCATAGATTCGTTAGGGAGTATGCTATGCTACATAAGCTAAAAGGTCACTATAACTTCTGGAACATGTACTATATCATGTGCTACCATAGACTTGTAAGTATATGCATGAGTTTGGGCAAGTTAATCAGCAACTTGCTCATGAATGTCTTTATTGAACTTAAGGTCTTCTTCATCATGATATGTATCAAAATTTTCTTTAGCAAGATTGTCTCCATCCTTTGCATCCTAATATTCTAATACCAGTAGTATTTTGGCATTTTTTGCTCTTCATTTGTCTTAATGATACAAAAATATCAGCTTGGCACATTCATTGCATAAGCCCTAAGCGTGCATTTTCCTTATCGTATCAATAGTTGAGTGTTTAATTTCACTACCTTTAGATAGCATTTTCCCCACAAGCTCATCACCACTATTTAGCTTAACAATATGTCTAACATGTTGCTATCCATGGTGCTCATGCTAATTACATGGCTAAGAATAGAATGATTGCTGCTCATAGTAGTGATGCTTATGTTGCCCATGTACATAATATAGAACGTGCATAACCATTAATATCCAAGTGAGTGGCAATCATAGTATTTATATAAGACTGCCCACACAATATGAAACCTTGGTCATTCAACATTCTCCTTATCAATTTTTGGATAATTATTAGCATTAAGTTTTATAGATGGAGGTAGTGGAGTACTAATTCCCTACCCTCCTTGCATATTGAAACATTGCAATGCTTTGTTGGCATAATCCTTTCGGGACAAATAGAGCAATCTCTTTATTCTATCCATGATTATGCATATGCTAAGAATGTGATTTGCGCATCCTAAATCCTTCATTTCAAATGTCTCCATTAACCTTTTCTTAAGGGCATCAAATTCATACTTGTTTTTCCTAGCTATCAACATATCATTCACATAAAGGATCAACACTATCAAGTTGCCATCTTTTGCCTTTTTATTATATAATCTCACTTATTTTGTAGCCATGAGACTACACAAAGGCATCAAAATTATTGTACCATTTCCATGGGGCTTGCTTTAATCCATAGAGACTCTATTTTAGCTTGTAGATAAGCTTTTCTTTGCCATGTTCCACAAAACCTTTTGGTTGTTTCATGTAGATCTCATCATGAAGGTCACTATAATATTCTGACTTTATTTTCAATCTTCCCAACTTCTTGCAAATTAGATTTGAAGAATTCTAGACCATTAAATAGATGAAGTCTTGAGCAAAATAGTCCGAGGTTTGTAACGCCACACTTTCCTAGGTTGATAAGGACTGTAGCCATCCTTCACGGAAGTCACCATGCGAACACGAGTTATGGGCCATAAGTCAAAATTGATCAAACCCATTTAAAACTTAGCAAAGCAAGACAAGTCTAAAAGCTTAAGCTTTAAAGCTTAAAATCTTTATAAAGAGAAAGAAGAAGAAGAGGAAAATGACGATGAATAGGCCGCCCCCCCCCCCCCCTTTAAATAAAAAAAATAGTGCATGATTTTCCCCAAATTTGGAGTCCTTGATTGTTGAAGAAAAAGCACGAATTCTCATTATGTATCATAGTACATAACTCCAACAATCTCCCCCTCTTCTCAGTTCGACGAGAGACTTAGATTGAAGTAAGATCATTTGAGAGCGAGGCGAATCAGTCATGGCATCTCTGGCAACCTCTCAGGACCTTAAAAATCAAATTGCCAGCACCATATTGCATCTCGAAAGCTTCCAGATGTTGATTTGCCATGATACCCTCCATAAAGAGCTCTCTTCTTGGCCACAACCCTTCTTCTTCAATTTAACTATAAATACGAGGCTCTTCTTAGGGGTATAGAGCAAGAGGGAGTAGGGTAAGAGAAGCATGAGGATGGGAATTCTTGTCACACGAAGACAAGGAGGATACTCCGTAGGCCCTTGGAATCGAATCCTCTATCCCTTCTACCCCACTTTCCTGTGGAATCAAAACTCTTCTGGATTTTTCTGAATTCCTAGTGATTGCTATCTCCAATCAATCTAATTGCGACAACCCCGAGCTCTCTTGCCAAAAATCCCCTCTACGATCTTGCAATTAAAAGACGATGGCCTTGAAGAAGAAAGTTATGAAGATCGTGAAGATAGGAGCTTCCAATAATGCTGCGGATACGACCACTACAAATGGAATGACAAGTATTGGGATTACAAATGAAGCTACAAATACCATCAACTAAGCACTCGTCATGGATCCCTAGGTACTATATTTTGATAGTGCAAGTAACTAACAAGCCATTATCCCATGATTTGATAGTAAAAAGCTGCATTTGTAAAATAGGATTTTATTCATTTCTTGCATATAATCTTTTAAAGAAATTCTTAACCATAAATTCCAAGGGGTAACTTGGGTTTGTACAAGATGTACCAAGGAGAGTACAAGGAAGGTATTGTGTTCCTAAAAGACTTAATATTTTTTACTTATATTGATCTAACAAAACCTCTGATGGATAATCACGGATGTTAATTCTTGATATATAAAAGATATTGAGATGGAATTGTTGAAATAATACTTTTCATAATAAAACTAATCAATATTTTTTTCTTCATGGGCAAGGACCCATGAAACTCCAAGGGAGTTATTCTCAAGAATAGAATTCTTGTTTAGATTTAGTCCAAACTAGATTTTGAGAAAGGGAAAATCCGAGAAGACTATTGGAAGGTATTGCCACTTATGCTAAGTTTTTCCTTAATATTATTATTGAAAAGAAAATATTTGTCTTGGAAATAAATTTGTTAAAAGTTTATGTATAATGCATTCGAAATAAGATGTTTATGATTGTAAGTTAGGTATTAATATTTCCTAAAATCATCAGGCTAAAAGATGGATGATTGGGTATAGATCGCCGACTAAGGCAATATTCCAATGAGCACATAACGCCGATTGAGGCAATGTTCTTCGATGGCGCTAGACCTCCCCAAGATCTGCGTGGATAAAAACATACTTCAAGGGATTTTTTATTTTTATTTTTTGCATTAGCGAGTATAGACCAATCATGATGTAAAAGGTCTTGTAGTAGGGAACTCTAGTCGGTAGGAGGAGGTCAGGATACTAGGGGGATCTGGTCATAAATTCCTTAGGCTCTTATGAACTGCCAACCACCCTTCGAATTCCAGACAGTATCCTAGAAGTTTGAATACTAGTTGAGGAACTGAACTTGAAAAGAATAATACATTCGGGTTGACATTATTCTAGTTAGAATGAAAAACATTGTAAAAAGTTAATTTTCTTAAAGGAACTATTGAGAAGGGATTACTTTACTCTGTTTTTGTGTTGTGAATTAAAGGCGTACTATGAATTTTTATTGGTAGATGATTCAAAGAAGTTGTTTTTATACGTTGAACCTAAGATGGTAAGTAATTAGGTCATTAAAAATACTCTCTCGAGGGAAGCGGGAGGATGGACCCTGACGGATCCAGACCTAGGGTTGGGTGGTCTCGGTGAGATGAGAACTTTCCTAAAAAGGAATAAAAATCACATTTTTTGATAGACCCCTAGAGATCATAAAGCCTGACTTGCATCGCTTTAGAACAATGGGTAGAAGGGATTAAAGTGCAACACTTCCCTTCGTCTCCCATTCACTTTGAACCTATCACAATGTAAGCCCATTTAAGGTAGCAAATTCTAACCGTTGACACTAATCAACCGTTCGTAGTTAATTTAACCAAAAAGACTTCGATCGATCCTCATGGGAATGACTAGAACTTCCACTGCCGAGTAGATTCAAGTGAGCCTAGTTAGCAAACTCCAAGGGTTTTCATCGAATCTCGAATGACGTTTTCTAGGACATCTCTTGATGGGCTACTAAGAATGTACCGCAGAGGAAGCAGCTCAGGCGGGTATGTTACAGTTGGTATTAGAGCGTACGTTGATATAGGACATGATGCAAGTAAATAAAATTAGCTATAGTTATAACATAAAATATATTTCCCTTAAGTGGTAAAAATCTCTTCTTGTTAATATATGTTCTTGATTTTTGGCAAAAAGACAAACCTTGGGAATGATTCTTGATTTTCCAAGTTATGTTTATGTCAGCAATACACTCCTCTAGATTCAGCTAGAGAAACTAGATGATGCGAATATTAGATGAGATATACAATCTTTCACCCTTGTATTATGAAAGACGATGGATGTTAAGTGGAGGGTATTACTACATTGATGCAAATTGTCTTGCTTACCTCTTGAATAATTTAAAGAGGTTGAGGTGGATGGAAACCCTTAAGGTTGCCAAGATTTATCTCTTTTATGAGGCCAAAGTAAACTCAAACATGTTCACTAGAGGGCGACATGTCAAATTAAACCGGTACAACTATGAGGAGGTTACAAAGGTTACACCTGTTGATCGAGTCATGGTTGTAGGACGCTCTAGTTGTGCCGCAACTACAAGAAAGATAGATTACCTTATCTTTCCCTAAAATGTAGATTTTTGGATATCCATTCACAGAATCCTAATTACTATGCGATGGATGTATCACACTGCCATGCCTAGATTGTGGTAGAAAAACCTTTTCCAAGAATAATATGAGTTCCCCAACTACTCAAATAATGTATTCCCTTTCTATTGATGTAAATAATTATTTTTGTCCACTTTCTTTATCTCCTTGATAATCAGAAATAGTGGGAAGATATTATCCGTTTGATGAAGATGTTTAAAACTCTCTTTTGAAGTGTAAACCCTGATTATTATCAAAAGGCCAAGTAGTACATAATTCCCTTCCTAAAATAGTGAGGTAGTTAAGCAAGTAAACATATTTTTTTGAATATGGTTGGAGAGAAAATATTTGATCATAAAAATTGCATAATTTTCCAGAGCGTTACCCCGAATCTCAATATTACAAAAGCTCAAGAGAAGACATTTTTTCTCAAGTAGTACAAGCCATTGGAGTTTGATGGTAAAGGGAGGGACATTCCAACTGAAGTAGAAACATGGATAGAATCTATATAAGATTATTTCACTATTGCAGGGACTGCACCGTCAAATCAAGCAAAGATCGCCAAACTAAAACTCACAAGAGATGTCAGTCTTTGGTGGAAACAGTGGTGCAAGGACCAAAGAATGTCGAAAAATGCTATCACTTGCGACAAGATTAAGGACGTTGTGCATGGGAGATATCTTCCATAAATATATCAAGCCAAGAAGATGAATGAGTTCTTCAACCTAAAGTAGTTAAGCCTAAGCCTAAAAGCTTACTACTCCAAATTCGTAACACTTCTAAAATATGCACCTTAGATGGATGTTTCATAGCAAGTATCCACATTTTTCAATGGTCTAAATTTGCCCCTAACCCATCTGATTTATAAGATGCATTGATTCGAGTAGCTCCAATAGTTTAGGAGATTGAACAAAGGCTAAGAAATGCAAAAAATTGGAGCAAGAAAAGTCAAGATAAGGGAAACTTCCAAGGTTATGCAAAAAGTGTGAGGTGTCCGCCAAGCTCATTCCAAGAAGGCACACCTTTTTCTAATCCATCGATAGGTTTTCTAAATGACACCGCTCGACGCTCCCTTGGAACATCACGGGGTTTGTCACTTAGACCCCACTGAGCCTACATCGCAAAATGGAAGTGTTCCAGATGAACCCACTAGGATCGACCTAAATTTTCAGGTTCCTAAAATAGGATGGGTCTTTTAGCAACTAGCTAGTGTCAGTAATTTTGAGTTTCTACTTCTACAAGATGACTCGATCTGAAGTAGACTTGCCATTGCACTTGGCTCAAAGAGAATGGGAGACCTCATTCCAAGGCGCACCTTTTTATAGTCCATCAATAGGTTTTCTAAATAATGCCACTTGATGCTCCCGTGAAACATCACGGGGTTTGTCACTTAGGCCCAACTGAGTCTACATCGCAACAGAAGTGTTTCGATCAAATCCACTAGGATCGACCTGAATTTTCAGGTTCCTAAAGTCAGATGGGTCTTCTAGCAGCCAGCTAGCATCAATAATTTCGAGTTTCTACTTCTACAAGATTACTCGATTTGAAGCGGACTTGCCGTTGCACTTGGTTCAAAGAGAATGGGAGACGGAGGGGAGTGCAATATATTAACCCTCCTACCCATAAGGCAAAATCCCATCCCAACCCCCTAAAACAATGCAAGTCGGTTCTATCTAACGACTAGTTGTTTTCCTATTTCTATCGTTGATTTAGAAAGGCTCCTAGCTAACCGGGACCACCCTACCATTGGACGAACCCGTCGAGGGTTACGCCCACCTGCTTCTCTTTGATGATGGAATCATGTTTAGTTTTTAAATTTCCTATAGCACATTTATTAGAACATATACAACTAGCTTCCTTAATTAGTCTATTAAATCACACGTTCCTTTATGTAATTTATCTCACGGACATGTATACAATTCAAACAATCCTTGAATAAAACAAACTTCTTTATTATATTAGAAGCTTATCACAATTTCCATCTTTTCAACCTTGCGGAAGATACATAGAATTCCATGAGGGTATTCTGCCCACCAAGATTCCACCCTTATAATTTGGCAAAGGGGCTCGCCAGATTCTAGGAACAATGTAGGATTTATGGCCAAAGCCCCCCCTGGCACCCACATTTCCTACTGCCCTAGACTATCCCTATGGACAGACCTTTCGCTTATAGAGCTGGTCTAAGCCTCTCGAAGCAATAACCATGACCCCCTTGGAGTAGGATCTTGCAGAGCTAGTCTGGGGATAGCCTAGCACGACTTGTCTTTTTATCATATTAGTCAGTGTTTTCAATCAGAGATCTAGATTCTAGCAAACACAAACAATTCTTTCAAATGTATATCAAATGATGCAATGACAATCACACCATCGTGCAGCTCTCACAGCTTCACATAGCCAAGGTAGACCTTATTCTAAGGTAACCTTACATTCTAATGAGGATTCTCCTCCCCATAAAAAAGTGTTGAGTACATCTCTTGCAACATGTTAAGCAAGACATGAATTTTTTGTTTGGGGCTAACTTACCTAACATAAGCGAAATAATAACCTAGTAGTGAATAACCTGGTTTAGCACGATGACATTGGGATTGCTTTTGCCTATGCTCGCGTTTGCCACACCCGTGTTCCATTGGTAGTGGAAACTCAGCAACCTTGGGCACTTCCATATCTCTGGCAATACCTGTTCCTTGATCGGTTGCGGTGGTTTCCATGGTCTTTCCACCTCGTTGCTTTGGAGCCATCTTTCATAAGTGAATTTGAGAGATAAAGAAAGAGGAATAAATTGGAGATGGGAGAGTGTAAGAGAAGATGGCTTAGTCAAAGACTGAGACTTGGGGGATTGAGCTAACTCTCTCCCTCACAGCCTCTCGGGGTATTTCTCTCTCTCTCAAGCTCCTTCTCGTAGCCTCTTGGAGGGGTATCCTTCTACCTCCCTCTCTCTACCTCTCTCTTGCAGCCTCAGGGGGTTTCCTTGTGCTTCTCTAAACTGCTCCCCATGCCTCATATTATAGTTGAATTAAAGAAGAAGGGTTGTGGCTGAGAAGAAGAGCTCTTTATAGAGGGGATCTTGGCAAAATCAGCAATTGAAACTTTTGGGATACAATGTGATGCTCAAACCACAAATATGATGGTTCCATTGGCTTCAAAAGGGGGGTAAACCCTAAGAAAGACACTTGGTCAGAAATCTTTCAGATCATTCCTTCTTCTTCTCCCTATTCAAAGTGCTATTTGTTGCTTGTAAAGTATGATCGCGATGCGCACAATTTTGCCAATCATTATTTTTTTACATTAAATCTCTAAAACTGGCTTAAAAAACCACTTGCTTTTTTCACATGACATCCTATTCTAGAAATATTCATATCTTTCTAGGATATTTACAATAAATAATATCTGAAATATTTAAAATATGTTAGTCTTGTCCAAAAATCTAATATTTTTGGACCATCCATACTATACACATTGATACCAATGACTAATATGACTCATAACTCTCGTTCACGTGGTAACTTCCATGATGGGTGGCTATAGTCCTTGTCAATTTGAAAAAAATATCAGGTTACGATTTTTATTTTTTAAAAAATAAAAATAAAAATAATTAATTATTAATATTAATTAATTTTTGTATTTTAGTTAGTCTTTATTTAGTAACCTTACTAACTAACTTTCGAACTAGCCAACTAATTTTTATTGCATGGAACTATTACATCCTCCTCCCATTAGAGAAATCGAGATGTTCTCATCTCAAGAGAAATCATGGATATTGTTGATAAAGAACATTTTCATCTATCCATGTCACATCTTCTTCAGGATAATCCTTCCATTGGACAATGTATTCTTTAAGGGTTCTACTCCTCAATTTTCTCTCCCTTACATTTTTGTCAGGTTGTAGCTCAAGGACTCCTTGGTTAGGTATTACACCTTATTGATAATCAAGGATATGGTTTGGGTTAGCTACGTATGCTTTCAATAAGCTAACATGAAATACATTGTGGATTTTTATATTCTCAAGGAGTTGTATTAAGCATTTGAGAACCTTATAGGGTCCATGATATCTTGGACTTAGCTTCTTAAATTCTCATAATGACAAAGAACTCTTCTTTGGATGGACACGAATGAAGACCATGACTCCCTCTTTGAAGATTCATTCTTGCCTTTTTAGATTAGCATACATCTTTTGTCAGTCCTTGGCAACTTGAATATCTTGTCTAATAATCTTGATTTGATCATCCACTTTTTCTAACATTTTTCTCGAAGCTTCTACCCTCAAAGTAGGATCATAAAAATTTAGTGGCATACGACAATCTTGACCATATAGTGCTTGAAATGGAGTCATCTGAATACTTTGATGATAGAAGGCATTATAAGCATATTCCAATAAGGGTAGATATTGAATCCACCTTTTAGGTCCCTTGCTGCAATATGCATGCAAAATATATCCTCAAGTACTTGATTAACTTGTTTTGTATGCCCACCATTAGTTTGTGGATGATAAGCGGTACTAAAACAAAGTTGGGTTCCAATGGCTTCAAATAAACTCTTCCAGGAATGTGATCTGAAAAGAGAATCACGATCACACTGATGATCCTTTTAGGGTAACCCATGTAACCTAAAAATCTACTTTACAAAAATTCTTGCAATATCTAAAGTTTTATAATTGGTTTTTGTTGGAATAAGGTGAGTGACCTTTGTTAGCATGTCTACTATTACCATTATTGAGCTATATCCTCCTTGCATAGAAGGTAATCCAACTACAAAGTCCATGCTAATAAATTTCCATTTCATTTGGGGAATGTCAAGTGGTTGGAGTTTTCTTGGTAACTTGACTCATTTAAATTTTACCCTTTGGCAAATTACTTAAGTACATCATCACCCTTGAGTCTTTGCTAGTAATAGCTTTTCCTTACAGCATTAAGAGTTTTTGCATATTCGGGGTGTCCTGAAAAAGGAGAGTCATGTGCTTCCCAAAGTATCCTTCTCTTGAGAGTCTGACTTGAAGGAATTCATTGTCTCATTCTGAAATAAACAAGTCCTTCATCTTCATCTGTAGAGAATTCTTGATACTTAGTCTTGAGCTTGGGATCTTGTTCCTTATTCTGAACTTCCCAAAACAATTGTTGATAGTCTGGGTCCTTATTTGCTTATTCGATGATAGGATTAGTTGGCATTGATACCATTGTAGCCAGAGTTTCTACCCTAGATGGTTCTTTAGCGATAAGAACATTAAGGAAGGCTTTATGACTAAGGGCATCTGCTACTACATTTTCTTTACTAGGTCTGAACTTAATTTCAAAGTCATACTCATGCAGAATTTCGATCCACTGTTGTTGCCTCATATTAAGATTAGGATGAGCAAAAATCCACTTGAGACTTTTATGATCTGTACTAAGGAAAAATTATTTCCAAGCAAATAATGTCTCCATAATTGAGGGTGTGAATCACAGCTAACAACTCAAGGTCATGAGTACCATATCTCTTTTGATGGGCTTTTAACTTTCTCGAAGAGTAAGCTACAGGATGACCTTCCTGCATTAGTACACATCCCAATGCAAGAGAGGTGGCATTTGTGACAACTTCAAATTCCTTGCTTAAGTCAAGTAGCCTTAAGATAGGAGCAGTTATTAAACTATGCTTTAGTTGCCCAAAGCTAGATTGTTCAATTGGTGTCCATATAATGGCAACTTGCTTTTTGAGTACGTTTGTAAGAGGTGCTGCAATTTGGGCATAGTTTTTTATGAATATCCTATACCATCCTGTTAGACCTAGAAAACTTCTAACTTCCTCGATAGTGGTTGGGAGTGGCTAATCTTGAACATCTTTGACCTTGGCAGGATCTACTGATATACCTTTAGCAAACATTATGAATCCCAAGTATGCAATATTTCTTTTAAAGAAGGCACACTTCTTTTTCTTGGCATACAACTTGTGTGTTCTCATTGTCTCTAAGACAATGCGAATATGTGGTTCATGATTTTCTTCCTCCTTAGAATAAGTTAGGATGTCATCAAAGAACACATGCACAAAGTCATTGAGATGAGGTTTGAAAATGTCATGCATTAACCTGTTAAAGGTAGCTAGAGCATTTGTCAGCCCAAACAACTATCTTGTGTTGAAGGCGGTTTTAGGAATAGACATTTTGTAAGGTCTCTTTGCCATGGAGTAGCTCTTGGAACAAGTTTGATCTCATGATTGACTTCTCTTTCCAGAGGTAACTCACTTAGCTCTTTAGGAAATATGTTGGTGTACTCTTTTAACCAGGATGGTTCTGATCATCTTGATTTACCTTGTTAAGCTTGATCAAGTCACCATGTAATCCTTTCTTCAAGCCTTTCACAATTCGATAACCTTTTGCTAATTTAACTTTAGGTTTCTCTGTTTCACCTTGTGTAGTTGCTATTTTATCATTCAAATCCTGAAATGTGACTTGACCTTTTCCACAGTGGATATGAGCATAATTGGGAATTAGCCAATCCATTCCTAGTAAACATTCATAAGCACCTAAGTCAATTACTCTGAACCTTATACTTGAAAGGTTTTCTCATAGGTTAAACTATACCTTAGCAGTTTGCTGTGTAGAAAGTACTTCCTTTCCATTTGCTAATTCCATAAGCAGTTTTGATGCATTTATTGTATCTATTCCTAACTTCTTAGCACACTTTTTTGAAATAAGTGAGTGTGTACTTCTATAGTCAATCAAAACTTTAAATGATTTACCTCGATGACTAGTTGTTGTCTATATTACCGAATATTGATGATTTGGACCTTTCATGTGGAATGCAGCATGAATAGTTGCTCTTTTAATATCTTCTTCCATAGTAGGGTCTTCCTCCTTGTTAATCTCTTTTAGACTAATATTTGACGTTCTTCCTCGAAATTGGCCTTGGCGATGGTTTCCACCAAGCTTTGGACAATCTCTCTTGAAATGTCTTGGCTCATTATAGTGAAAGCACCTAGACTTGAAAGGTGAGAAGGATCGAAGCTTGCTTGGAAGAGCTATGGCGGGAGAGTAAGAGCAAGAAAGAGAGAGATACAAAATGGGAACTTCAACAGTCACAATGTGTGATCGGGCCTTCCTTTATTCAAACTACCACTAAAAGAATAAAGAATAAAGTGATGGTGATGGGCGCCCACCACCTGCCATGTGTAGTGACAGGTACTGTCAGTGTAGTAATACACGGGCGGCTAGGCAGAGGTGCCTTTACCCGCAACAACCTCCCACTTAAAGGTGAATTTGGCTTAGTGAGGAGTGAAAAGAAAAAGAAAAAACAGTACAATGTACACATGTACAATAGGATGATGAAAAATGTCATCTCATCCAATGCCCATCAATCTCCCAAGGAAGGTAAAGCACTCAGTAGTGAGACTTTTTGTGAGTAGATCTGCAAGATTTTCATTAGTGGAGATCTTGACAAGGTCAACTGACTTGTCCTCTATGACCCCACGTATGAAGTGATACCTCATCTCAATGTGTTTCGTCTTCACATGGAAGACCGGATTCTTGACTAGCTAAATAGCACTCATAGAATCTGAATGTAGCATAGGAATAGAATCAATCCCAAGGTCATGAACCAAACGGCCCAACCATATGGCCCCTTTGCAAGCCTCAGTGGCTCCAACATACTTGGCCTCAGTGCTAGAGAGAGCCATACACTTTTGAACCCTGGACATCCAAGAAACAGCACCTCCAACATAGGTGAATACATAGCCAGAAGTGGACTTTCTACTACCTACATGTCCTGCATAATCAGAGACTGTGTAGCCCACAACTCTTGTATCCTAGCTGCCATAGCAAATACACATATATGATATATCCTTAAGATATTACATGATACCCTTCACATCATCCCAATGTTTGTTGACAGGAGTAGACATATAGCGTGCCACAACACCAACTGTAAAGGCAATATCTAGACGAGTGGCTATCATGGCATACATCAAATTGCCCATGGCTGATGCATAAAGGATCTTGGCCATTTTGACTCTTTGCTCATCTGTCTGCGAACAATTGTCTACGGACAATCGGCCTATGTAACGTTCACATAAGAAGGTAATGGACAACCAATAGGCTTACATCCTACATGAGGAAACACTCAATGACTTTATGAATGTGCTCCCTCTGTGAGAGGTAGACTAGTCCTTGAAGCCTATCGCACTTAATGCGCATACCAAGAATGTGAGAGGCCTGTCCCAAATCCTTCATCTCAAAGCTCTTCTTCAACTGAGATTTAAGAGCATCTAGCTCATCATGAGCTTTCCCTGCTATTAGCATATCATCCCATAAAGTACCAAAGATAAGCAATAAGCCATCACGGGCTTTCTTTGTGTAAAGACACGGATCTATAACACTCTTGATGTAGCCCTATGACTGCATAAAGGCATCAAACTTATGATACCACTCCCTAGGTGCCTACTTCAAGCCATAAAGACTTTTCTTCAAATTGTACACTAGGTGCTCCCTACCAAGTTCTGCAAAGCCCTTAGGCTCCTCCATGTATATCTCATCATACAAATCCCCATGCAAGAATGCAGTCTTGATATCCATGTGATACATGTTCAAGTTAAGCTGTGCGACTAAGGCCAAAACCAAGCATAGTGTGGTTATCTTGACCACAGGAGAAAAGACTTCATCAAAGTCAACTCCATGCTCTTGTTTAAAACCCTTAGCAACAAGTCTTACCTTATAAGTTGGCTTGGGGTTTCCAGGGGTACTTTTCAGCTTGTACACACATTTGCATGGCAAAGCTTTCTTGCCCTGAGGCAATGCAACCAAATCCCAAGTCATATTCTTATCCTAGGAGTCTATCTCAGATTGCATAGCCCTCTCCCAGGAGTGACTATCACCTTTACACATAGCCTCATCATAGGTGAGAGGCTCTCATGCATCTGTAACCAAGACATAATATATCAAGGGCTCAAATCTATTAGGTGGATGTCTAATTCTAGTAGATTATCTCATTGCAGGCTCTGCTGCAAGTGTAACATCCTATCCAACACCCTGGCCATGTGTACCAACTACTGCTACAAGCTGTCCAACTGGCTGTGCAAGAGCATGTGGCTCCTCCTGGAATATAACCATGCGTATCTCTACCACCTTCTCAAGCTGCCTATGCATCTTGTCTTCATGGAAGACTACATCATGGCTGCGGATGACTTTCGGTGCTTGCAAATCCTAGAGGTGGTAACCCATCTCGCATGCATCTCCATAGCCAAGGAAAATGCATTTGACACTCTTAGGATCCAACTTAGTACGCTTGTCTTTGGGCACATGACAGAATGCCTCACATCGAAAGACACTTAAATGCGTATAAGATAGAGATTTCCTAGTCCATACCTCCCCTGCAACTTGAAAATCCAAATCACTAGAAGGTGATCTATTTATGACATGCACATCTGTACTGACTGCCTCAGCCCAAAAGCTCTGTGGTAAGCCTACATGGCTAAGCATACTACGTACACGCTCCTAGATGGTTCTATTCATCCCCTCAGCCAAACCATTCTAGTGTGGGATATAGGGGGCAATCAATTGACACTTAATATCCCTCTCGTCACATAGCTGCTCAAAGGCACATGACACATATTATCCCCCATTGTCAGTCCTAAGGCATTTCAGTCTATGCCTAGTTTGGTTCTCAACCAATGCAAGCCATCTTTGAAACACAACCAAGACATCTGACTTAAGCTTAATGGGGTAAGCCAAGACTTTACACGAAAAGTTGTCAATGAACGTCACAAAATACTTTGCACCACCCATAGACTAACATGGCATGGGCCCACAAATATCCAAATGTACCAATGCCAAGGGCTCACTCATGTGTGTCCTATTAGACTTCTTATGCATATTCCTAGTCTGTCTGCCATTGAGACAAAGCTCACATGAATCAAAACATGCGTAGTCAAGGGGCGGTAAGTACATATGGCACATATGGCCCAAACGGGCATGCCAAAGAGATACATGTGGGATGGAACCCACTAACAAAACATGGTCAACAGAGGACCCATCACCTACAAGAGGATAGAGGCTGCCAGCTTTTGCACCTCTAGCAAGCACAAGTTTGCCACGGGTGATCTTTTAGGCAGAATCCCCAAATGAAACATGAAACCCAGCACATCAAGCTGCCATGCAGACATAAGACTGCATGTAAGCATATGTACATGATGTACATCATGTAACATAAAAGTATTGCTAGTAGAGAACTGTAATTGTACATCCCCAATGCCAACAATAGCAAGTGACCTGTCATCACCCAACCGAATTGAACCAGAGACAGTGTGGTAGAAGTGGAACCACTCACGGCATGGTGTAACATGAAATGAAGCACCAGAATCCAAAAGCCAGCACTACGCATATATAGAGTGAACCTCGGTTAACGACGTAGCATCACAAGAACTAGCTGCAAGTATGTACTCGCCATCGTAGTCATCAATCTGCATGACATTTATTTCCTCGATTTTCACACTGGATTTTGCAGGCACCATGTTGCGATCGGAGGACTTTTCCTGTACTTTGTCTTTCCCCTTCTCTTTGCGCTTCTCATTGTGCAACTCATGACACAGTGGGCGTATATAACCCTTCTTGCCTCAATGATGACATATCACATTAGCTTTTCTCCCACAATACTTGGTGCGCGACTTACTGTGCAACTTAGACCCAGTCTTTTGCAAGTCTCTGCCATGTCCATACCCACGGTAATTCTTTCCATTACCATCTTTGCCTCTAACAGTAAAAGCATGGCAATACGGTAGTTCTTACGGTTGATCTCTTCCTACAGAAGAGCACTCTCTACATCATGCAAGTTCAAAATAGTAGCATGATCTCATAAGGTAGTGCGGAATACATTCCATAACTCATTAAGAGTCCCAAGCCAAAACAATGGAGTAACCTCATCATTGAAAGTAATGCCTTGTGAAGTCAAGTTCTTGAGAATAGCATGGAACTGGCTCAAATGAGCAAACATCGTCATATTCTCCTTCATGCGCAGGTCCATAAGTTGCTTTAACCAATACATCTGACTTGCTGGTCTTTTCTTGTCATAGAGATTCTTGATTTTATCCCAAAGCTGCCAAGCACTCTGTGCTTCCTCAACCACATTGTAATGCACTTGTTCAGTGAGAGACAAGATGAGGGTGAACTTGCATAACTCATCAAGCTCATCCCATTGTCATCAGCCATAGTTTCAGGCTGCTTACCATGCATCCTTAGTGGCTTTATCTGCGATTTCTGCACCAATACCTGCCAAACTTGGCTCTTCCAATAATAGGCATAATTCATACCATCAAGCTTAGTGATGTTGAAGATAGCACTACCAGTGGAAGAAGATGCCATATTGCAGTCCAAAATGGTGCAGACAATTCATAATTGCTTGTTGTTTTCTGCTTGTAAACAACCAAAATACCACTAAAACCAAGGAAAAATGACCACAAACTAATAGCTAATGATGTTGCCCACCAAGTACCATCAAATGTACATAAAATCAAAATGATGAAGGATGAAAATTCCACGTTAGTCCATGCATAACTACTTGCTGTAATAAATTACAGGTAGGTACAATGAGAGCAAACTATAGGAAAAATAAATGCAACAAGGCAACCACTGATTGTCAAAGCATAACCAGCATCAAGCGGGCATAAATCAGCATGTGACAATTATATGGACATTGAGTAAACACTCAAGCATGTTAAATGAAATTATCAGTAAGCCAGTACACCCCCTGTGTAATAGGGCAAAGTGTATACAACATTGGCAAGACCTGACACAAAGAGGTGTATGCTCAAGGAGTGCAAAGCCAAATCAGCCCAAGTACATCTACACGGACCAAGGTATATCAACCATACATCATCCACAAGGAGATCCCAGTCTCAAAGATCCAAAAGCTCAATATGCATAACCTACATTGCTCAATGTTTGATAAGGGTACAAAGGCGCTCCCACTGGCACAAAAGCCATAAGTATCAAGCAAATAAGCTCAAACAAAGCATGTAAGAGTACCAGTGAGATGGAGTATCCAAGATTATACATCAGAAAGACATCCATAGCATATGAGCAGTCAAGTATCCAATGATAGCATCCAATGTCAGGAAGATAATCCCAATCAATCTCTAACGAGCCAAAGCAAGACCAAAATAAGCTCCAAAATATCCAAAGTTAAGCCCAAACAAAGTTCCAGTAGCATTCAGGTCCAAACAATATAACTAGCATGTGTAGGTAACATAAGCATCAAGCATGTACCAACGAGTCATACATAGACCATAAGTATAACCTCTGTCACAAAGCATGCCAGTGGAGACCAATGTCAAGTAAATGCCAACCAATATGGAGCTCAAACAAGCCTCAAAATACATTCCAAAACCATCCAAATCATTTGCCAACCTTCATTTGCATCCCAATAGTCATATGAAACACTCAAGAAGCACCTGTGAGACCAATAGAGGCAAAGCATAAAGTGACTAAAAAAGCTTCAGCCCTGAAGTGTATAGGAGTGATTTACTATGTAAAATGAAGTATTTCAAGCCACTAAATTAGCTCCAAATGATGGCCAATCAATAGGCATACATTCCCCAAACATTTGGGGACCACTCGAGACCACAACCGAGCATAATTGGGCATCAAATAACCATGTAGCATAAGTATAAAGTGTAATGATAGGGGGATACCCTATTTTGGGCTGCCTGTGGACTATGTAAAATAGTCAATGACTGAGCAAATCCAGCCCCAAAAGCATTTCACACCATAGGCATACATTCCCCTAGCATTCGGGGAGCATTCGGGACTCTAACAGAGCATCAAATGTCAATGCCAACCAGGCATAAACATAAAGTGCTGATGTAACATTGTTTGTGGTTGCCTGTGGACTATGGAAAATAGTCCTGGACTAAGGTAAATCAGCCCACAAATCAATGCCAATGATAACCACCAATGCTGACAATCAAGAGTGTGTTGGTAAGTGCAAAATGAAGCGTTTTCAAGTTGCCAATGAGTGCTAAGGGAGGGCTGAAGTAAAAAATGTGTTTTTTTTTTTTTTTTTTTTTTTTTTGCAATCTCTTCCTATTGTACCCTACAAACTGAAATAAACACTCAAAAGATTGCTTCAATACCTCTGAAGGAATGCCCTGAGGGTGCCCAAATGGTGGGCCTGTGAAGCTGGGGAGTGATAGGAGCTTGAGAGAGTCAGCTATGGCTACTTGGAAGGAGAACTAATGAGTGTAGGTAATCAAAATGAAGTTGAAGGAGTCACGGACCAAGTTCAAATGCTCAAGCAACCACGTTATGATACCCGTTGAAAGGTGAGAAGGATCGAAGCTTGCTTGGAAGAGCTATGGCGGGAGAGTAAGAGCAAGAAAAAGAGAGACACAAAATGGGAACTCCAACAGTCACAATGTGTGACTGGGCCTTTCTTTATTCAAACTGCCACTAAAAGAATAAAGAATAAAGTGACGGGGCACAGGCGGCTAGGCAGAGACGCCTTTACCCCCAACACCTATCCTTGTTTCCCTGGGTAGGAACATAATTTCCAAGTGTATTGGATTTTTCCTTTTTCTTTTGACCTTGGTAAAATTGGCCTTGGATTCTATTTGCTTGACCTTTGAATCCTCCTTTGCTTTGGTTATTGTAGTTCCAAAAAATATTATTTGTAGGCTTTGATTGTACTTACCACACAATAGAAGTAGCTTGAATCAAAGCATCTTGGAGGTCTATTGGGTGTATTGATTTTGATCGAGTGTTCAAAGGAGATTTTAGCCAATTACAGAACTTGGACATTTGTTGAGCAGTATCCATGGGGGGTGCATACTTAAGAAGTGAAACAAACTTGGAGTAATATGCTCCCAGGGTCAATCCCATTTGCTTCAAATTAAAGAACTTATTTATCTTTTGGGTGCGATAAGCTAGAGATAAATATCTTCCTCTTACAACTTCTTTCAGCAAATCCCAAGTACTGATATTTTTAGGGACACCTTGATCTTGATACCATTGCTTCCACCAGAGTAGAGCTTCGCCAATTAATTTTAGCTTAGCTATCATGGCTTGGTTGAATGGGATAGTTCCAACAACAGTAAAATAATCTTCAATGGATTCGATCCAAATTTCTGCATCAACTTCCACATTCTCGCCTTTACCGTCAAATTCTGGAAGCTTGACTTTGCTTCAAAAGATTCCTTTTCTCTTGGGCTTCGTTGGGAATTATTGTGGGTGCAAAATTCTAGGAAATTTTCAACAATTTTCAAGTCAAAATTTAGGAAATTTATAGAGTGTTAATATTAGAATTTGATACTCAAATTATTTCTCACTTAATTTATTGAAACAATTTTCAAATAAAACTCTCTTCCCATTGCTAAAGTTAAACTGCAATTTCAAAGGTTTCAAGGGAAAATAAGGTTCCATTATTTCTTTGATTGATAAAGTATCAATCAATCTTTATTACAACGGATGTATAAGGTAATTAGATGGAAAGAAATACATTATTCAGATAGGTCATAGGCTCATCTTATTTTTTTCCAGAAAAGGATTCCCTACTACAATCTAAGTATGACACTCTGATACATCATTTATGAAGTAACTTGGATTCTGAGAGTAGATATCTAGGAATCTTTATTTTTTAGGGAGTTTAGGAAATCCATCCTTTTCGTAGTTGCAACGGCTAGAGCGGCCTATGACTTTTACTCTGTCGGTTGGAAGGATCTTCATAACTTTCTCATAGATATATTGGTTTAGTTTGATCTTCTTGCCTCTAGTATACAGGGTTGAGTTTACACTGGCCTCATAAAATAGATATTGACAACTTTAAGATCTTCCATCAAATTTACCATTTCAGAGTATTTTGAAGATAAGCTAGATGCCTTGCATCGATATAGCACTATTCTCTGCTAATCATCACCGTCTTTCACGATATAGAGGTGAGGGGTTGTACAACTAAACTAATATTCACATCATTTGAATTCTCCAGGCAAAACTGGATGAATGCGTAGCTAACATCAACATTACTCGAAAGATTAAGAATCATTTCCAAGATTCGTTACTACGCCATAATTCAAAAACATATATTAACAAAGAGAAGAAAACATGTCCTAGGTTGTATTTAAAAAAAATATTTTTCTTAAGCTTACATAATATTCTATTTTAATGAGTGCTCTGTTACCAAATGTGAGGTGTCCGCCAAGCTCATTCCAAGGTGTATCTTTTTGTAGTCCATCAGTAGGTTTTCTAAATGATGCCGCCGGATGCTCCCTTGGAACATCACGAGGTTTGTTACTTAGACCCCACTGAGTCTATATCATAACAGAAGTGTTCTGATTGAACCCACTAGGATTGACCTGGATTTTCAGGTTCCTAAAATGAGATGGGTCTACTCGAGACTTGCCATTGCACTTGGTTCAAAGAGAATGGGAGATGGAGGGGAGTGTGGTGCATCAACCCTCCTGCCCATAAGGCAAAATCCCATCCTGACCTCGTAAAGCAATGCAAGTCAGTTCTACCTAATGACTAGTTGTCTTCCTATTTCTATCATCGATTTAGAAAAGCTCCTAGCTAATCAAGACCACCTTATCATTGGACAAGACTCGTTGGGAGTTACGCCCACCTGCTTTTCTTTGATGATTGAATCATCTTTAGTTTTTTAATTACCTATAGTACATTTATTGGAACATATACAACCAGCTTCCTTAATTAGTTTGTTAAATCACACATTTCTTTATGTAATTTATCTCAAGAACACATATACAATTCAAACAATCCTTTAATAAAACAAACTTCTTTATTATATTTGAAGCTTATTACAATTTCCATATTTCTGACCCTGCAGAAGATACACAGAATTCCATGAGGATATTCTGCCCACCAAGTTTCCATCCTTGTAACTAGTATTTAGGGTTCCAAGATCCCATCCTAGGTCATGAAGGGGCTCGTAAGATTCTAGGAACAATGCATGATTTATGGCCAGAGCCCCCTTGGCACCCACATTTCCTACTACCCAAGACTATCCCTATGGATAGACCTTTCGTTTATGGAGCCAGTCTAAGCCTCTCAAAGTGATAACCATGACCCCCTTAGAGTAGGGTCTCATAGCTAGCTTGGGGATCGCCTAGTACGACGATCTAGATTCTAGCAAATACAAACAATCCTTTCAAATGTATATCAAATGATGCAATGACGATCACACCATCGTGCAGCTCACAGTTGCACATAGCCAAGGTAGACCTTATCCTAAGGTAACGTTACATACTAATGAGGATTCTCCTCACCATAAAGAAGTATTGAGTACATCTCTTGTGACATGTTAAGCAAGACATGAATTTCCCATTTGGGGTTAACTTACCCAACATAGGCGAATTTTCTGTAGAAAAAAATTTGCAACAGTAATTTAACGAGATGATTTACAAGACCCTTAAATAGACATTCATTTTTCATAACAAGCGTTAATCAACCTTAACCTTGTCGCGTTTGACCATAACTATATCAAGTGCGCATAAAGACATATGTGCAATAATCTCTGGCAAATATTTCCAACATGATTCTATGATTTAGAATCTCAATTAATCTAGCTGTAATTCATGGTGATTAATCGTTTATGTGCATACTAGTATGCTTTCTAGATGAAGTTGTCAAATTGTGAAAGTGAATAATATAGAAGCTAATATTTTATGTAAATTTTTTCCATAAACCTTATTATTTTATGTGGTGAAATAATAACCTAGTAGTGAATAACTTGGTTTGGCACGACGACATTGAGAATTTCGTCTTTGCTCGTGCTCACATTCGCCACACCCGATGTTCCATTGGTAGTGCCAACTTCGGCAACCTTGGTCACTCTTGTATCTATGGCAATACCCATTTCTTGATTAGTTGCAATGGTTCCCATGGTCTTTCCACCTCGTCGCCTTTAGAGCCATCCTTCACAAATGGATTCGAGAGATAAGGAAGGAGGAATACATTGAAGATGGGAGAGCATAAGAGAAGATGCCTTAGTCGAAGACCAAGAAAGGGGATTGAGCTAACTCTCTCCCTCACAGCCTCTTAGGGTAACTCCTCTCTCTCTCTCAAGCTCCTTCTCGTAGCCTCTTGGAGGGGTATCCTTCTATCTCCCTCTCTACCTCTCTCCAGCCTCTGGGGGTTCCCTTGTGCTTCTCTAAACTACTCCCCATTCCTTATATTTATAGTTGAATTAAAGAAGAAGGGTTGTGGTGGGGCTGAGAAGAATAGCTCTTTATGGAGGGGATCTTGGCAAAATCAGCAATCTGAAACTTCTGGGATATGATGTGATGCTCGAACCACAAATCTGATGGTTCCATTGGCTTCAAAAGGGGGGAGGTAAACCCGAAGAAAGACACTTGGTCAGAAATCTTTCAGATCACTCCTTCTTCTCCCTGTTCGAAATGTTGTTTGTTGTATGTAAACTACGATCATGGCACACACGATTTCGCCAATCATTCTTTTTTTACATTGAATCTCCAAAACTGGCTAAAAAAACCACTCGCTTTTTTTACATGACATCCTGTTCTAGAAATTTCCATATCTTTTTAGGATATTTACAATAAATAATATCTAAAATATGCTAGTCTTGTCCAAAAATCTAATATTTTTGGACAATCCATACTATACACATTGACATTAATGACTAATATGGCTCATAACTCTCGTTCACGTGGTAACTTCCGTGATGGGTGGCTACAATTCTTGTCAATCTAGAAAAAATATAGGGTTACGATCCTCGATTTAAAAAAAATAAAAATATTTTTTTAAATTATTAACCTTAGTTAAATTTTTTACTTTAGTTAGTAACCTTACTAAGTTACTAATTGACTAACTAACTTTCGAACTAACCAACTAACTTTTATTGCATGGAAGTATTACAAAAAGAACCCAAGGACAATACCAACCAAACAGGATGAAGAAGACCAAATCAAATGTAGTGGGAAGCTTCATACCCACATGAAATGGCAATGAGGCTCCAAGGTGGTTTTATTGCAAGGAACCAAGACATTTCAAGAGGCAATGCCTGAAGCTTGGCCCAAACATCCACCGAGGTCAGTTTCACGGGCAAAGCTAAGATTCGAGGGAGAAGGTTTCTGGAATAAACCTAAAGGAGGTCAATAACAATAAAGATCCTACAATGGAGTCCGATATGGAAAGAGCTAGAGTACACACCACTCTCAATAAGAAGGGTCCAAATAGCCAATTCTTAGTAATTCAAACATCAGCAAATTGTCAAGATAAACCATTTCGAATTTTAATCGATTATGGAAGTACCCACTCTTTCATATCACCAAAATGTGCAAAAAGGCTAGGCATAAACACTACTCTTGCACCTAGTCTACTTGTAGAGGTATCAAACAACAAAGAAGTTCTATCAGCACAATAAACTAGCAAGGTCAAATTTAGCTTGGGTGGCAATTCTTACAAAATGAGCTTCCAAATTATGAACCTCAAGGCTTATGAAAGTCTGCTAGGAATGGATCGGTTAATTCCAAATAATGTCTATATCCATTGCAGAAAGTGTCAAATCACATTTCAAAACTCAAGGGGAGAACAAGTAACCACTCAGGGAGAAGTAGAGAACCCTAAGGTTCAACAAGGTCTAGCAGGATAGTGAAGCCAAGAATCACCCATCTTGGATAAAAGAATATAGCTTCCACCAACAAGGGACGTAGATCATGAAATTCAACTCATTCCAGGGACTGCTCCCATCGCCAAATGACCCTTTTGAATGTCAATTCAAGCTCAACTCTATCTCTGCAACTCCAAGTAAGCTTCAGAACTTTTGAAGCTTCTCCGCACCCAATGCCTTCGTGAAAATGTTAGCTATCTGATCCTGTGTGTTGACATATACAAAGTCAACCTCTCCTACAAGTACCTTCTCTCTCACAAAGTAGTAGTGTACCTCAATGTGTTTTGTCCTAGCATGGAACACTGGATTCCTAGCTAACTGTATGCTGCTCATGTTGTCACAACGAATGACAACTGGACCATCTCCCTGCACATCCAAATCACCTAATAACTTTTGTAGCCATACCACCTCACATGCTGCCATAGCAGCACCTCTATACTCAGCCTCTCGTAATTAGCACTATTTGGAGGAACATGAAATAGGATAGACAAGCTTTCAATTTCAATTGTCGCAAGGAGTTTGCACTTCCCTATGAGTGCTTGTGGGTGTCCCCCGTAAGGGCTAAGAGTTGCATTAGTCGGTATGAGCTCTGGTTGGCCTAGTAGGGTCCATGATTCATAGGTCAAGATATTAAAATCTGCTCCTTCATTAATCAGAGCATCGATAGTATGCTCTCTTTTCGTGGTGAGTTTGACGCTAAGATAAGCAGGCGGTACTATGTCTTCATCTTCTAGGTCTTGGCTTGTAAATTTAAGCCTTTTGACAAATGCCTTTGAGTCCCCAACTGCATGACCAGATGTGGATTCTCCACTGATGTCTTGGATAATCAGGCGGTACTATGTCTTCATCTTCTAGGTCTTGGCTCGTAAATTTAAGCCTTCTAACAAATGCCTTTGAGTCCCCAACTGCATGACCAGATGTGGATTCTCCATTGATGTCTTGGATCGTCAGTGCAGTGCTATTCAAGGAGCATCTATCATCAGGATTGTCATATCTAGTCATTCTCGTTGTTATAGCTTGATGTTGTTGCTTTCCACTTTGACTAGATGCAGTCCGAATGCAACACATATGTGTTTTTGCAGTGTGGCCTTTTTGCCCTTGTTGGCTAGATTGGCCCATTGATGTTCTAGAGTCTCTGTTTATCTCTGTTCGGGTATGGGCTTTTGGTTGCTCTTTTGCAAGTGAGAATCCATGCTAGTGTAAAGCCATTACTACATTAGGGTCCAATTTGGAGGACCTGTCACGACGCGCATTTTCTCTTTAACCTACTTGGGGGAGGTGCGGAGGGGGCAGGGCTCCCTCTACGGGGGTCCCGGGGGGGGGGGGGGGGGAGTCAAAGCTGTGAATAGGGTGGCCAGGACTGTCAGGTAGGTTAAAAAAACCCTCTATTTTAAGTTCTGGTGAAGTGGTCCGATTATCGAAATCGGACGAGCTGGTCCGATTTTGAGAATCGGACAGGCTGGTCCGATTTTGGGACTCAGACAGGGTGGTCCGATTTTGAGAATCGGATGAGCTTGTCCGATTTTGAAGATGCTCTAATTTTGAGACTTGGACAGGGTGGTCCGATTGTGAAAATCGGACGGGCTGGTCCGATTTCCTTAGTCTTGCGATAGGATGAGTGGTTCGATTGTGGCGCTAGGACCAATGGTTCGATTCTCACACTAGGAAAAGTGGTTCGATTCTCGCAGTCGGACGGGGTGGTCGAATTTTGGCACTAGGTCCGACTGCTGGAATCGGATTAGACGGGTGGTCCAATTCTCGCAGTCCGAACAGTCCGATTCTCATAGTCGGACGGTCTGATTCTCGCAGTCGGACAGTCCAATTCTCGCAGTCGGGCAGGGTGATTCGATTCTCGCAGTCGGACGGGGTGGTCTGATTCTCGTAGTCAGACGGTCTGACTCTAGAAATCGGGTGGTTCGATTCTCACAGTCGAACGGTTCGACTCCAGAAATCGGGTGGTCTGATTCTGGGAATCGGACCCAGACAACTTGGTCCACCGACTACGTAGATGACGGCCCGTGGGTTGCGCGCGATGACTCAAGCTCAGCGCCTACTCCATGGAATCATTCAGAGCCTTCCAGATAGGTGTAAAATACTACAAGGAAATACCAGACATACCTGGAATCACTGTGGTGCTCGAGTCAAACGACACTCTAGAATTTGTGCCCCTATTTCCCTGTTTCTAGTAGCAGCAAAACCCTTTCTATTTTCCTTCTTTTTCCTATCGTAATCTTAACCTAATGCAACAAAAATAAAAAACAGAGATAGAGATGGATAGTCCTACTCTAATATTCAACAACAAATCAAAATACTTACTTACTCCAAGGATTAAAACCTGCTAAATCTCCTAACTATCTCGAGCACCGGTTCGGGCTGCAAATCCTACTTCTATGCTCGATTCGATGTGTACGGCGCTCGAGGCTCGATTTCGTCGGTCCTGGCAACATAACCAAAATGAAGGGGAGCTATAGAGCTCTACCTCGAGACCTACATACTGCTTATTGATCAAGCGTTTCAAGCCGAGCGGCCATGGCTACCTCTCACATAGCCGACGTACAATGCCTACCTTACGGGTGCAGTGAGCTTACCTTGATGCTTGATCGAGTTCCCTCCTCTCTCTTACACTCCGGTAGCTCCACGATCCTTGTGGGAAGCTCAAGCAACCTCAAGCCCTCTTTGTCAAGCTCCATCCTCCATAGCCATGCGAGAAAAGAGAAGAGAAGATGAAGAGAGAAGATGAAGAGAGAAGATGGGGAGCTTCTTCTCCACGATCCCTCACTCTCACACACTTACTCCCTCACTCCCTCACTCAAGCACAAGTAAGAAGGCAAGAAATAAGAGAAGAAGAAGAAGAAGCTTTGGCCACACACAAGAATGAGATTCTCATTCACTTTTCAACTTTATATACAAAACCCTAAATCCCTTTTGGGCGGTCATCCCCTTATCCCATTTTTTACATGGTCGGCCCATTGTTCTCCTATCTTCCTACCGCCCATCTACCTTTACAAATCGCACGGGTGAGAGCCCGACGCTCCTTAAATTAAATCATGATGCGCTTGCGCTCTTTTACAAAAGTATTGACTTGTGCCCCACCTTGTTCGTCTGACGGTTAACAGATTCTTTGTCTGGCCATCATGCAAAGACAAGGGAACCTTTCCAATGTGCAAAATTGGGTGGCATGAATCATCACCCGTCTACACATAACCTAGATTTTATAAGTCTTGCATCTCTCCAAACCATTCAACATGACTGGTCATATGATTAGATGCACTTGAATCGACATACCATACATTATCATGTGTCCCCTTTCTTGTAACTACATTCATCATATGCTCCATAACAAATAAGCGCTTATTTTTGTCTTCATTCTGTTGTGAAGGCAATGCATAGTTCCCTTGTTGCAATTTACCACTGCGAATATCATCCTTCTTAGCATAACAATGGGCTACAATATAACGTGTTTTGCCACAATAATGGCAAACAATAGCAGAATTTCCAGAACCTTTGTTTTGCCATCCACCTCTTCCTCTAGAGCTCCCCTTGCCTCTTAAGTTTCCTCGGCCTCCTGAAACCTACATTTCACCAAATTGCTTATTGAACTTGTTTTGCTGGTTATTGCCAGCACGTTCCATACCATAGCCTCTTGAAGAGGATCTATCACGTCCCCTTCCTGAACTTGAGTAAAATGTTTGGACCTGTTCACCATTTCTTTCAGATGAGTCATCCTGCATATTGATCTCTTCGGTAATCATGAGAGAGACCAACTCATCAAAATCTGGAAATGGCTTCCGTATGTATACTAAAGTAACAAATGATTTCCATGCCTTCTCATTATTGAGTCCACTCAAAGTGGATGAAACCAAATCATCATCATCAGGCATTGCATCAATCGCTACTAAAGCATCTGCAATGCTCCTCACCTTCAACACACACACACACACTCATTGACATACATTTTCCATTTCTTCAATGTATTCAACTCTTGCTTGAGTTGAATCTTTCATGCCTTTATATTTACTGAAAACATGTTCTAAAAAATTATCCAAGTTACATGTGAAGTTTCTGCATTCCTGATATGTCCCAACATAGTATTATCAATGACTACAGATAGCCAATACATCACATTTTTGTCTTTTGCATTCCACTCTTTTCATGCCTTTAATTCATCTGCAGTCGGAGGGACACCTAGCTCTAACTCCTTTTCTTCACCAGAAATAAACTCATAATGACCCTTTCCAATGAGGAATTTCGTCACACGAAACTTCCATGAAGGGTAGTTGTTCTTGTCGAGCTTCTCAATAATGGGATTTCCACTGTTCTCTGCCATTATCACAAAAATTGATACAACACATCAAGCTAGTCTTTTGTAGCCTTTCACAATAAGTGCAAAACAATACACCAAGCAATATTTTTCACTGATTGCTCAATAATACATGTAATATACAACCTGTTTGTAGATAAACCTTATGTTTGCTTCCTGGTAAACACCTCAAAAATTACAAATTTGAAATCTGTAACCTGTGCACCCACTTTCAGTCAGTACAGCCAAAATCATAGTGTACTCTGAAACTATTGTTTGCAACCTTGTAGCTCTAAAACGGGGCCTGAACTGGCCTCAGATGCCCAAAAAAACTGTGGAAATATCCCTAAAGGGCTAATAAGTAGAATATGCAGTTCTGCTCGCACACCTTGCTTTTGGTGCCTCCATAGGCACTATCCAAGAGAAAGAGTGGAAGAATGGGAGAGCTTCTTACCCGTTGCTTGCTTGCTCAAACCTTGCTTCTTCTCCTTCACTTCAGCCTTCAAAATCAGCCTCTCTTAGTGGCGTGGCTCTGGTACCATGTTAAGATTCGTGTGGTGGGGAGACTTGCTTGAGCTGCTGTGCCAAACACACACTATATACATAAGAGGAAGCTCACTCAAGAACGCAAGAAGAGAGATGGAGGGCAAAATGTTTTCTTCTTGATTTCTTCTTCTCCTTCCACACACTATACTATGTACACAAAGTATAGATAAGATACAACAAAAAGGAAAGTGGCCTACTAAGTCAAACAATGCATAATAGACTACACCAATCGACTAGTGCTATATCTTTACTAGCTGTAGGTAGGTGTAACAAACTAAATATAATAAGTGATAAGTCAATGGCCATGTGAGTATTATAAGGACCACCAATGTGCTAAGTGTAGATATGCGGACCCATCTAGCCAGGCGATCCATTATCAATGTCTGCACGTGTTGAGCTTGCCATCTCAACAAAAATGTCTAGAACCAAATGTCTACAAGTTGCAACTCCCTAATAACTTGAAAGTACATAATGTATTTCATGTCAGTCTATTGAACACGTGCATTTCTAATCTAGACCATGTACTTAACAGCTTACAAACTGTGATGCCAAGTCAAAGAGTCCTCGAACTTCAACTAGAAAAGATACTCAGCATGCGGGAGAAGACTCTAAGAAGCAAAACCCTTAGAGAGTATCTCGTCCAGTGGAAAGACTACCCTGAAGAGGATGCCACCTAGGTTGACCAAAAGTCACTATGTAACCAATATCCCCAGTTTCATTCGACTTGAGGACATCTCGATTCCTTTAAGGGGAAGAGCATGTGATATTCCGACTTTATTTTCAATCTTTCCAACTTCTAGACCATTAAATTTGAAGAATTCTAGACCATTATATAGACGAAGTCTCGAGCAAAATAGTCCGAGGTTCGTAACATGACACTTCCCCGAGTTGATAAGGAATGTAGCCATCCTTCATGGAAATCACCACATGAACACGAGTCATAGGCCATAAGTCAAAATTGATCAAACTTAGCAAAGCAAGAAAAGTCTAAAAGCTTTAAGCTTTAAAGCTTAAAAGCTTTATAAAGAAAAAGAAGAAGAAGAGGAAAATGATGATGAATAGGCCACCGCCCCTCCCTCCCTCCCTCCCCCCTTTTAAAAAGAAGAAGAAGAGGAAAATGATGATGAATAGGCCACCGCCCCTCCCTCCCCCCTTTTAAATCAAAAAAATAGTGCATGATTTTTCCCAAATTTGAAGTCCCTGATTGTTGAAGAAAAAACATGAATTCTCATTCTGTATCACATTAGATAACTCCAGCAATCTCCCCCTCTTCTCAATTCAACGAGAGGCTTAGATTGAAGTAAGATAATTCAAGAGCCAAGCGAACCAATTATGGTATCTTTGGCAATCTCTATGGACCTTAAAAATCAAATCGCCCGAGCACCATATTGCATTTGAAAGCTTCAAGATTGCTGATTTGCCAAGATACCCTCCATAAAGAGCTCCTCTTCTTGGCCACAACCCTTCTTCTTCAATTTAACTATAAATACAAGGCATGAGGAGCCGTTGGAAGGTAGCCTGAATAAGAGAGGAGAGGCTCTTCTCAGGGGAATAGAGCAAGAGGGAGTGGGGCAAGAGAAGCACGAGGACATGATTTCTTGTCACGAAGACAAGGAGGATACTCTGCAGGCCCTTGGAATCAAATAGTTTATCCCTTCTACCCCACTTCCCGTAGAATCAAGACTCTTCTCTATTTTTCTAAATTCCTAGTGATTGCCATCCCCCATCAATTAAATTCCCATCAATCCAATTGCGACAACCCCAAACTCTCTTGCCAAAAATCCCATCTATAATATCGCGATTAAAAGACCATGGCCCCGAAGAAAAAAGTTATGAAGGTCATGGACGCAGGAGCTACTAATAACACTGCGGATATGACCACTACAAATGGAATGATAAGTATTGGGATTACAAACAAAGCTGCGAATACCATCAACCAAGCACTTGTCATGGATCCCAAGGTACTATATTTTGATAATAAAAGCAACTAGCAAGCCATCATCCCATGAATTGGCAACAAATAGCTACATTTGTAAAATAGAATTTTATTTATTATATATATATAATATTTTGAAGGAATTCTTAATTGCAAATTCCAAGGGGTAACTTGGGTTGTACAAGATGTACAAAGGAGAGTACAAGGAAGGTATTGTGTCCCGAAAAGACTTAATATTTTTGACTTATATTGATCTAACAAAACCTATGATGGATAATCATGGATGCTAATTCTTGGTATGTAAAAGATCTTGAGATGGAATTGTCAAAAGAATACTTTTTGTAATAAAACTAACCAATATTTTTTTCTTCACGAGCAAGGACCCACGAAACTCCAAGGGAGTTATTCTCAAGAATATAATTCTTGTTTAGATTCAGTTAAAACTAGATCCCGAGGAAGGGGAAATCCGAGAAGACTATTGGAAGGTATTGCCACTTACGCTAAGTTTTGCCTTGATATTATTATTTTTGGAAAGAAACGATTTGTCTTGGAAATAAATTTGTTAAAAGTTTATATATAATGCATTCGAAATAAGTTGTTTGTGATGGTAAGTTAGGTACTAATCTTTCCTAAAATCATTAGGCTCAAAGATGGATGATAGGGTATAGATCGCCACAACTGAGAACCAAAAGTTCATAAAAATTGAGACTTATTGGGATTTCTCATGTTTCGTATTTTTATAGTTGCATACAAAGCCAATGAGTTGGTTTGATTTGAGAAAATGATCTAAAAGGCATTTCTTCCTAACAATGAAAAGTATTGAAAATGGATTGCCTAGGATCATTAGTTGACCACCTTATTAACTTAGTGGCAGAAGCTAGCGAAGTGGAGAAGCAACTAATTGATTATGTCCAACGAGGATTTATTCAACCTAGTTGTTCTTCAATATTGTTGGTGAAGAAAAACGATAGATCCATGCATATGTGCATAGAGTACCATGGTCTAAATGTGCTTATAATCTTAAAAAAATATTAGTTGCCTTATGTGGATGGGTTGTTTCTCAATTGAAAGGAGCATGGTACTTTACAAAGATTGAATTGAGGTCAAGGTACTATCAAGTGAGAATATGCAAGGAGGATGTGATATCTTGACTTTGATTTAAAATCTTCCCGACTTCTTGCAAAATGGACTCGAAGAACTCTAAAATCATTAAATAGAGAAGATCTCAAGTAAAAAAACATGAGGATCGTAACTCGACATTTTTTTCAGATTGACAAGGACTGTAGCCACCCGTCACAGAAGTTACCACGTCAATGAGAGTTATGAGCCATATTGTCAATAATGTCAGTGTCTATATAGTATGGATGGTCCAAAATACTAGATTTTTGGATAAAACTAGTACATTTTTTATATTATTTATTATAAATATCCTAAAATGCCATGGAAGCTTCTAGAACAGGGTGTCAAGTAAAAAAGGCAAGTGGCTTTTTCATCCAATTTTGGAGATTTAATGCAGAAAGAAGGATTGGCAAAATCACACGCGTCACGATTGCAGTTTATAGGCAATAAATATCACTTCGAACAAGGAGAAGAAGAATGAGTGATTTGGAAGATTTCTGAGCAAGTGTCATGCGATTATACCCTCCCTTTCGGAGCCAATGGAACCATCAAATTTGCAATTTGAGTATCAGATTGCATCTTGGAAGCTTCAGATTACTAATTTTGCCAAGATCCCCTCCATACATAGCTCTTCTTCTTAGCCACAACCCTTCTTCTCTAACTTAGCTATAAATAAGAGGCATGGGAAGTAAGTGAGACAAGTTCGAGCAAGAGGGGAGAGGCCCTTCTCAAGAGTATAGCACAAGAGGGAGGAAAAGAGAGGGAGGTAGAAGGATCTCCCCCTCCCCCACAGGCTACAAGAGGGAGCTAGAGAGGGGGAGAATTAGAAAGAAAGAGAGAGGGAAGAAGATTCTGAGAGGCTGTGAGAGAGGGAATTAGAGAAGGGGTTAGAGAGGAAACAAATTAACTCAACCTCCCTCTGTCTTGGTCTTCAACTCAACAACATGCTCTCATGCTTTCCCATCTCGAATTCATTCCACCTTCTTTATCTCTTCAACTGGCTCGCGAATGATGGCTCCAAAGCAACGAGGCCGAAAGACCATGAAATCCACCACAACCAGTCAAAGAATGAGTATTGCTAGAGATACGGGAGTGCCCGAGGTTGCCGAAATTGCCACTACCATAGCGGAACATCGGGAGTGGCGAATGCAAGTGCAAGCAAAGACGAAATTCCCAATGATGTCGTGCCAAACTAGGTTGTTCACAACTCGAAAATAGGCCATTATTTTCATATCATCACATAAGATAATAAGGTTTTTGTCAACATTTTTCATAAAATGTTAGCTTTTACATTGATTGGTACAATAACTACTTGTTAGATTACATGGATAACATCCATATAAAAATTAAGTACATAAATTACACAAAATATCAGTTTCATCTAGAGAGCACATTAATACACACATAAACGGTTAACTACTACGTATGGTTTATAGATAGATTAATCAAGACTATAATTCGTAGAATCATGATGGAAATATTTGCAGGAGGTTATTGCGTGAAATGAGTAAAGGACGTTATGCGTACTCAAGATTAGTAAAATAAACCGATATATTTATTGCCAAATGAGACAATGGTTAGGAGTTGATTAATGCTTAAAAAGTGAAAGTCTATTTAAAGAATCTTGTAAATCATCTCGTTAAATTATTATCATAATATTTTTCTAAGTACCAACTAAAGGAAATTCGCTTATGCTGGGCAAGCTAGCCCTAAGTGAGAAATTCGTATCTTGCTTAACAACGTTGAAAGATTTGTACTCCACACTTCTTTATAAGAAGAAGAATCCTCGTTAGAATGTAAGGTTACCTTGGGTTAAGGATCTACCTTGGCTATGTGAAGCTATGAACTGCATGATGGTGTGATTGCCATTTTTTGAAAAGATCGTTTGTGTTTGCTAGAATCTAGATCTCTGATTAAAAACATTGACAAACATGATAAAATGAAAGATCGCGCTAGGCTATCCCCAAGCTAGTTGCAGACCTTACTCCGAGGGGGTCATGATTATCACTTTGAGCAGCTTAGATTGGCTCCATAGTAGAAAGGTTTGTCCATACGAATAGTCTGGAGGAGTAGAAAATGTGGATGGCAGGGGGGGACTTTGGCCGTAAATTCCGTATTACTACTAGAATCTAGCGAGACCCTTCACAACCTAGGATGGGATCCTAGAATCCTAATACTAGTTACAATTGGACAGAATACCCTCGTGGAATTTTGTATATCTTTTACAAGATCAAAAAGATGGAAATTGTAATAAAATTTCAATATAATAAAGGAATTTATTTTTAATTCAAGGGTTGTTTGAATTATATGCAGGACCGTGAAATAAATTACATGAAGAAACTTGTGATTTAATGAACTAATTCAGAAAGCTGGTTGTATATGTTTCAATAAATGTGTTGTAGGTAATTAAAAAACTAAAGATGATACTGTTATAAAAGGAAAGTGGGTGGACGTGCCCCCGACAGGTCCATCTAATAGTAGGGTGGTGTCGGTTAGATGGGAGCTTTTCTAAATTGGCCGATAGAAATAGGAAGACGAACTAACTAGTCATTAGGTAGAATCGACTTGCATTGTTTTAGGGGGCTCGAACGAGATTTTGCCTTATGGGCAAGAGGGTTGACATATTGTGCTCCCCTCCATCTCCCATTCTTTTTGAACCCAGTGCAATGGCAAGTTCGTTTCAGTTCGAGTAATCTTGTAAAAAATGGGAACTCAAAATTACTGATGCTAGTTGGCTATTAGGAGCCCGTCTGATTTTAGGACCCACCTGAAAATTTAGGTTGATCCTAGTGATTCGGCCAGAACTCTTCTGTTACAATGTAGACTCAGTAGGGCCTAAGTGACAAACCTCGTGATACTCCAAGGGAGCGCCAGCAGCGTCATTTTGGAAAACCTATTGATGGACTACTAAAAGGTGTGCCTTGGATTGAGATTGGTGGACATGTCACAGTTGGTATAAGAGCGCTCAATAGAATAGAATACGACACAAGCTTAAGAAAAAAAATTTCTTGGATGGTAAATATAGCCTAGGACATGTTTTCTTCTCTTTGTTAATGTATGCTTTTGAATTATGGAAGAATAAAAATCTTGAAAACGATTCTTAATCTTCCGAGCAATGTTTATGTCAGTTATGTATTCATCCAGTCTTGCCTAGAGGAATTAGATGATGTGGATAGTAGATTGGTTGTGCAACCCCTCGCCTCTATATCGTGAAAGATGGCACATGATTAGCAGAGGATACTGCTATATCGATGCAAGTCATCTAGCTTATCTTCAGAATAATCTGAAAAGGGTAAAATGGATGGAAGATCTTAAAGTTGTCAAGATCTATCTATTTTGTGAAGCGAGTGTAAACTCAACCTTGTATACTAGAGGCAAGAAGATCAAACTAAATCTGTATATCTATGAGGAAGTTACAAAGATCCTTCCAGTCGACAGAATAAAAGTTGTAGGTCACTCTAGCCGTCGCAACTACAAAAAGAATGGATTTATTGAACTTCC